>NC_138858.1:82481250-83082916 GCF_965183815.1 Platalea leucorodia
TCCTATATAGAAATGAGTAACTTCCATTGACTATGGTGCTATCTGTAATAGTGTTTTTAGGCTGGCTTTGCGACTCTTGTTCTCAACTTGTCAAGAAAATTAAGATAACTTTCTGTTTTTCAAAGAATTTGTAAGGAAGCTCCAAAGATGACACTGTGGAAAAAAAGCAGTGTTGTTTTCCAGTGTCTGAAAGACCTGTACTTTATCTTCATACAACTGTAATTATCTATTGAATTTGCAGTTCCATGGATTTTAAAATGGATTGAAATTCAGACAATTTAGGAAATAAACTGTCCTTTCATAGCTTTCACAATACTTAAATGAAATAAAGACTTTAAACACTGCAGAAAGAGTCTTTTATCTAATGTAAATGGATGCCAATAGTGGCTTTGCTTTGAAAGCCATTATTTGGAACAATTGGCCAGAATCAGAAATCAGTGAAAGCTATAACTGACTTAAAAGTACAAAGAGTTTGATGTGATATAATTGGTTTTATGCTTTCTTATGTCGAATACTTAAATCATTATTTAAATTAAAGTTATACATCAAATAGGAGTATACAACATTGTAATAAAAGGCATCTCTCTCTCTCTCTCTTTCTCTTTTTCTCTCTCTCCTTCTCTTCCAGGATTAAGACTTCTGATTTATGGTCATTGTTACCTATATCATTCCCTCAAAAATAGCTAAAACTGTCTCCCTCACTGCATATATGATGCTCTCTTAAAAAATTTAGGCAGATTAATTTTTTTTTTTTTCAGATTTAAGTGTTTTTCAGATACTTATGCTGAAACTGATGTAAGTTACATCCCAACCATAGTTTTCAAGAAATATGACTAAAATAGATTGTTTTACACATCAAGATACATACAACAGAGCTGTCAAATTGTAGAAAATACACCAGATCCTGATGTTCTCTTTGTTCTTGAGAAAATTCATTCTGTGAGACCTTTGCATTTTCTGTCACAACTGTTAGGTAACACCACAAGAAAAGAGCACTTGCAGATCAAATTTCTCTGCACCCACTCACAGTTAATTTCTAACAATTGCCCTACAGTAGGAAAAGACTGGGAAAAATACAGACATATCAGCTGAAACAGAAATCAGTGATTCAAGACAAAATACAAGGAAAATACCTGATCATGATCTTATTCCAAGCACTTGTATCCACGCTGCTAACACAATACTTGATCTTTTATCTGATTTTAATATACTACCATCTTTGTTAGATGAATCTTAACCAGTTTCTGTAAAGATAAAAGCAATCCTTCTGATTGGATCAAAGGTCCATTTCCCCACTATCCTGCCTCCATAGGTGGTCAGGAGGGGCAGAAGTCCTGAAGCTGCCCACATCTGTTTGCCTCTGGGTGTGCTGGCTGGAAATATCACATTCACTGTCACCACCTTCACTCCCTGCTGCCAGACTTCTGCCATCATTCCTACTGCTGTTGTCTCAGACACTGCTGCACAAGTAGCACTACATTGCTGTCACCTCTTACATCTTCATTACCAAAAGCAACATGTAAAGGATGGAACTTTCTTCACAAGAAAAGCCTGATGCTCCCTTCACCGAGACAAAGGACGCATTTTTAGAGCTGGTCCCTCAGCCTAGAGAAGGAGTCTTTTCACGTGTGGTGTGAAGTCTGGTTCCTTTTTCACCCACATGCACCAACATGGTTGCTCAGGTCAGACAACCTGGCCTACCCATCAAGTGGGCAGCACCTCCACAGCTCCAAATACTGGCAAAAGGCATTCCTTGGTGGGAGAAAGACCTTGGTGCAAATGTGCACACAGTGATGCAATCTGCAAAAATTAGAATAGAATAGAATATTTTCAGTTGCAAAGCATATACAATGATCATTTAGTCCAACTTCCAGAACCTCTCACTGAGGTTCTAGCTATTTCTTTCTTTCCCCCCGCCCCCGCCTTTTTTTTTTTTGTGTCCCCAGACAAGTCCTCAGCATAAACAAGATCTTATCAGTTTGCTCTCAGCCCTGGCCAGCCATCTGTCTGTTGCATCTGTGGCAGAAAGCTTGACTGGGGGATCTTGGTAATTTGGAGCTTATTTGCTTTCCAGTGTCTTGTCTGCTCCAAGGTAATGTTGTAAGTCAAATTAAAACTTAGGACTGCAAGTTAAAAGTAATGTAATGATTTCATGTTTGAGTATTTTTTCTGTGTGAGTGGGAGAAATGGCCTTCTCTCAAAATGTGTCAGATAAATCTCTATAAAAAGCAGTCTCTCTGTTTCTGTTGCTAATTTGCTAAACCAATTTAAAATTGTAAGGCAGCAACTAAAATACCTCTATTTGTCATTTTAATTATAAAGTGATGGATATACACGTAAAAAGACATCACTGTGGTGAACGTATGTTGCTGGGACATCTGAACACCTCCAAGGAGGAAATCTAGCTACAGAGGGAAGATGCAAAGCATCAGATTAGCAATTTCATATATTTAAAAGAACTTTATACCTGATTTACCTATTCTTAATGTACTGACATAGGGGTCTTTAAAGGAAGCTGAACTTCTGCCAGTCTTTAAAGTCTCTTGAAAATCAGATTCTAACAGATTGATTGTACTCTTCAATATGAAAAACCACATCACTGAAAATTTGATATTGATCTTTTTAACTTTTACATTTTTGAGACCGGGGGAAGTGATCTTGGGAATAGAGCTAGATTTATTTTAAAGCTCAGGTGGCATCCATTTTATTCTGGCATATCAACAAACATTTTCAGTCTGCCCAGCTGCTTCTTTAATCCACTGGATGTTTAAATCAGGAAACATGTTAAGAATGACCTTTTCCGCTTAGATTTATAGTCAATTTTAGATACTCCTCAGTAATGAAAAATGTTGAGCTGGATTTTAGATCAGATAAAACCAGATCAGATAGTTCAAAATCTGCGTAGTTGCAACAACCCAAGAGAAAAAATTTCAGTGCATCTAGGCTGGAATAAGTCAGATCAGAATCCAACCTGCACTTGGATAAGTGTTGCACATTATACAGTGAAAACAATGGAATAATTTCTTTTCTAATTCAATGCAGTCTCACATCTGCAATAACATCTGGGTCTCATGATTAAGACAGCGAGTGTCAGCGAGTGAGTAATGATTATCTGGGTCAAGCTGATATTTTAGAGGGATGTTTTCAAGTTGTTGGAGTTTTTTTTTATTATTTATTTATTGTTTGTTTGTTTTTTACTAGAGTATTGAAGCAAGAATGACAGATAAATGCAAATACTTTTTTTTAGCCTTGGTGGTTGCTTTAATTTTTAAATTGAAGGTAAGACATTTATTTTGTGGAAAAAAATATTCACAATGCTGAGAAGGGAAAAGAGAGACTACAAGGAGGTGTAATGAAAGAAAAAAAAAAAAAAAAAAAACAAACAGAAAACCCATAGAATGTGGAAAGTGGCAAACCAGTCTGTGAAATGCACGTTAATGGCTTGGTTCTTCACCCACTACATTAAATGAAATTTCACAGCTATCCTCAGTTCAGAAGGCTTTTACAATGCTAGCTTAGGGAATAGTTGGAGTTATGGCTTGTAAAGGTGCTAAGCTTTGGGAATTCTCTGCTATCATATACTACTTCTGTGGCTCTAAGTAGACAGAGGCACATTGGAATTGCCCAAAGGCATGTCATTCTTCACTTGTTTCTTGATTTAAACACTCAGTAGATTATAACAGCAGCTGGGCAGATAATGGAGCAGTATAAAATTTGGCAGGTCATAGCAATTGCTGTACAGATGGACAGCTATACATTGAGAGAAGCATAAGAATAAAAAAAAAAAAAAAAACCAAACTCAGTTCCCTGTGCTGTCTGCAGCCTAAAGAATCTCAAGAATTGGTGCAATATTTCTGTGATCCTGAAGAAATCTAGTACAGGGTTAACCTCCCACTTTCGAGCTCAGTTGATCACACTGTGTCACTTCTCAAAGTACATATGCCTAATAACAGAAAAAATCTACAATCAAAACTGGACTAACAGCTATGATTATGATGGGGATGATACTGCTCAGATTTCATGTTCATTTCATATTGACAGTATGATCCTAGAAAAATAGCAATAATAATTTCTCTTAAAAAAAAAAAAAAAGTCACTATATTTTCGGACAGGATTTCTAATAAGACAATGTATCTTGGATGAATACCTCTGATGGCTGGAAGGTTACCTGTTCCAGAAAAAGCTGTCATAACATATTAGATTTTTTTTCTGACAACCACTGCATTCTTAGGGGATCTCATCTCTCTCAAATACGTTTCCCAGTAGACAATCTGTGCAGTACTGTGAGCTGACTAATCCCAGCTGATGGATTGACAGGAAATTGTAACCTGGAGTGTAGTTAGCTCTGCTTTTCATTCCAGGCAAGTCATGTGCCTGTACAATTGAAGTACAATCTTGGATGCTCCTTTGAATTTCAGGCATTGTATGTCTTTATGCTGAGATGATAATTTGTCATCTGGGAAGGAAGGCTTTTATATTTCCTTATATAGTTAGATTTAAGGAATCAAACATAGTATGAATTAAATTATTGATAGTAGAGTGTGCTAACTCATCAGTGATTCAGATATTATTCCTTGATTCAAAACCTCAAAGGTATGGGCCTGTAAAGAAAAGCAGATACAGAAACAAATAGAAAATAAAAACCAAATATGTCCCCTAAGGAGTACATATGGGTCCTGCCTGGCATGCATATGGCTAAATTAGATACAGAGACAGATGTCTTCACAGGTAGAAGGATTCTGAGCAGAAAAAAAACCAGAAGGCAGTGAAGAACATCAGTAGATCAGTTACAAGGTTCAGCTTCATATCCTATCAGTGCCCCAAGGTGTGTTCTTTCAGTCCTTGGTATTGGTATTTGACATTTGATAAAGTACCTTAATCACGACTAAACTTAAAATCTCAGGGGCAGACTGACAGAAGCATCAGGGAACTCAGCAAAGATGAGCAAAGTCTTGCATGTGGGATGCAATATTCCTATGCAAGCTGGTCATCAACTGGGTAGAACGCAGCTTTGCAGTATAGGACGGAGGGTCCTTGTGGACAGAAAGTTGAATCTGAATAAATAGTTCACCCTTGCAGCAATGGAGGTTAATTGTATGCTGTGCTTTAGAAAGATCAGCAGATCAAGGGAAATCATTATTCCCATGTCTGTAACTTTTGTGAAGTCAGATCAGATGGTACTGTATATGTTAAGGAATTGCAGTGGAAGGGAGTGATCAAAAGTCTGTGTATCAGTAAAACAAAGCAAGCATGTCCCTACAGCACTATCATAAATCTGGGATTACAGGCAATAAATCTGTGATTTACTCACAGACAACACAGGTAACAGTTTATTGTTTTTTCTAGTGTTATTCTTAAGAAAAATAAAGTTAGGCATGGTGGAATACCTAACCCTAAATATAATTTCATACATATTTCATTTCATATTAAAGACCATCAGATCTGCTTTTCAGAAAACTTTAGGTACATATAAAGACTTTTGAAACTTCCATTAAATATACGTTTTCCATTTTAGTTCATTCTTTGTGAAAAGATTATTGTCTTCATCTTCTAATTTCATATTTTTTTTAACAGTAGAAATGTAATCTCATTAAGTAAAATTATGCTGAAATCTTCTTTTTTAAATGAGAGAAATAATAACTCTGACTTTTTAAAAATAATTTGCAGATAATGGAGGTATTTTCTGAAGGAATGTCTAAGTCATTTTTAAAAATCTCCACAAAAAAAAAATTGTGCTGTTTACCCTTTTCTTATAATAACTAAGAACTACTGCAAAAACTGAAATATTTTTCCCCCACCTCACAGTTTTATCCTTTCTAGATCAAACAAGGCCAGGCCCTTCAGCTTCCTCCATGTACTGGATAGTCAAATCTTTTAGCATTGCTATTGCTGTTCTATGGATTACCTTTAATTTGTATGCATCTTTCTTATAACAGAGTTTACAAAGGTAAACACTCCATCTCAGTTTAATCCAGAACTGAGAAGAGAGGAATAATTCTGTGCTCCATATGTAACATTACCTTTCAATATACCAGCATAACATTTACTTTTTATGTCAAAATGTCGTGTTGATGACTTTTTAAATGTAATTCAACACCCACTTTAAACTTTGGATTTTTTTCTGCAGAACTGTTGCCTTCTCTGTTCCTGTATATGTTTTTGTTTTCTCCTTCCTAGGTGTAGTGCTCAGCATGTACCTGTATATAGGAGACCTATGTTGTTGATAAGAAAAAAGAAACTGAAGAACATGAAGTATATGAAACCCCCTTTTTCATTCAGAAAGCTTGAGCAAATTTCTAGTTCAATTTGTCAAATAAAAAGAGTGAAATCAACAATGATTATCCATAACCACTGATTCACTCTCTCCTCTCCTAACTCTGAAAAATCAAATGTAAAGAACATATTCTTTTTAATTTTTAAGTACTCAAAGTAGCCTAGAAAGGTCATAGTTTCTTTCTCAACCTCTCTTTATTAAAATTTCATGTATTGCAATTAAAATGTATGGTCTCAGATGATCACAATAGAGGGCATAATGAGGCAAATTAATATCTGGTGTAATTTTATTGTCCTTAACAGAATTACACCAAGGCTGAATCTGGATGACTGTTTTCTAATAAGCTGGTGGCATTACTGACAGAGTTTTGATTTTAAAAGAATGCTCTATTGTCCTAACTTTACAAGAAATTTCTTTACCTTTTTTCCTGTTATTTATTTGTTTTAGATCGTTCGATTGTCTTTATGTATTTTAAACTGTGATTCTTGTGCAGCAACTGCTGAGATTCTCATACAGATTATGGACAGTGTGTTTGCAGTGTGCTAACTTTTATTATTCAACAAACATAAGAATTTATTCATGATAATGTATATTCATAATTTTGATGCATCTACCAATACTGAATGAGAGCGTGCCATACAATGAGAGAAAATTATAATGTGGCATCTATACAGACTTTAACAACCCAAAGACAGGGTAATAACTACCTCTCTATAAGGGTTATCAAGTTGTTCATGATACTTCCTGTTGAAGAACTGTTGATAAAATAAGGTGGTTTTGGAGGTGTGTCTGCAACCAAAATTGAAAAAATTTCAATTGTTAGAAAATAGTCTCTTTATATGGAAGCATTTCTCTCCGTATGAGAGGTGTCAAAAATTGTGAGATGCTAATGTGAACTGGTATGTTTGTCAGAAGGTGTGAACAAATGTCCTAAGAACACTTCTGTGTTTCTGTTAAGTCACTTTATGTGGCCTTCAGAGTGGGCTCTGGCTGAATGGGACCGGTCAGCATTTCTAGGCACTAGAGTTTCCTGCATCATGTTTTATATGGGTAAGAAAGAGTTAACATCTTTTCATGGACAAGCGGCTTTGATTCATGTTTTCTAGCTGCAAACTAATTCTTGTATGTAGATCAATAGTATTGTACAGCATAGTTTTCTTCTGTTTTCCAGACTGTGCAGAGACATATCACAGTGAGTATACTATACTTCTGCACATATAAATGACTGCAGCAGTTATATAACACTGAAAAGTCAAGCCTCATTGCCTATTCCCAGAGCTAGATAAGACCACAGTTGATCTTGATTTCTTTTCCTGTGCTTACGGAATAGAACAATCAATACTCCAGAAGAATGTATGTGCAATTAACAGGTCTCCTCAGGAACAGATCTGGCATAAGTGGTAAAAATATGGTTTCCATAGCTAGGATACAACCTCAGTCAGTGTATTAGTTCATGATGAAATTATTGGTAGTAATTTTTTTATTGTAGCTTTGGGCCATGATAGACCTGATTTTATTTTAACACGTTATATCTCTGATAAAGCTAAATGGAAGAATAGGTTAAAGGTTGCACACATTTTGAAGTCTTTGTTTTGTTTTGGCTGTTTTGTTTACTATAAACATTTCCTCAATTTCATTCCCATGTCATTCTTCATCTCCTCTTTATTATTTTGCCTTTTCCTCATACAATCTTTTATTGTAAGTCCTCCACTGTAAAATCCATATCTAATTTAATAATGTCTATAGCTACGCTCTCATTTCTTCTCTGTTTCTGTACTCCTAGGGCAAGGGGTAGACCACTCTTTTATGGTCATAAATTTCACCTCTTTTGGTTAAGCTAACTCTCTCAAGGAACTTGATTTAATTCCTATAAGAATGGGTAAAAATAATCCTGTAGACTCAGTGTCTCCCTGATGGAACAAGAACAAGAACAAGAATTGTTGCTTCCACCCTTTACAGTTTGGGGTTTTTTTCTTCTTTCCTATCTTTGCCATGAAATTACCTATATTTTTTAATTAGGCATAGAGTCTTTTCGTCTTTTCTGCCAGTGCCTACATCTTTGTATTTCAATTACCGGTTAACATTTCATGTCATGTTCTCGATGACTTTACTTTTCTTTTTTTAAAATAATCTTCTAAAACTCTTATCCAGTCTAATTTAATTATATTTCTCAGTTTCTGTTCCTACTTTGACACCAGAAAACACTGCTATATTTTTTATGAGAAGTTATTAACATGTTTAGCAAGAAGTCTTAAGTCCAAGAAATTATATTTTAATAAGCCAAGCCAGCTGAATAAAGTCTCTTACCTCTCATTATAATGTTCAACAATTATGAAATAGAAAATCATTAGATTTTCAATATACTTAGATTCCCAGTGTCCTTTAGAATATATTCTGACACATTCTTTTGAGGTTTTACATAACCAGTAACGTTAAGAAATCAGAATAACTCCACTCAGTACATTTGATTGCCAATTTATTATCTCAAAGAGAAAAATAACTGTTTAAATGCATATCTTTCATTTTCTTTCTCAACAAAACTTTATGCCTCATTTTTTCATAATTCCCCAAATGAAAAGTAGAGCATTAAACTCAAGTAGCGCATAAATTGAGGAACTGTGTGTGAAGGAAGCTAATGCAATTTAGATGTTGTGTAACTAGAAGATACAAGATTAAACTATAGAAGGGAGTATCTTGATTTGAGACACATTTTCACATTCTCTTGTCAAGTGACTTTCTCACTCTCTTTCCTAAGCATTCTTCATCTTTGAATTGCGTCTCACACACTCCCTTTTTTTCAAACTATGTGCACCAAAAGCCACAGACTAGAAGTAAAAGATATGCGTGGGTGAAAATTACATCTTGTTAAGTAGATGTGACAGTAAGTTAATTGTAAGGGAGTATAGACAGTCTTTTCAATTCAATTGCTAATTATTTAACTTCATTAACTTCATGACATTATTTATTCCTCAGCAATATTTTTTTAACTTCAGACAAGATTAAAAAATCCCAGCTCATCTCAAAATGATCACTTCAGAGCTTCCTGATCTCATCTGCACCCCTGCAGAATTCTTTTCTCTTAAACAGATTATGACCTTGATAAAGGTAAATGAGTGAAATTGATTTAATTTGAGCAAAATATAGCTATATCCCAATGGACCATTACAAAACTCTAAAAAGATGATTGCATGTTCTGGTGCCTTTCTGTTTTTCAACTAACATAGAACACAGCAACAGGATCCAGAGGATACAGAAATGTAATTCCATGACTGTCTCAGAAATCCGCTCCAACCATGGGCATAGATATCAAGGTTTCCTATTGACTTCTCTCCTACAGATTCTCATGACTTCTGCTTACCCAGTGCTCCATATTATACAGAAAGGTATTCCTTTTTTTTTCTGGACTTGTGTCGGGACTCAAAAGATTTGGATTCAGAAGTCAATAGGCCAAGGCAAATCTGTAAGAAGGAGTTACTTCTTTCTAATCAATGGGTTAGTGTATAGATACTGGGTTCTTTATGAATTTTTAGATTAAGACCTATTCAGAGATTCAGATTTAGACTTGTTTGGCTCATACTTATTGGAGCAAATGAAAATGTCTACAAAGGGTACACTGAGATTTAAGACTAGCTCATGTCTTTTGTGATAAAGCTACAGAATATTTGTGTTGTCAGTATTAGCATCCATCATTATTAGCAGCCTTTTCTAACAGTTTCCAAATTGTATTTTTACTACTGGCTGTTCCAATGATGAAAATTTGCTGTCTCAGAAGATTTGACTTTAAAGTTAGATGACAGAGATACCTATAGAGTCACTGGAATGAAATATATACTTCTAGAGCACTGATCATCTCTTGCTGTAGTAGACAAATGAAAGAGACCAGAAGATTTATATCCTAAAAAGTTTATGTCTTTCCATTGATTAAAAAGTATCATACAGGACTAGTTTACCTGCAGTGCCAAATATTAGATGAAATAAAACTTAACCTTAGCTTCCAGATTTCAAGTAGCTTTACAAGGGCACTTATACAGTGAACTGAAGATCTGAGAGCTTTTGGGACCCGTCTGTATTAGAAGTTTAGGTGTACAAGCAAGTTTTTCCTAAAAGAATCAGGTGCTTAAGGTGCTTTGGGTGTCTACATAAACCGTGTAGGATTTTTCACCTTCATCATCTGGATGATGGGGCAGAGTGCACCTTCAGCAAGCTCGTTGATGACACAAAACTTGGCGGAGTGGCTGATATGCCAGAGGGTTGTGCTGCCATCCAGAGGGACCTCAACAGGCTGGAGAAATGGGCTGACGGAAACCTTATGAAGTTCAAATAGGAAAAGTTAAAAGTCCTGAACCTGGGGAGGAACAATCCCATGCAATGCTGCATGTTGGGAATCAAAAGGCTGGAAAGCAGTCTTGCAGAAAATCTGGGGGTCCTGGTGAATGACAAGTTGAACACAAGCCAGCAATGTGCCCTTACAGCAAAGGCCAATGGCATCCTGGGCTGTATTAGGAGGAGTGTTGCCAGCAGGTCAAGGGAGGTGATCCCTCCCCTCTGGTCACCACTGGTGAGGCCACACCTCAAATATTGTGGCCAGCTCTGGGCTTCCCAGTATGAGAGAGATGGACATACTGGACAGAGTCCAGAGAATGGCCATTGAGATATTTACGGAACTGGAGTACCTCTCCTATCAGGAAAGGCTGAGAGAGCTGGGATTCTTTACCCTGGAGAAGAGAAGACTCACAGGGAAACTCATTAATGTGTAGAAATACCTGAAAGGAGGGTGCAAAGAGGACAGAGACAGCTCTTTACAGTGGTGCCTAGTGACAAGAGAAGAGGAAATGGGCACAAACCAAAAGGCAGAAGGCTTTGTCTTAACAGCAGGAAGAACTTTTTTATTGTGGGGGTGACAAAACACTGGAACAGGTGGCCCAAATAGGTTGTGGAGTCTCCCACCTTGGAGATATTCAAAAGCCATCTGGACACAGTCTTGGGCTCCAGGTGGCCCCGCCTGAGCAGGGGGTTGGACCAGATATCCTCCAGAGGTCCCTTCCAGCCTCAACCATTCCATCATTCTGTGATCATTCTCTGATATCTGGCAAAAGCATTTTACTTCTGTAATACTAACACTGTTGGGGATATTGTTAATAATCTAATTATAAGTGTATATAAGTATCTATGATCCGTTGGTTTTGGACTGTGATATGTTGTGACGATTAGTGGCAGACTAAGCACATACTTGCATACTAACCTAGGTCTTCTCATCTCTGGTTCTTACACAGCCGAGTAACAGCTGTGTTTTGTTAGTCAAACTACATAGAAGTAGCCTTTACATGTTTATGTAAGTGAACTGATATCTCTTTTTCTTTTGCATTGGTTTATGTTTTGTGCTATGTTCTGTTTTGTACTTCTTGACAGATCTACTATAGCTTACTGATGAAAAAGGATGCTTTTTTGTTTTGTTGAAACTGTAAAACTATAATTTCTTGCTCTTAATTTCTCTATTTGACAGTGTTTACATGTTCATTCCTTGTCTGTGTATTAGAGCAGTGAAAAGAGTTTTCATCAGAGAAAATCCTGTGCTAACAATGTCAAAGAGGAAGTACGGCTGAGATAGATATATATATATTTATATACACAGGTGTTTAAAGTAAATGGGTGGGATTTGCAATCCCATTGACAATGTATTAGAATGTGAAAACATTTTATAATGAGATGCTCTTTCTGGTCCAACTGGTTATACCAGTTTCAGTTTAGGTGTAGTTTAGACAGGAAGTGTGATATCTGGAGGTAAGATCAGGAAAAAGGAGAGATTATAAAGAATACTTGCTGTTTTCAGAGTTCTTGCATACAGTCTGAGGACTAATATCCACAAATAAGAAGAGCTACTCTTCTCATTTCAACTTTGTTTTTGTTCTACTTTGTCCCAAAATAACACAGAAAACAAGAAGGGGAAAAAAAAAAAGGAAGAAAAAGAACAAACCCACTTCTTTTTCCTCCTAGCATACATGTTCGTGTATCAGTCTTTTGGCATAATCTGGGTGGTTTTTGGTTTTGTTTTTTGTTTTTCATTAAGAAGTTCCAATTATCAGACTGCACATCCCCTGTTTCTGTCTTCCTAATGTGCCCTGTTTTTCACAGGGAAAGGTCCAGACACAGGAGTTGTGAAAGACTCATGCCAATCTAGAAGATTGGTTTCCCAGTAGCACTGCGGCTCTCCAAAGAGCAAATCAGGATGCAGTCCAAGAGGATTATTCGCACAAACTGGAAAAGTCCTGCCAATTGACTTCACTTTTTCTCCTGGATACTCTAGGAGTAAGGGCACTTGACTTTCTGCTGTGCTGAGAAATCACTAGATCCAGTGAGATTCATTCATTTTTATATAAAAAGGCTGAAATGAGAATTTAACTGACATATTAGGATAACAGAGGGTGGTCTTTAGTGTAGTGTTTATTCTAAGCTATAACCCTCACAGACACAGTTCTATCAGCTCTATACAAATATGTATTTTTCTGAAAGAAGGAAAAAAATTTCTTCCAGTGTATAGAGTAAGGTCAGAATGTGGCATTTCATTCTCATTGGTCTCCTTTACCTTTTCATTTTTTTAAAAGAATTTTCACTATCTGCTATAGAAAGAAATTCTGTGCCTCCTGACAAGATAAATGAAAAATCCTGGTAAATGAAGTCACATTTTCTTCTTTATAACTTTCTGTAAGTGAGGCTTGAAATGAGTGAAAAGTTCTGCTTAGACAGTGACAGTTTACATCATAGTCTTTTTCCTTCAGATCACTTATTAGACTTTAGTTTATAATTGACCTACTCAAGGTTCTATTGATCATGAAGTAACATTGTTTAGGATCTTTTTTATGGTCATGACCTTAGAAACAGTCAGATGGAATGGTTATATCTTAGAAAAAGCTAGGTACTGAAAAATTTCCTTGCACATGCAAGCATCTTTCTGAGCATTTGTTTTTAATCAGTACTACATTTCTCTTTCTCAGATTATGACTCTCTTTATTTGTGGACATTTATCAAAGTTAACTTCTGGCAGAACAAGTGCTGAGCAGGCAATATACATTTATAGTGCAATGTTCTGAAAAGAGAACTTGATCCTAAAGGAATATGTCTGTGTACAGCATATATTCTTATTTCTCTGAGAAATATATTATTCATTTGGTATTACAGTTCCACTGAATGAAATATCTTCATTTTAACCCCTTTGAAGTGAAACAAATTCACATATTCTTTATTTATTTTGGACCTCTGCATGTAAAAAACCTAAAATATTTTTGAAAGAGCCTTGAAATGAAGCTATAAGCCACCATAAAGCCCATATTACCCTATGTGGGAGTTAAGTCTTCCTTTAACTTAGATCTTATAGGGCTGATACCACTTGCTGTTGTAGTTTCTTATTTTCTTTACAAAATATTATTTCATTTCTTCAGAATCTTGCTAAATTTCAATTCTTTGAACAGGAATTGATCGTGTTACATTCATACTTAACCATTATGAACACACTTAATTAGCAAGGGTTAAGTATTGTGGGAATGTCATCCTAACCATTTCAGTTATATCTGAAAAACAAAGGTTTGGGACAACTGATTTATCATTTCAAACAATTGTCTTGCACTTGTTTTTGAAACACTCTGAGGTCTCGGAGGAGGAACTGGACGTTTTCCTATGTGTTGCCTTTGTGCTGGGAAGCTGTCTGTCATCTCTGTGAAAAATATACTCTCATTTGGTCAATTATAAGTTATCTCAGTTCTTGTACACTCTGGTCTTTTACAGGCACATTTCCTAACTGTTGTTTTTTGATCATGATCTGCATGGATCTAACAACCTGTGTGTGTAATCAGGGACCACATAAGCAGTCATCTTACCTCAGTTGCATTATCTCGAAATTTCTTAATTCTACTACAACTACTGATTTTTTAATACACGGATTTCCCTTGTAGCAACAAACTGTTTCCTGGATTTGGTATCTAAGAAAAAAAGTTTATTGCCTTGAAATTTAAACTGGATATATCTATTTTAGCTAGTACACTTAGGCTTTATCACTTCTTCAAGTGACCTTACTTCACACAGTAAGTCACAGAGACTTTAAATAATGTGTCACCATCTGAATTATAGAAAACTAGCAAGTAAAATGTGAAAAGATACCACAAATCACAAGTTTTGGGTGTTGCTGATTTTCTCCTAATATTTGTATACATCAGGGTGTATGTATTTACACACCACATAGTGCTACACTTTTTAACTGTGTTCATATTCCTACTAGTGAAAATAATCAATTCAAAATCATATTTGTACCTTTATGTGTCTATTGCTGTCAGGTGTTCTTATGTATTTCTCTCCCTCTTTAGTGCACAGTTATGTGAGTCTACAATACCAATATAGGTCCATTGTAGGGGGAACCATCAGAACTTCATTGTGACTGAGGATGTTGGATAGACATTTTAAGAAATATTTACGCTGCTCCTGAAATTTATTAAGACCCAAACACTAAAGCATGAGCATTAGTTTGATCCACAATAGGATTTTTACATAGAAAATATATATACTGTTCTAATATAGTCTCAAAGTTTTCCTAATGTGTCGTCTAAGAGTACCATGATACACACTTCCAGGGTGACAACAAATGTGCCTCACAGGACTACATGTCAGTTATTAAATCAACATTTTCCATTTCATCAGCATGTTCTTGTTCTAAATATACTAGCTCAGCATGTTTGGAAGCTATTTTTGTGAGACACAACTGCTTTTTAATTCCCTAAATGAATGAGGAAGGTTTCACCTACAACATTATCAGTAATGTTTGGAATTTATTTTCTGTAAGTGTTCATATTACCTACTAAATAAAATAATTATTTCCGTCTTGCATCCATATGACAATGACAACTTAGATTTCAGTCATCTCTGAAAGATATAGGGTGTTGTAGCTGAGTGCAGTCCTGTTATAACTGAGTATGACTGTTCTTAACCTTCCTTATCACTGAAGATTATGTCTTCAGCAGGGTTTTTGATATTTCTCATTACTTATTTGTGATTTTTGTTTTCATTTCCTGTGTTTTAGAAACTGTCCAAGTCATTAAATTCAAACAAAAGCCTTAGGTTGAGATGCAAGCTGAATACATCAAAAGATTTGCAATACTTCTATTAAACGTATACTAGACGGTTTGCAATACTTCTATTAAACGTATACTAGACGGTTTAACCTTGGGAATAATTGTATTGAACTAAACCTCTATTCAAGGAGACCAAAATTTTCTTAACTTTTTTATTTGCTGTGTTTGATGGAAGACCTCAGACATTACAGATACTTTTTAAAGAACTGCATGAATTAAAATTAATATGGTCTTAATGTGAGTTTCTCTATTACACTGTGAGAAGAATAGGTCTTTGAAGAATAGTTATATAAGTTCACATCTGACTGGTGTTTCTCTCTTCACCAAGAGGCCTCGATTGGACTTTTTCTGATTAATTTTGGTTTGGTTTAGTACTTCCTTATGCTATAGAATCAAAGCTGCTCCCAATGTAATATTTTGTTATGTCATACACCCACCTGTAATCTATAATGGAAGTAGAACAACTTTTTTTATATTTCCCCCAAATTAGAGTACATTTAATTGGTGTGCTGCCTTGCTTCACTAAAACATTGTTTTCAATCATATAATGTAGTAAAACTTGTATTTGATCCATGACTTTTTGTTGTTTGTTATCAGTACTAGTCCATCTATGAAAGTGGTTGTCAGTTCTGTACTTAGCTTTTTTTTATGTTCTCCAGTTCTTCATCAGTAATAGTCTATTTAAACCAGAACCTTGAATGAAAATTGCCATAATCTAACAGATCACGACTTGAGAGTTTTTAAAGGCATACTGTGTGGAAGCTGAATAGCATCCATTATAAATGGACTTAGTTTAGTTTAAATAAAAAACTTCATTAGTCTAAATAAAAATAATAATAATTAAAAAAACCCAAAACATAACAGGAAAGGCTGACAAAGCAAATTGTGAGGGTATAATATATAATGTGTTTAATTAGAGACAGTTTTATAGGTAAGTTCAGGTAACTCTTTCAATGACAATCTTTTCTTTCAGTTGCATACCCAAATATATAGAAAAGTAGTAGAGAGAAGGTTACAGATAACAGCTTAGTTGAAAAGATTAAATGTTCTCATCTTTCTTGAAATTTGGCAGGGCTATGTCCCCCTCGTGCTGCCTGATCCTTTTGCTATTCCCATGGTTACTTGTAAGGCTTATTAGATTTTGGCTGCTAAGTGTCCACAAATGCCCGCAGCACTGCTCAAGTGCTACACAGCTGTAGCTGCCAGCTGGGCTGCAGCCATGCCACTGCCATTGTATGGTGCAAGTCACCCGGCAGAGCATGGCTGTTGCCTACACTCAACTCACAGTTCCCAAGGGCTGCACAAGGGCAAAGTCTAAGTTTTTCCTGGATGATTCTCCTGTGTGCTCAGCACATCCATACTCTGCCAAACACCTGTCTGTGTAATGAAGATGACATTCCACTGCTGTATTTTATATTGATTCATATTAATTTTCAAACTCGCACAAATCCACTTACATAAGAAACTCAGTGTATCTGATCCAGACTTAATCATTTAATCTCCAAGTACTTCGTTTCTGAAACTTCCAGAAAGCTTGTGAGTAGTTTTGGAGCTCTAATCAACTAAGAATCCTGTTGTTATTGAATACTGTTCATTTAAATGTACCATTTTTCATCTTGGTAGCAAAAAACTAGAAACTATGGGAAGAAAGCATGACTGCAGACTGTGAAGTTTGGTGGCTGGTATGACTAAGTTAGCCTGGTACTTACAGAAAAAAATAAACATTAAGGTTCAATTACATGACTTCAGGTTTAGTGTGTAGTTAGCTGAGGGACACCACTAGAGATGTTGACAAAAATTTTCTTCAAAGTATTAGCTGTAGCCTAAAAACTTGTGTAATTGTTCAGCCAGTTCAGGTTTACTCCTGAATCAGCTGAACTTTTTGCCCAAAAAATCTGGTTGGGTTTTTTTGCTTTTATTGTTTGTTTGTTTGTTTTTCTTAAAGAAAGGTTAAAGCACAGGAATGTACAGGAAAAGGCTGGAAAAGACCTTTAAGATCATTGAGTCCAACTGTTAACCTAGCACTGCCAAGTCCAACACTAAACCATGTCCCCAAGCACCACATCTACATGTCTTTTAAATACCTCCAGGGATGGGGACTCAACCACTTCCCTGGGCAGCCTGTTCTAGTGCTTCACTACCCTTTCAGTGAAGAAGTTTTTCCTAATATCCAACCTAAACCTACTCTGGTGCAACTTGAGGCCATTTTCTCTTGCACTATCACTTTTTACTTGGGAGAAGAGACTGACCCCCACCTCGCTACAAACTTCTTGCAGGTAGTCGTAGAGAGCATTAAGGTCTCCCTTGAGCCTCCTTTTCTCTAGGCTAAACAACCCCTCACGTGACAGTTCTGAGCAGTAGTAATATTAGGGTCTGGGGTCTTCCCATTCTTCACTGTGTCCTTTCATTGTGTCTAGGTGGGCCATTCTTTCTCTTATTTCTAAGGTTGCTGTGTCAACTGACGACTGTAGCAGCCTTCCTTGCTTCCTTATCGTCCATCTTGAACCAGCTCTGGGGCCTTCTTTTACTTATCTAGGTAAAAGTTCAGTACATCTGGGTGAAAGTTCACAGCTTGTGGCCTAAGGCTTCCACAAATTTAGCTACTAATGCTAAGCAAGTTATGCTGAGGAAGTTCTATATAAGTAGTCTATCAAATCACACAACATCATACAGAAAATACAGATTTTCTAGGTAAGATAATTTGTTGTTTTGCTATGTTACACATAAATCTAGGAGATGTAATTTGAGTAGTGTGAGTGTGTTGTTTTACCTAAAAGTGTGTGGGGATTTCTTGTTAACAGGGAAGTAGAGATGGGAAACAGTGATGATTCTGTTTTTTTGTTCAAGATTTATTTTTGCTGTGTTGTTTAAATCTATGCACCTTAAATATTTCCATCTACTACTTTAATTCTTTTGGACAATCATAAAAAATAGAGTGCAATATGAATTTCAGTTAACCTCAAAAAAATTGGCCATCAAGGTCAACAAGGGACTTTTCATGCTAGACATTTTAGGAGTCTCAGAGATAGAACATCTTTTGCCTTCTAAACTCCCTCTGAAAAGGGGCTCAAATAGAAAACATCTTTTCTGTTAAATTGGTTGAGAATTACAAGAAGCAACTAATTAAGCTGCATTAATGTAAATCTGGCAAGCCTTTCGGTTTTTATTCAGCAGCTTGCTTGTCTGGTGGAATTTTCCAGCTTGTGAAATTAGTGACCTTTGGTCATATTAATCCTCCTGAGTAACATTTTGATTACAAGGTCACTCAAAGCAGAATCTTGGAAAATCAGAGTTGTACATCTACATTAACTAGAAGGATCTATACTCGGTATTCAGACTGGGACACAAACCTAAGGAAAAGAAAGTTAAGAATTCAGTCTGTTCTAGAGTTACTTATTGAAGGCTAAAAGCAACAAAAGGATTTAGGCTTCAAAGTATGGCCTAACTGCTCTTGGAAGCTTTTGAGTAAAACATGTAAGTTTTTATGTCTCCTGTCAGCTGCCAGTTAGCCAAGATAGTTCTTAAAATCAGTAATCACACGATTTTGCCCTGCTGAAATCCCTAGATCTTTAAATGTGAGCTCTGGCTATGCTCAGAAGTACCTGGGTTTTAAGATCCATTAGGGTACCTCTAAGTATCTCCAGTCCGCAAATTACTTTTTTTTGTCTCAATTGTAGGGTCTTAGTACGGACTGTCTTGTAATACAATTTCCATAAGAGTTCTCATATTAAGAGGAAAAGGAGTTGCTCATGCTCATTTTCATTATACAGTTGTAATGGGAAAAAATTAGTGCTGTTTTCTGAATATGCTTTGTGGAGTAAAGTTGCGTGGAATCATCACCTGTGTGCAGTTCTAATCAGTCATGTACAAGAAGTGTTAGTTTGGATGTGCCTCCAAATAGGTACAGAGGTGTTTGAAGAAATGAAGTCCAATTGTAAAATAAAAGATGAGAATGGGTTTTGTGTATTCTAGCAAGGCAAAGGTGGTCTTGATTGTCTAAAATGTTTGCCTCAAACTAGCCCATATCAACTATCAGTGTCTACATTGCATAACACTTGACCTAGGTCTTGCCTGATACTTATTATTTTTCTTTTTTAGTTCAAAGAGCTTGGAAGAATGAATACTGTGTCATGAGTGACTTACAGTGTGATGGCGACAGTATTTGCTGCATGCCCTGAGGTGAGAAAAAAGGCAAGTTTGGGTACTTGACACTACAAGTGCATTTTCCAGGATAATGTCAGAAGACAATGTAATGTGCAGAGAGCCAAAGCTTGGTTGGTTACTTTCTTGAAGCAGACAGCTGCCCCTGAAGCCAGATTTCACAAGAGTCCATTTTATTAAAAAGGCTGTCCAAGAATACATACATGTTAGAATAAAAAAAAACTAAATTATTTGCACTTTAGAAGCATCCAAAGGCTGAGTAGTGACAGGAGCAGTGTTTACAGAAACAAAAAAGACGGGTAAATACTTGAAAATACCTTTAAGTTAAAGTGTAAAATTAACACAGAACAAATTTATATAAATGCACTGAATACACTGAGGTAGAAAATGAGAGGGATGTCATTAACCCTCAGAGTGGTGAAGTCAAGAACCATACCTAACAATATTTAAGATCCTTAACTCAAGTTTTCCAGGTTTTTATTCCTACAGTCTAAGTAGCAGGAACACATATCCAAGATTTAAAAGATCTTTTTTTCAATTTATGCCCTTACTTAACAAAATATGAATCTGCCTCAGATTAATTTTACAGGCTGTGAAGATGAAAGTGGGTGTCTTGAATCCACTTGTTAGATCTGTACTACTTGTCATGGAATAAATGAATTGTTAACAAAACCCACCATATTTTAATATTTATTGGAACAGAGTCTGGAATGCAAGAATATTTTCTGAGCTGAATGCCTTAGTCATTAGTTTATGAAGACTTGCTCACACTTTGGTCCCTATTTTAATTTTGGTGGAACTAGTGAATTTTGGAAGAAAACAGTTTAACTAAAAAAAAAAAAAATAGATCCAGTACTGCACAATAATCACATTCTTAAGTTTCTTTCTAAATGTAAGATTAAATGGTGGTTTCTGTCTATGTAGTAAGAATTTTGATAAAATTTTGTGTTAGTAGATGTTTGTGCACACTAGCACTTCACTCAAAAATAAAAAAAGTTCCTGAAATTAGAAAGAATAAAAATCTTGTTTATCATTTACCTCCAATACTGCGGTCATGTCTGAATCCCAGTAAGCATGACATATCCTGGAGAGCTCTGTGTGAGTTATAGAACTCATGCTCCTTGTTCTGTAAAGTTTATGTGGTTGAATATCTGCTATGCCTGATCCAGGGTGATCTAGAAAAAAAAAAAATATTGTCATTCAGATCAGATCTAGATCCAGGGTGATCCAGAGAAAAAAAAAAAATTGTTATTCAGAGCCTTCACACACCCTATTTGCTTGCATTTCCAAGAGGAAAACTGATAGAGAATGAGGAAGGAGAGAGAAAAGTATTTAAACTCTGGTTGCTGTCTAAACTTTAATCCCTGATAAGGAAGCATAAATATCGTCACCTCTGGACTACGCTGAATAGTACAAAGTTTTTTTCATGATCTAAGCATTGCCTTCCTTTCACAAAGAAACCTCATCAGAACTGTGGTTTTGCTTGCCTTTCACATCTGTTACCTGATGAAGCTGTGGAACAGAATATATGTATGTGCAATCGTTTTGAAGATGCATAAAACTTTGACTCTCTGATGTCCAGTAGTTTGCTTTGGTTTTATACTGCATTAGGTTGAAGATTTTGTTAGGTGAAAAATATCTGAAAATACTCAGACTTTCCACTGGAGGGTATATAACTATAAAAAGAATGACATAAATATAAATAATATTACTGAGCGTGAAATACATTGCTTATCTTACTCTGTCAGAATTCGGGTCCTGAGAAAATTTGTCCATTCCATATATTTATTGTTAAAAAAAGTATTCTGATCATAAAAATACTATGGGTCTTTGGCAACACTAAAGCTTAATGTTGCAAAATATGGCTCTTTGAAACGCATTGAAACTGTTGTCTGGCTTTATTTGTCCGTTCTTTTACTTCCTCTCCCAGTAGGAACTAATTTTGTTTAGTAAGATCAAGTTGGAATGCAAATGTTTATTAAATGCATATTCAAACCCTGCTGTCATAGGCGAACTGCTGCAGTGCTCACATATTGCGGCTTGGCTACTGTAGGTGCCTTTGTATTAGAAACTACTTTTCCCAAGGGCTGCCTATAATGAAGAAGTCAGTGACCTGTAAATTACTACTAAAGTGCTCAAGCTGGTCTTGCAGATGAATGCTTTTGATTATGGTCTACAGTATAGAGAGTTCAAATTCTATTTAAAGCAAAGACCTTTGGGTTTATTTGTATGTATTTTTTTTTTTTTATTGAAAGCTTTGATATTAAAGTGCATTAAACAAAACCGTCTGATTTAAAATTTTATTGAGAACTTAAATACAAGGAATTGCACATGTGGAGTGACTATCTGCTATTTCAAAAACTGTAAGCATATGAAAGACAGAATTAAAATTAAGCATAGATTCAAAGATACAGTCTAGTATCACTCACTATTACACATAAACTCACAACAATAAAAAAGAAATACCCAGGAAGAACTTCAGAAAACATTCCAAAGAGTTTAGTTTCCAGGGCAGAACAAATGAAGGTCTTGAAATCTTAAAGTGAAGTGAAATTGCTTCTTTTAGTCACCTCTTGCTGTATGTTTACCTTTTTATATCAGATTAATTTTTTAGAAGCTGATTTTTTCTTTTGGATAGTACTCATGTCACATGCATGAAATTCAGGAACTGTCTCAAACTGATTCATAAAAATGCATGTCCTTGACTGATATAAACACGAAGACAATCTTTCAAAATGAGTGGCAAAAGAAATACAGTTCCCAAAGAAAGATTCAAATTTAAAAATACCTCAATATTACAGTTAACAAAGTTTTATTTTTTGGTAAACGTTTTTGTTGTTTAGTGTTCAAGTTTCTGGTAAACACAGAAAGCAAAAGAAGATGAAAGACTGGCTGGGCTTGTTAGCCTTATTAGACAGAAAACGAGTGTTTGGAATTGTGTAGCAGATATTAAATTTATACTTTCTCTATATTGATAAGAGTATGAACTAGTGAAGCTGCAGAACACATCTTAAAATATTTGAGGACCATTGTACAATTTATGCCATGTCCATATTAAATCTCACTATCTTTACTGGTTACTCCTAATCTTTAGAAAGTAAGTGCAAAGTAATAACAACGTGTCCTTTTGATCTGGTTTCTAATTTAATTAACAATTCATGACCATCAGAAGAAAACATGTTCTGAGAAGAACACAAGCAGCTACATGCAATTCGGCACCATTTTTTCTCCAGCTTATGTAAAGAGAATCATGTACGTATTTAGTAGAATATCCAGAAAGTGAAATGGGTTCAAAAATCAGTCCATTACAAAAAAAGGAGCAATAAAGGAAGATCCATGGAGGAAGAAAGGGGTAGAAGAGGCAGGGTCTAGAAGATGACAGTACCAGAGAAACAGAACCAGAAAAAAATGCTTCTGAGATCAGAGAGTGTTAGTAGTTAAGAGATGTTCTGAATGTAGCTGAACCGCACAGCAGGAGGAATCAGGTGCGCTAACAAATAAAACTATTTTTTACATGTTGCCTCTTTTTAAAATGTGTTTTAAATTAGTTCAGAAGAAAATATTTCAATAATGTTACATCCTAATTGTGGGATAACAATGGATGGGAAAAGCTGCAGGAGAGGCTTTAAAAATGTTTTATAGTTTCTTTTTATAATGGCAAGTATGGGCACCAAATAATGGTGAGCAAAATGTCAATCTACTCTATCAGTGTCCATTAGGCAAAATGTTTATAATCTTCATCAAGTATTCTCTTAGTACTTTCATGTTATTAATATCATACTAAGATGTTTTCTGTCATTGACATTTTCTCTCAATTAGTCAACAAACTTTGAAAGGGAAGTACAGGACAAACAAAAGGTGACAGACTGAGAGTTCCTAGGAAACAAATATCCTTTTGGCATGGAACAGGGGCAGTTTAATGTAAAAAAATTCAGGAAGTGTTTAGTGCAATAGGGTGTGATACATAATTTATTAGTGGTCTAGAGGAAGAAGAGGTAACAGCAAACAATTGATGGAGGAGTGACAAAAGGATGAATAATACAGGAGCAGAAGAGCACAGATGATAGGCTGTCATCAGGATCTGGAGGATAAGGAACCTACATGGGAGCCTGGACAGAGATCTGGCAGATACTGTTACAGCTGTTAGTGAAGTACTTTGTTAGTCTGTTAATCCTTTGCCAGGATCCTCTGTTCCCTTTCTGTGCCATGTTCCCTAGAAAATATTGCAGGAGAGAGTTTTCACTTGGTATTTATGTGAAAGAATATGATCAAAACACTAGGAAAGATAAGGGCACTTTCAAAGTTAAAGGCAGAAGCTGTTAATGCTTTTGCTAAAACCCTGAAGGTGACTACTGTTAGAGGTCCTATCCTAATTGTTTAGGCACAAGCTTTAACTTACATTCATACATACAATTAGGAGCATATATCTGGTCTGCTCAAAAGAAATTCTCAATCATCTGAGGCACCTGATTCTGATTGCTAGTAAAGTTTCCTTTTGTATGAAAAGGGTCTTTTGTCAAGGTTAAAATAAGACATCTTTCTAGATTAATTATATATACTTTAAATATTATTTATTTTTCCTAATGAAGGAGTTTTGGGGAAAATTATGTTTTGATATTAGTAGCTTGTTTTGTTGTCCTGTTTTGTATGTGTTTAATTAAGAACAAAAGCTACCATTCAGTAATGATGAAAGAAATTTAAAGAGTTCCTCTAACACTGAGAAGTCTGTATAAAATCAGTCTTATGTAGTTTTGTATTGTACAGTTGGGCCAAAATGCGGCTAGGCCAAAATGTGTCATGGAAAACAGTCTGTCTGTATTTGAAAAGATGACTAGCTGGGCATTCTGTTACACTGCAGAGCAGTCTCAACTTATGAAGTGATACAAACAGCTCAACATGTGGAATTTATAAAGCTTGCTTAAAAAAATTGAAGGAAATTTGTATTCTCAGGAGTCTGGACAAAAGGAATCCTTAATTTCTGTTACTTTATAATTCTATCCTTTATACTGCATACCTAAAGATTCCCTAAGGTCAGACAGGGTGAAACTAAACTATTAGCCTTTCATAAACTTCACAAAGAGAAGTGAATCCCTAGCGGTTCCCCAAAGATCATGAATCTGGAAAGAATTAAGATTTATTTTCTCTGCTGCATGTTGTGCTTCAAGACACTCCCTCATCCATTTGTGGTGGGAAGCTTTTCCAATATTAGGCATATCTAGAAACTGCAGAGTAGAGGGCTGAACAGTATTCTCTGTTCTTTTCATCCAAGCTGATTTTGGTCATGGTTTTGTTCCTTCATTCTTTACTTATTTTCTCTTAGCCTATTGCAGAGTGGTACAAATTACATTCTCTATCGTGCTTGTCTTTCGACAGACATATTTCATTATTTTTTTACTGTATTCCATGTGTCAGAATATATTTTTAACTATACTGTCAAAGTAATGCATTTTTTCTCTCCTTGATATTTTTGAACTGCTTAGGTAAAGAACAATTGAATTTACCCAGCCTGGTACAAAATATGTATAATCTGGGGGGAAAAATAAAGCTTTCTAAGTCACTTAATTTCCCTTCCCTCCATTATTGAATACTTACAGGTTAGAATTTTAGATTAAAAACAAGAGCCTTGGTTATATAAAGAGAGTGTTTTCTCTTGCTAACAGTGAAGACAGCAAATACATAATGGACTTGCATTAACTCAGCATGCTGAAACAGGTCCATGTGTCGTCCAACCAGCAGCCAGCAGGATGAATGTAGGCTCAGAAACACTTTTTTTTGGAGGTGATAGAGAATAGCTTTGTGAAAATAGAAGTCTGTATTTCCTCTGGCTTGTGGGTCTGTACAGATACCATTCTCAATGCCAGTAAAAGCCTCTTTATTAACCTGACCCTGCAGGTCTCAGGAGTTGCCCAGGTTTGTGTTGGCCTAAGCTGACTTCATCTCATTTTAGTTGTGACTAAAATTGGCTATGGGGAAGCTCACTATTATTTAACTTATTTTAGCTTAACTCTGTGTGGGCCATATGCAGTAAAATTCTAGCATACCTTCATGGTCACTAGGTAACAAATATTAACTTTATGTCAATTCTGGGAGACTATTGTGTAATTCCAATAACAGCCAACAAGTGAAGATAGTCCATCAGTAGCTAGGAAACAAAGACAGCGAAATTAAGAAGACTCTATTAGAATGCACTTCAAAATAACCCCAAACTGACCCAGGACTGAAGTGGTGGAGATCTGTACCGTGAGCAGCAAACATCTGGTGACGTGCTTATGATGCTGATGAATTGTCCTAGTTGCGACTACCACTATCACAAGGAATCCTCTGGAGGAAGGTTGCTGCTGGGCAGCACTGGGAGGATGAGCATAGCTTTATAGAAACAGGGGTAGATATTAGAAAGTTTGTGTATATTTGTCTTAACTGTCTGCATAACTGTATAACTCGTAAGTGTATGTCTTTGTAACTGGGCTAATAATGACTGATATATTTTATTTGGCCGTTGAAACATTGGTTGGACTTGGACTACTCTGGACTACCTGACATGCTGGGCTCTGTTCTGAGGTTATGCCATCTGACTGCAACAAACCGTATTATAGCTGTTCCATTCTAGCTGTTATCTGAGACCAAACCATCCTTTCTCCAGTAATGGCAATGAGGCACACTGTGGTAGGTTGCCCCCACCCAGCATCTCAGCACCCACACAGCCACTCACCCACTCCTCCACTTCCTCAGAGGACAGGGGAGAGAATAGGAAGAGCAAAAGTGAGAAGATTCCTGCATTGAGGCAGTTATGAAACACGACAGTTTAACAAATAAGGAAAGAGGGGAAAAAAATAAAACCCAAGCAAGTAATGCAAAGGCAATCACTCACTCACCATCTCCAACAAGCGGACAGGTGCCCAGCTAGTCTCTGAGTGGCAGCCTTGGAAGACCTTGGAAGACCAAACCTACCCAAGTTTTATTGCTGAGTGTGACACTGTATGGCATGTAATATGCCTTTGGCTGGCTCAGGTCAGCTGTCCTAGCTGTGTCCCCTCCCAGCTTCATACATACCTCTAGCCTACTTGCTGGGGTGACAAAGTGGGAAAAACAGAGAACCTTGACACTGCACAAGCAATAATCAGCAACAGCCAAAATATTGGTGTATTACCAACAGCCTTTTAGTCACAATTTGAAAACATAGCTCCATTTGGGCTGCTGTGAAGCAAATTAACTCTGTCCCGGCCAGACCCAGTACAAAAACCTACAGGAGCATGTAAAAGAAGGACACATATATGTACATCCCCATAATACTCTCACATCCAAATGTGTTCAGTTCAGGGACTTCCTGAACAACTGTGAGTTAATCTCCTTCTTTTGCAATAGTTTAAGGTGAATTCTCCTCCTGTACTAATGTAAATATGTTCTAGAATTTAAATTGATATGCTATTTTAAGGTAAATCAACATATTTTGATGGTGTCACTCAACTTTGAAGGTTAAAAATAATTTCTTTTTTTTTTTTTCATTTATGAAAATGTTTATTTCTGAAGTAATATGACATGCAGTATAATCAGATTATATTTGTCATCACTAAAACTTTTGGGTCTAGATCCACAGTTGACATGACTGTTATATAAAGCTATTATTTGGTATAATACCACTGAAATTAAAATCTTTTTTTTTGAGGATCAATTCATGGATAATAAAAAATAAAAATTAATGATGTTACAGTTCACATGAATTTCTACTGAAATAAAATTATCTTCTATCTTAAACAATTACTTTTGGCTAATGTCACTAGGGGAGTCATTGGAATTAATTTCATGCTGTGTCAGGTATGAAATTCCACTTTATAAGACATGAGTTTACCAAAGTTAGATCATATTAGCCTAATACGATATTCTTTTCCTAGACAAAGTAAATGATGTAGATCTAATCTATGTGAACTTTGATAAAAATATAATATTTAATGTACAGGAAGTCTACTGAAGTTAGCATTAATATAAATACTGGGGAACATCTACATTGCCTGAAATGGAGGTTACAGTATCCTGATGAAAAATGAACTCTTAAGCTGGAAAAAGTTAATAAAATTAAGGATAGGTGGTGGTATATATGCTATGGCAGGAAAAAAGAGAGGTCCATCCTGATGAACTTTGTTGACAAGGTAGAGATGGAAATCTTAAATATATGGGGAAGGACTGGAAAATCTGCATCAACTTAGTAAAGTGATAATAGCACTGAGACAACAAATGGCGACCAGAAGGCATCATCATACTTTTCAGGATGAAGAATGGAGGTCATTGGTTGGACCCAGCTGATGAGAAAAAACAGATGACTTGTTGGTCACAGACAACTGAACCCTCAGTGGAAAGGCTAACTTATCTATAACATTTATCAGGCACAGTACAATTCTATTAACCAGTCTCTGAAATAGAGGCACCTTTTCACATGTGAACATATAGAAAAGCTACCTGTAGTTTTATTCCATTTATCATGGTTTCTTATAAAGTAGACTAAAATGCTTGTTTGTCTCAGTAAGCAAAATCAAATAAAGAGTTGTTAGTATAAAAGCAAATGAGTACAAAAAGACTCTGAATAAATTTGGGTTGAAAAAATATCAGTGAGGATGGATCTGGAATAGTTTCCAAAAGAAGAAAAGCAGCAAGAGACTACTGCATTTTAAGATGCAATTTGATTAGTGTCTGACCAAAAAAAAAAAGAGATACAATTGCCTGTAATATAAGACTAGACTTGGGGGGAGAGATTCTTCCCAATCTTAGGTTTCTAATTTTAATAACTACCACACCTTAAAATATTTATATACAAACCCAAAGCTAGTATTGGCTCCTAATGGAGTGTGGATGATACCTGATGACTTTCTTGAAAAAAACCAGCAGTGTATATATGCCTTTTTGTTAGGTTGGAGTAAGGTAGTCAGGCACTGGATCAGACTGCCCAGGGAAGTGGCTGAGTCCCCATCCCCGAAGGTATTTAAAAGACGTGTAGGTGTGGTGCTTAGGGACATGGTTTAGTGATGGACTTGGCAGTGCTAGGTTTAGTTGGACTCAATGATCACAAAGATCTTTTCCAACCTAAACAATTCTATGATTCTATGATTCATTTAAACACAATATTTTCATAAGATTGTTCATCCCTCCCATCTTCTGACAACCATAATAAGAGTTTACACACCCTGCAAATAACTATATCTGCATGTACGTGTGTGTGCAGGTGTGTATTACATGTGCAGGTGTTTATTACATATGCAGGCAAAGACAGTTTTCTCCGATATGGCATATTAATGAAGAAGCCAATGAATCACTGTTGCCAAAGTTACATTAGACCTCGTGACATGAGCCTTCTTTTTTATTGACATTGAGAAACTGAGTATATACTGAACTGATATTTCTTTCAAATAACTGTTGACAAAGGGTGCCAGTGAAGTTTACTGAACATAACCAGTGAAGTACAGACACTCTTCTGCACTGAACAAATCCATGTATTTCAGGTGTTTTTTTCTCCTTCTGGAACTTTCCAGTAGATTAAGGAGATTTTCAGCCCAGAAAAGTGCATTAAGTGAACAGAGAAAGTGTTGTTCCAGGTAACTTGATCGAACTTATCATGTGGTTTGCAAAAATCTTACATGATCCGCATTTCCTTGGATATTACCAACAGCCAGATAGAGAGTGAGATGAACACATAAAAAGAGCACTTACTGCCCTCCGGGTGTAAACAGGATGGGGTGACATACATTATTTGAATGTAGCAGTGCATTTCATAATAAGTTATAGACAACAGACTTTTCTCAAGCTGATCACAGTGTGATGTGACAGGCAGCAGCTCTTTCTTCTCCTGCCCTTATGTAGAATACCCTGCAGGGATTAAATCTATCCCCTCTCCTGATTAACACATCTAAGACCCCCATGAGAGGACATTTGACACTCTGGACTGTAATACTTCCTTCCAGTAGCTTCATAACCCTCAATTTTACTTTTGAACAGTGACACAGCTGACAGCCTGGCAGATATTACCATGCTTGACTGGCAAGAGTTAATCACCTAGACAACTGCTGGTTTAATATTAACCATTCCAAGATGCAGGAAATGCTTTAAGGAGATAGTGAAGATAATGACTTTTCCCTCCAACAAAGGAAACTTTTCATGTGTTACCAACAAGAAGACTCAAAGGCTTGTGACAATATATTTTCTTTGTATTTCTTAAAGCAGGAATATTGATAATAACATAAAATTTTCTGCCACTCGTCTGCAATAAGGAACTCATAGTGACTGATCTTTGTATCAGGACTGCTGTTACTTATTTCTACTGTTTATTCAAGTAGAAGGCTTTGGTTTCTTCAATTTGCTAAGAAATTATCTGGGTTTTAGGCAGAAATCTATTCCTTTTATGAATACCACACACCTACTTATTGTCTGAAGATTTGAGGGTAACTTAGTGTTTCAGAGGAAAAAAAGACCTAATAAAGCTAGATCTTAAGAAACCTACCTTGTTAAGCATATGCTTATTTGACATAGCAATGTATTATGGACATCCTAATGCTATAGTATGTAGACTGTTGCTCGTAATTAATAATGATTTTATAAAAAGAAAAGAAAAAAATGGTGGTGTTGTGTCAGAATAATTTGGGTTATTTATTGGAATAAAATCTTTCACCAAGATTAAATTGTAATAACCCTATCCGTATGGTAGCAGAATAATAGATTAATGCTTATGATTATTTGATGTAAATTTAGGTGAGTAATTTGGGCAGTCTGTAAGAATTATGTGCATGGCATTTTAACCAGATATAGTTCAGGTGATATTTACAAATGAATAGGTAAAGAATCTGTATTAATTTATAAGCAAGTTTAAAAATCTTTGATATCGTGCCAGCTTTTTGGCAACAAATTATCAACCTGTTTCTAGGTCAAAAGATAAAGAAGTCTCTAAAGCAAATATGATTAACAAATTTGGGATAACATTGATGCATTCCTCTGTGCTTTGTAAAGTGACGGAAGCCAACAGCTTTAGCTATATATTTTTCAAGATGGAAAAGTAAGTTCATTTTCCTTATTTTCATATTAGGAAATAAATAAAATGAAAGTGTTAGATTAAATTGTTCAAGGATTATTTCCTCCTGTTGTCTCCAGAAACTATATTCTTGGCTGATAGACCATTGTCATTTAGGTGATGGTTTGTAATGTCCAGACAGCTACATAGGGAAGAAATAAAAGGTCAACAATCTTTTGATAAATGCAAAAAGAACTGATGGTTAACCTGAATCACTCAAATCACTTTGAGCCCTTCATTTAAGAACTTTAACAACAAACCCCAAACCACTTCCTTTCAAGGAAAAATACCCTTTTTATGAAGAAGGATTTTTTTTTTTTTTTTTGTGATATTCCAAGAAACAGACACCAAAACCTCATCAAACACCATAACACAAAGGTTCATAAAGTAAAGATCTTTTCCATGTCTCTCTCAGTAGGTGATTGCAGCAGTGGAAACTGTTATCTGAACCTAAATAACATTCAGTTATTTTGAAAATAAGAAAGCTTTTTTTTTTTTTTTTTTTTTTTTTGTCTATTGGACCTCAGTCTTTCAAATTGTAAGGTAAGTGAACATTTTGCATGTGAACACTTTTGCCTTTAGGAAGATTTAGTGCACTAACTTGGAAACAAACAGAATTTCACAAATTTTCTTGGCCTTCCTTATGTTAACAATCTCTTTACTGATTATAGAAAATCTTTAAACCTCGTACAGTAAATTGTCTTGAGTTTTGACACAGACCATTGTTACAATTGCCATAGCTTATTCTTCTGAGACGTTTATTCTCAGTGATTTTGTGGATGAAGTTTACACCAACACAAGGCAATGATGATGAAGCAATTCAAATGTAATTTAAGATTAATTTTACTCTTTAATTCCTTTCTCCTCCTGAGAAATGAATTGAAATAAAATGCAGCCTCTGAGGTGAACAAATCCTTGTTCTAGAGGTACAATTTGTGCTTGGGATGGCCTTTTTTTCCAAGTCCAATTGCAAATAAAACAATCCCTCTTGCACACATTTGTTGGTTCATGTCCAGCCATAAGCTACTTTATTTGAACTAATCATTGTACACTGCTGTTTTCCTGATATAGTGGGTCTGCAACTGTCATAACATTGCAGGTTTTGTCCAGTACTGCTGAATATTTTTGCTGACCACTGGTTGCTGGTTCCTCAGCAGCTTTCCTGTTGTTCTGTCCAGTTTGATGTGGTGCTAAAGACTTGAGTTTCATCTTGTCTTCAGCTTATTTTACTTTTTACATGAGAAGAGCTGAAGCCAGTGAAAGAGGTTTATAATGCATTTTCTAGAGAATAGCCCATGTGAATCATTCTACTATGCTGTCATTAAAAAATAAATTCTGGAATGTTACAGGTGGCCTTAATATTATTTTAATTTTTCTTTTGATCATATGATAGCATAAAGATGTGATAAAAACAAGAATGTGGTTGCCTCTGTTTTCAGGCAGCTGAAAATAACTGTGAAGAGTCCAACTGAAATTACAAGAGAGTACTAGATGATAGACAACTTAGCAATTAGCTGATTGGATTTATGATATACGTGACTCATTATCAGCAAAGGGGGCAAAATGAGACATTATTTTTGGCGTAAGTTGAAAATAAACATCCAGCTTTCCTATTTCTAATGCTTCATATCCCATATTGCCAAAAGGTGTTAACTTGACAGAGGATAAAAAAAGTGTTGTCAAACAGTTATTAAAAAGAACATAATCTTCCAGAACATACTGTGCTGATAAACCTTCAATACTATGATTTCGGCTGTCCATAGTGTAGAATATTTCAATCAGAGATGATGAACATTGTGGAATAATTGAATCAAGAAGAGATAACAACAAAGGGATGATTTCAATCAAAAAAAGTGATACTTGATTGAACTTCTGTTCTGATTTGGGACACAATTAATAAAGATAATAAGGCATGTTATAGAATAAATGCCAATCAAAACAAGTGTTTGGTGAAAAGATTCTAGCAAACTAATTGAAGATTTTTAATGAAGTTGAAGCTTTGTTTGATGGTGTAATGAGATGTGTCAAAGACATTTGACTGGAAATGTCAAGACTTGTATTCTCCCAAATCCTAAAATATTTTTTAAAAACCCTCATTTATCACATATAATTTATGTTAAAATTTGTCTAACCATAGGTCTCAAAATTCAACTTCAAGTGAAGAATTACCATTGAAGAGTTGTATTGATTATAATAGGGTTCAAAAGAACTGGATAGTATATTTTTTAAGCATTTCTTGTAAATAGTCTGGAGGAAGACATAAGACCATGATGCACTTTCGAAGTATAAAAATACCTGATGACAAAAAGTTGAAGCCACATGAGAACATAGATTAGAAATAAATTACACATAAATTATGCATTTTAACACCAATAATCACCATTTTAACAGTTCACCAAAACTGTAGTACATTGTGGATTGCTGAATATTTTTGAACCCATATTAAATTTATTTTTTCTTTCTAGAACAAATGCTCTATTTCAATTCAAGAAATACCAAGGCTGATTTTATATAAGACTCAGTTTTGGTCTCTTGTAGTCATAAAACCTATGAACCACAATAAAATGTTTCAGTTGAAGAACTCAGTTACTAGAAGTGTATTTAGTTTTCCTTTTTTTTTTTTTTTAAGCTTGCTTTAATGTCATGTTTCTGCTCAATAATTTCTTAGGGATTTGAGATATACATGTGGAAATAAATTGCTTATGCTTTGATGAACTTTTTTTCTTACATCAGAACAACAGTAATACTCTTTTCCAGAAAGGATAAGAAAAAAGAAAATAATTGATTGCTTGTTACAAATACAGTTAGCTACTCTAAATGCAATGTTAAAAATTCCCTTAGAAGCATCTTGATGTTAAAAGTACCTTCACCATAACTTTCATTATTATGCCTTAGAGAAAGAAATATTCAATAAACTGCAACCAGCTTATTAACCAGAACTTAAATGAAACAATTTGTTAATGCAACTAGACAAATCAACCAAATGTCAAGCAAAAGAAGTGAGGCAAACACGGTACCCTGAAGGTCAACAAGTCTCACTAGGACTATTACGGAGAGTAAGTTTTCACTTAGTTACCGAAGATAATTTTCTATTTCAGAGTTTTATCTCAGTGGTTTGAAACAATATCAACTCAGTCTCTGTATTTTGTTGCAATTACCAAATTCTTCTTCTAACAGAATGATTTGAAAGTACAGTTTGATTCTAGAATAATTTCACTGAAAGAAAAATTGAAAATATTAACCAAAATACTCATAAACTGTCATATTGCTAAAAGACCGTCTATAGCATTGACAATGAGCCAGACGAAACTATGTTATATTATCCTAGGAATGTGAGTTTACCGTATATGCTGAAATTTGTTTTACTCATAATTCTGCAAAAAGTGATGAAGCTGAGAATAGTTTAGACTAGATTAAAACTACAAAAATGAGCTTCAGAGCACAGCTAAATCCCCAGTCTGGGGTACATAATACTTCAAAGCATGCTCTGTGGTAGGGAATTATGTTTGTTACGACGAAGACCATAAGAAATTCTTTGTTGTACTGGGTTTTTTTTCCCTCTCCTTACCATTTTATTTGTTGCCAAAACTGGAATAAAGAGTTTTGTTTTGAAGTCAAATCAGACTGCTCTGTTTCTGATCCAATTTCCTTTTCTGACTTCTTTATTAAATAAGAACAAATTGTTTCCTCAGTAAAATAGTTTTCAGTCTCAAAGAAAGAAACAAAGACTGTCTTGTCTTTTGAGAAGAAATGTGATAGACTGTAAATTCTTTAAAGAAGTTCCTTTCTGGGATAATAGATTTAGTTTTACATGGCAAATAAATGTAGGTATGAAGTGGTGAAATAAAAGGGAAATAAAACTGTGATAAAACATTTCCAGAGTAGAGTGCAATGTTGTATGAAGAAATTAATAGATGTCATTTTGTTTGCATAAAATTGTAAATATTAAAAAATGCCATTATAAATAGTAAAAAGGCTGTATTTTTTTTTCTTCACAGCAACATAACAGATTAGACTTTACTGCCATTTTTTCACTTACTGTACAATTAGTTTATAGTATTTTGCACTACTGTCATCACTGATATGATTCCTGTCCCTGAAAGTGGCAGTAAAAGCAGATTCTGAACACTCAAGACTTCATGGAACTAATTTGAGAAGTTACTGGATTTATTTTCAGAAGCTGGAGGGCAAAAATCTCACTCCATACAACCAGTACATCATATGTAGTACTGCAAGGTTTTCCACAATATTCCAATAACATGTTAAGTACTTTTTCAATAGATCTTATATATTATATAGCAGACCTCTTGATCTGTCCTGAAGACTGAAAGGTAACAAATTCCATACTTACTTTAAAGGCATTCAGTAATAGCATTATTGTATCAGACTATTGGTTCTCCACTATAAGCTCTGAGATCCAAATTCCTCTAAAACACATTAATTTTACTTCATTGATACTCTTTTGACTTCATTAGAATTTTTTTTTTTTTTTTATTTACACTAATATGAAAAAAAGGCAATTCTGGAATGAGCATGCTGTGTAAGTCATTGGCTAAAAGATTAATCGTCTTTCTTCCTCAGATTCTTCCATGGATCAAAAATAAAAATAAAAAGATTATGAACAACAGAATGTTCAATAAAAACTTGAAGATTATGGCTAATAGTATAGGAACAGCAGTAAGCTATCAGTATTATCCGAAGTTATTTGATTTCCAAATATCTAAAAAGAAATGTTAAAGAGACATACAAAAAGCAAGATAAGTTTTTCAAAAAATCAGCCCTTCAGAATCAAAACATGCAAAAAGCAAAGGGGTTTGATGCATGTACTATTTAGTGAGAAGTTATCAGATGATTATCAAAATACGTATTCTACATTTTGTTCTTTAAAAATTTTGTCTCTTCAAAATAATAACAGATGTTAATTTTCTTGGGTTTGTTTGAAATAATATATTTATCAGATATTTATTTATAAGATATTTATCAGATATTGGTTTTAGAGGATGTTTGTACTACCAGTTGTGTTTCAAAAAGTAAAATGTCAAAAATTCAAATTTTACACATAAGAAATAATTATTTTTGAAAAAGAGTTGAAACAACAGGAACAAGACTGATGGTGATTTTGGATCTCATGTACCAACATGCCTGTTTTAAAGATGCATTCAGCCATAATGAAATTACATTTTAGCAGGACAATTTCACAAAATTGCTAGTTACTTTTTTTAAGTTAATCAGGAAACCATTAGGAAGAATGTTTCAATTAAAAGATTAGCATGTTCTTCACTTCCTTCTTTTTGCCACTGAAAAGTAAATATTTTCTTATGTGTAAGCCCAGCTGTATTCATGGTCCAGGTAATTTTTTAAATATTTTTTATTTTATTTTATGTAACAGAAAATGTGACCACTAGGTAGGACTTCAAAATACTTTACGGTCTGGCATTATTACAAAGCTTTGGTAAAGAAGCTATACACATAAAATATGACTAATATTCTTTGCTATAATTGTAGTTTTAATTTCAGTTAAAACAATTCAGAAAGCTTTACTCTTCCTCTACAAAACATTCTCATAGTTATGTGCTATAGGTCCAAAATCAGGCTAACACACTTTCAAAAAGAGGTTCTTAGAGTTTAGCATAGAGTTAAGAAGCTGTTGGTTTTTGAAGACTGTATACAACAGAGGTGCAAAGAAAAGGAAGAGTTATAGATCCTCTATGGTATAGTGTGCATGTGAATATTAATGATAAATATTATTTAATTTAGCAGTGATTGCCCTACTATCTCTGATCATTTTCTCAGTTCAGCTGAGCTTCCATGTGGCCTGAAAGCCACAAGGGGTGCCAAGAGTGGGATGGCAGTTGGAGTCAAATCCAGTTGGCTGGAGTCAAATCCAATTGGCGGCTGGTCACAAGTGGTGTTCCCCAAGGCTCAGTACTGGGGCCGGTCCTGTTCAACATCTTCATTGATGATCTGGATGAGGGGATCGAGTGCACCCTCAGTAAGTTTGCAGATGACACCAAGTTGGGTGGGTGTGTTGATCTGCTGGAGGGTAGGAAGGCCCTACAGAGGGATCTGGACACGCTGGACCGATGGGCCGGGGCCAACTGCATGACATTCAACAAGGCTAAGTGCCAGGTCCTGCACTTGCATCACAACAAGCCCATGCAACGCTACAGGCTTGGGGAGGAGTGGCTGGAGAGCTGCCTGGCGGAAAAGGACCTGGGGGTGTTGGTTGACAGCCGCCTGAATCTGAGCCAGCAGTGTGCTCAGGTGGCCAAAAAGGCCAGTGGCATCCTGGCTTGTATCAAGAACAGTGTGGCCAGCAGGACCAGGGAGGTGATAGTGCCCCTGTACTCGGCATTGGTGAGGCCGCACCTCGAGTACTATGTTCAGTGTTAGGCCCCTCACTCCAAGAAGGACATCAAGGTGCTGGAGCATGTCCAGAGAAGGGCAATGAAGCTGGTGAAGGGTCTAGAGCACATGTCTTATGAGGAGCGGCTGAGGGAGCTGGAGTTGTTTAGCCTGGAGAAGAGGAGGCTGAGGGGAGACCTTATTGCTCTCTACAACTACCTGAAAGGAGGTTGTAGGGAGGTGGGGGTCGGTCTCTTCTCTTAAGCAACAAGCGATAGGATGAGAGGAAATGGCCTCAGGCTACGCCAGGCGAGGTTTAGGTTAGATATTAGGAAAAACTTCTTCACCGAGAGGGTGGTCAAGCATTGGAACAGGCTGCCTCGGGAAGTGGTTGAGTCTCCATCCCTGGAGGTATTTAAAAGATGTGTAGATGTGGTGCTTACGACATGGTTTTGTGGTGGACTTGGCAGTGCTAGGTTAACGGTTGGACTCAATGATCTTAAGGGTCTTTTCCAACCTTAACGATTCTATGATTCTATGATTCTAAGAGGAGATTAAGCTCTTTTCTCTAACAGTTCCAACTCTTGTTCCCTACAACATGGTCTATGTTACCCAATTTTGATAATGCTAATGACAAAAAAACTTGTCTTTAATAGATCTTTTATAAAGAATTGGAAGATGCTTCCCAGAATGCTCTAGGTGTTTATTTGTATACTGAGGATTTAGTACATTTACTGCTGAATCGATGTTTTTCATGCACATGAAAACTAAACTTCATGTTTTTGTGCATACAGACACCTACAGTCTTGCACTCATTGTTTTTCTAAAATTTCATATTGTATGTAAATAATACATACTATTTGATGTCCTAACCTTTACCAACTCACAGCAGGAGCTTAGAGAATGACTAATTCTTGTGCAACCTTAGAAAATATGAGATTTCTTTTCGCATCTCTGTTCACAGCTTTGCAGCCCTGGTCACAGTTTACGTTTATCTCAAAACTACTTCTTGTAATACACAGAATGTCAAATAGCGGTAAACATACTGCTTGTCTTCATTATGTTTCATTCATGTAGTACATGCAAATAGAAGATATGATCAACAGTAGTACTGTAGACCTTAAATCCCGATATTAATCCTATAGGTCTTGATCTACACATTTCCATTTAAAAAGTTGCAGTCTGTATTCAAAGTCCTCTACGTTTCTGGAATGAGAAACAAGCAGAGAAGTAGTATAGTTCCTACAAAGATCCTATCTAATACAAAGAATGCAGAAAGCATTACATGTACTAAATTGTGACTGACTGAAGATGTAAGCCTAATCCATTTTCTCCTAGAGGTAAGAAACAGGCTTAATGAGTCTATCTCTGCTTCTTCCAGAACAAGTAAGAAATAAGATATATATTTATGTTTGCAACAATCGTGACAGGGAGAAAAAATAAAGAACAATTTGTCACTAAATGCAGCCATTGACCACAGGATCAGCCTGTGTAATGAAGCCTGCTCATTTTAATTGTTCTTCCTCCTGCAGTATTGCCATAGTACTTTGCAGCCTTATGGAGAAATAGAAGTACTTTTTACACCAAAGCTGCCCTTTGGTAGCACCTCTGAGAGAAAGCGTTCCAGCTCTTAAAGAAAGAGCTACACTTTCTGTAACTATAAGTTTAGCTTATTAATAAAAAAATTGCACTATCAAATATGAGCATTCCTTGTTTTTTAAACAAAAATGTATTTCTGTCCCATCGTTTATTTAATTCTGTGCAAATGCAATTGAGCAAATAGTAACTTTCTTATAAAGCTATCAATATGATGGTATCAGAGTGGAGATTAAAAACAAAATGTGTGTTATCCCAAATGTACACCTTGCCCTGTGGTTAAACTAACCTGTGATGGTAGCTCTTCCATTTAATTTTTTGTTACCTTAGAATCCATGCAGGCACACAGGACCTCACCAGCTGAGAGCATTATTGAGAATATCCATGGAACATGCTTTGATATTGATTAAAAAATCCTGTCTCAGGGACCGGATTTTTAAAACGGAAGGCCTGAAAGACCACCTGCAAGAAAAAAATCCATAAGACTGAGCGCTTCTGAAGATCCACATTTTTTCATGCCATTAATGTGCCTGTGTGAGCAAATAAAATCTATTAATGCACAAGTATTTAATTATATTCACCTTATTTACACCTACCTTCACAATCATTCAGCCTGCAGAAGTAAGTACTTAAATGAATATGGACCATATGACCAGCTTAATAAAACAGAAAGAAAAAATATCATAGTTTCTTGGCAAATAATGTAATAATATGCTATTCTAAAAATCTTGGCTAATAACACTTAAAATACTGGCATAACTGTTATAAATCACGTGGAAAAGATTAAGAAAAAGATGTAATGAGTCTTTTTGTCCTTTCTGCAAACTCAGAAGGGCACATTCTCAGATATATATGTAAAACAGATGTAAGTCCACTAAAGTCAAGTCCTTGAATCCTCCAGCCTAACTGACATAACTGACTGGAAAGTAGCTTGAAAGGTACCTAAAATATCCTTATAGAAAGGATGGTTAGCTAGCATTTAAATAAATTCATACAGATGGAATTTAACTGTAGTGTTGATCTGTACTGTTGTTTTTAAATGATTCTTGTGGCTGTTTTCCAGAAATATTCGGGAAAGACTATATTACTGTTGAAATGACTTAAGAATCTGAAAATGAGATTGGAGGTATTTGGAAACTGTAATAACTTCCAAATATTTACTAGCTGTTGTGAAATATGTTTATCAGCATGGATTTCAGAGAGGTTACAAGCAGAGATCATCTTGTCATTATGTTGTCAAAGGAATGATATATACCATATTCTCCTCTATTTTCCTATTTCTGCTTTTTTATATTTGGGTTGGTTTCTTAGTAATTATTAATCACTGTCTGTTTATCAGTATCTCCCCTTCAGTAATAACTTTCCATTCTCCTCAATTTTACAGATAGATAGAGGTCTTACATGTTATTATATTTTTTAAATTTTACAGAAATAGGAAACAGATAAGAGAAGATGGACTGGAAATGCCTTAGCTGTGAAGAAACCTGTGCTTATGTGTTTCTGGAAATGAGAGAAAAGGAGACCTTATAATTGCATGACCCAAGAGTAAAACTTCAGTAGCACTTTGCAACTGCTTAGACATGAAAATCAATCAGCTACAATAACTCTGTCCTTCGGAAAGCTGGGTTCATTATATCTAGCTCTTAGAGAACATTAATTCTCTGTAAGTGGGATTTACTTGCTGCACCTGTACTAATAAATAAAACACGTGAAGACTTTTCTCTGTCCATAAGAGACAAGTGGTACAGGTCTCATCCATACAATTAAAATGTACCTGTGTTCATACTATCTAACGGGACTGCCCTGTGCTGTGCCTTCAACCCAGAAAATGCTTGGGAGACTTCTGGCTGGTGTGGAGCAAAGCTGCATCAGAAAACATGTCAACAATTTAACAAAATATACAAGTGCATGGTAGCAACTGAATTGTGTCCTTGACCTTTTCTCTATACTGGTATATAGATTATACCACTGTGTCATCCCAGCTTTAGTTATCTAAACATAAATCTTACCTGTATAAGTTCTATCCCTTCTATATTAGAAGAAAATTAATTACTTGATGTAAGCTTGTTGCCTATAACTCTCCAGTGTTACAAGGAGCCTCAGGTTTTGAACCTTACCCTGCTGACTAACACTTTTAAGCTTCCTTAAAGTTGGTAGCATCTTCCATCCCTACTGTTTTCTGAGTATAGACTAATCACTTCTTTTGTTCCCTCTTCAGCTTTCTGGAAAGTGCTTGAAGTTTAGAGCTAGATCCTTCCCTCCATTTTTTTCCCATGAATTATAGAATTACTGTGATTTCCTTCTTTCAAATGAGATCCACCTGGCTGTATCTGATTACATGTAACTTTGCCTTTTTCATCCTTTGTCCCTTGTAGCTATAAAAACCCCTTTTGACACTCCTCCTTACTTCAAACCCACCAGAAGGCTGTGATCAGTAGCAGTAATTTTCCCTGTTTTGATAGAGTGGCATTAACATTCTAATTTTTTTGGCTTGCTGCTGGAAAAGCTTTGTTTTGAAATTCCAAACCCAGAAAGAAGCTGAATTCAAGTGTTTTCACCAGTCTTTCTTTAGGTACGCCATTGTCCCACAGCGTTTCCATGTTCGTGCTCAGTCATTCAGGTTTAAAGGCTCGTAGTTCTGGCTCGTCAGGTAATCCCACAAAAAAAAAGAGTCTCTAAACTCATTGTCAGTCATACATCACTACATAATATGGCATTCAACAGTTTCATAATTGCACTGATGAACTGTATGCTGACAAGTTCCCCAAATTGCAGCAAGTGCTGTTGTGTCAATGGGAGCCCTGAAGTTTCCAGAATTGAATTTGCTTGCACAATTTTCTGTCCAAGTCTTAGGCTATTCCAGGTGTGGAAGCAAAGTCAGTCGGTCAGGCTTCCCCTCCCACTGAAAGCAAAGAGACTACTCATGTGTTATAAAGCTGTGATTTGAGTTAAATTTGATTTAAAATACGTTGTCAATTGCTTACATATGATCTGCAGTATATGCACAGTAATTCTTCCACTAAAATCAATGGGATGATTAAAAGCAAGTATTTGTGGTTTTATTCACTTGCATACCTCAAAACTTGCAAAACCAGTACCCAACTTCATTGAAGTAAGAATGATATTAGCAGATTTTCTGATACATATAGTCTATTTTAAATAGTAGATATATTTTAAAATAGGCCAAAATGTACATGTAACTTATGTATAGTCATACTTGATATAATGGGATTATATATATGATTAGTTGTGCATCTGAATCTTTCTGCAATGCCACGTACAGATGACAAAATAAGAGGGATTCAGATTACTCAATTTTTCTTTTAGGCAGCACCTTTTCTGAGCCATAAATATATGGTTTAGGAGTAATTGATTTTCTCTGGTAGGGTGCATGGCTTACATCCTAGTAGCAGAAAAGGAGTGTTAAACTCTCAGTTATGCTAAATATCAGTTTTCATTTTCATAGTTATTTTGGTCTTCTTGCTAAGATGATTTTCATCAATAAATCAGTAATTGTGCTTCGATCTACATTTTTTAACCTCTTTTTACTTTGTCTTTATTTAACTTCCTATACACTAGCAATCTCTTTATTTTTATTTTTACCACACTTTATATATTTTACTGGAGACTTTTTTATACAGTAGATATTTTTCTTGCTGTGTGTTGATTAATCATATTTCATATTATCAGCTCCCCCACAGCAATTCACACTTTGTGCTCAATAGATTCAGTGTATCATAGACTACATTACTGGTGCTGGGATAAACATATCTATGTTTTACTAGCTATATTATTAACACTTCCATTTACATTTCTACACTTATAGCCGCCATCATGAATATGTTTGCTGTTTTCATAGTAGAACTTTCCTTGTTGATTTGGTAGTATTTTATTTGAACAAGTTCAAATTACCCCAGAAGTTAGTAGTTTAATGGTCTTTATCTAATTGTTGTAAATTGTAATATAGCATGTGATTTGTAAAAATACCGCTTGAGTGATCCCTAAACACAGGCATTTAGTATGTTCTTTTTTATGCTTTAATATTTGTGTCCTTTAATAATTTTCCTGTTACCTCATTTTTTAACATTATCAGATTTAGTAATTTAGTTTTACTGGCTTTTCTTTCAACATGCCTGAATATGCCGAAGAATCATCTAGTTCCCAAGGCAACATCTGCAAGTTAAGGGAGTCTTAACATGTTTATTTTGTCTAGTAATAAGTAGAAATACTTTCTTTGTTTAACTCTTGGCATAAATTCTTGTGAGTTTGAGATACTCAATGCAAAATACCCTAAGGAATTTGTATTTCTGCTCTTGCTTATCCTGTGTGCTCTTTTTAGTCAGAAAGTTAAAAGATTGCTTGTTTTATAAAGTTAATTTTTAACATTTGTTTATGATTTATCCATGGGTGAGTATCCTTCACTTTCAAATCTGCAGAGTCTCACTTCTTACATTCTCCAGGTTCTGATCTAAAGCCATTATATCAATGACAATGTTTTCATGGCCTTCAGTACAGTTTGGCTTGGAAACTGACCGTAGACTTCTCTTTGTTCTTCATATTGTTCTCAGGAGAAGCATGAGAAGCCTTATTTCTGCATTCAAAAATGCAGAAAGGGGGAGAAGGTGCTTGTTTCTCTTTCTTGGCTTTTGTAAAACAGCATCAAATTGCATGTATTTTACTGGAATAGTAATGTATCATTTTTCATTTTGGTACATGTTGTTTGTTGAGCTTTTGCTGTATTGTTTGACGTGACAGTATGAAACACAATCTAATGGTTGTCAAGGAAAAGCAGTCTTTGGAATGCAAAGATCTCAAATTCAGGTCTCTAAGTGTATGTATTATTTACTAAAGTTTTTATGTATTTCTTCCTTCAGATATTCCACTTAAAAAAACTTCCTCACCCCACCAGTATTTCAAACGCAACTTTTCCACAATTGTTTAAAAAGCTAAAGGTCTATCCCAATGTTCATTTTCAGGACTTATTTTATAGATTTTACATTGTGAAACCTCTTGTCTTCTGCATCCTTCTTAAAGAAGGTTTTTATGTTTAAAGTTTTGTTTCATGTTTGAAGTTTATGTCTCTGGGCCACCAGATCATCTTGTTCTTGGCTTTCTTTCCACCTAGATGAGAAGTTTTAACCACCACATTAAGGTTTATGGGCTGATTTAGCTATTGCCATATGGTCCTCTAGTTTCTGAGTGAGTTATTTGGTTTCTGCTTGGAGATAATGGTTATTTTTAAATGCAGGAATGTCTTATGCTGTAGTCGGGTATATTAGGAGTCACATCAAAAGACAGCAATCACCTTAATTTCTAGTCATGTCCTAGGAGTGTTTGAGCCTTTAAATGGCAGAATTTTAAGCCTATTTTAAAATTACTTATTTAGAAGTTGTTATTTTTTTTATTGTAGTTATCAGTATTTGTTTGATAATGCATGAGTGTATATGATGGTAAAAGTATCAAACAAATAGCATTTCTTGAAAAACAGGAGACTTACACCTTAATGGTAATATTCATGCTGCTGAAAAGGCAGAGATAGCAGGCTGGGCTGCAAACTCTGTCTGTTAAAACACATCCAGGAAGCATGCCTCCCTCCTGCGGCAAAAACTACCTTGTCTTTGAGGAGTTATATTGCTTGTGCCTGGCCTGCTGGCATCTTTGTTTCCTTTCTACTCTCCCCACCTGGTTAGGATCAGGTTGGAAAATTGCTATTGTTCATGTAGAAAGTACACTAGCTGCTGGCTCCCCGGTGCCATTCCTGTGCTTTCAGGCGCTTTCCCTGGAGCCAGCTTGAATTTCCTCAGCAGGACAGTTCTGCTTAATGTCTCCTAATACTGCTAAAGGAAAGAATACATAGGGGTCTCTATTTTTTCTCTAGAAAATATTAAGTTTCACTGTAGGGGGAAAAAACCTGGTAAACATTGTAAAAAGTACATTTTAAAGGGTTTTTTTTGGCATGCCTTCATAAAGGTAACACTTCCTTTCCTTGCAATAGAACTGACATAAGAAACAGGTTGGAAAACAACTGCTGTGCATGGCAAAATACTTGCCAGTGCTGTTCCTTGTCAGTTAAAAATAATGGCTCAAGGGAGTAATACAGTGAACCGAAGTAAAATAAAATAACTTGTTAAATCAAAAGTAGAATTATTTAAGTGACCAAGTGACAGTTGGATTAAACTGAGACTATGTTCATGCAGCCTGACTTATATTTGTTGTTATACTGAATGAAGTAATCAGAAGAAGATTTAAGCATATTTCAAAAGCAATCAGTACTCACAGTTAACATCATTTGTGAGGAGAATTAATACTGTATTTTGCAAAGTTATATTTTGCTAGCTTGCCATGCCTACTATCTTAGTGTTTTACAAAAACATGGCAAACAAGGAGCTCTTGAAAAAATTCATGAGGACATCTCCTAAAAATAAAAGTACTCTCTGAGATCTCACATAATCTAATCTGTACAAATTATATTATCATCCTTCACAAAGTCCTATTCAATCAGTTCAGTTACATTATTCCATCATCATTAATGGTCCATTGCCTTTACTGTGTTTTCAAATCATTGGTTTCAGACAGCCCAACTTCACTATTGGAAAACATCGTATCAAATCATCCTCATCACCCAGTTCAACACATTCCAGTCTGACACATTAACACATCAGAAAGTTTTATTGCCTTGTTATCCAACTAGCAGAAAAAAAATTATGTAATTCACACATCCACAGTATGAATTAAGTCTAATAATGTGAACTCCCTGCTAGGAAAACCTCTCAAAGGGCTCAGCTCCTTTCTGCTAAAATCTTTCACATGCTCAATAGTTGTTAATGTTAGTGACTAAACAGTTCCCTCATCAAAAATGCCTGTACACCTCTTCTCAAAATTATCTAAGTATCTTATATTCTTGTGTATGCTTATTCTATATAAACAGTACGAAGGAAGGAGGTCCTGCTTCTGGGAGGGCAATGTGGACTGACCTGAACAGTAGGACCATGCAAAGTAAGGAAACAGAATTTCTCAGACTGTACTGATGTGGTGGCAAGCTGCCTCTGGTGAGTATTTTGAAGCAAGCACTGAAATCCTTCAGGATCTAGCGCTACAATCAAAAGAAAGAGGGCAGGATTTTTATTTGTTTACTTTTATCAAAACTACCGCGAACTAAAAGGTAAGAAATTGTTAAAGGTGATAATTTTATGTTACAGTTAAAGATAATTCAGTAGATTTTACCTTAGCTGCTATTGTGTGATTTGTTTCAAATATGGAAAAGACAGTTACCTGCTAACTCTCCTACTCTGCTACCCTCACTGAATGCCTTTGTTTTGATATCCTTCTGGTGCAGTTTCCTCAACAGTCTTCTCTTTTTTCACCTTTCGGTCACTGGAGGAGTTGCTGCTTGACTTTTCCTCCTTGGCTTCTACTTCTGTCCCTTCATCTTATCTTCTCCTTCATCCCTTTTCCACTCCTCTTTTTTCTTTCATGCAACCTGTCTCCTTCTCCTGTGTCAGATCCCTAGTTGAGTTGAGAAAGTGTTCTTTTAAGCCCTTTTACAGCCAGATGCTCTCTATATTAAGAACTATGATCAAACTGAACTTGCCTCAGCCCTGTTCCTAAAATACCTGTAATTTCCTGTACAGACAGCTAGGGTGGAAAGCAGAAGGAATATCTCTCTTTAGGTACTGCTTTGCTGTTTTTTTTTTTTAAAGCCTATTGCTTCTTATATTGCTCGTGAGTAATGTTATCAATATGGTGCAAAAATTACATAGACTCTGAAAAAGTAGATCAGTTTACTCCTGATTTATGCATTAATTAAAGAAATGGTAAGTTTTCCAGCTCCAGTAAAATATTTTGTTGAAGATTTCTTCCTTTGTTTTTTCTTTTTTTATTTTTCCTGCTGTCTGACACCAATGTAGTGCATTTGATATTTTGTAAAATTCAGCTTTTGTATACTTGTAGGTCATGGAAAAGACATCATTCCAGACATGTAACCTGGGATCTATGAAAAAAAAAAAAAAAACACATTACCTCCCAATACAAATTTGTACCTTCTCATGTAACTGTTGGTGAACATGTTCAAAGTTCAAATCTTTAAACTCATACAGCTTCTGTTTGTGAGGAATCAAGCTCACAAAATGCTTTTACTATTGCTCACATTGGTGATATTTGGAGCTTACCCGATCTTTTGTGAAGCCTCCTGGCTCTGTTACTTCTAGTGAAACTAATGGTCAGATGCTGCCTCAAAAAATAGGTATCCCCAATAGCCCAGAGGTTGTTCCTTCCATCTCATTCAGTGATGGATGAGAACATGGGAAGAGCAAACAAGTGGTATAGGCTGCTACAGAAGTTCCAAGTTTAACACAGTAAAAAAAAAGAAAAAAAAAAAAAGAAAAAAGCAATACCTAGTGATGTCTTCTATGTATGTATATAACAATATAAAATTTATGACTTTGAATATATTTGCACGTTAGACATTAACATTTATTTCCAGTAAGAAAAAAAATAAGGCCTGTTCTTCAGTTCTAGGTGGAGAAAATGCAGGCACGGCAGCCCACTCTTTCTTTGGAGGTACAACAGTCCTGGGGTGGTGTCGATGGTTGAGAGCTGCCTGATTTCCTCACATAGTCTGCAAACAGCTCGTGCCAGGGCTTAGGGATGGCAGTAAGCATACGGTATACAGACTCATGAATGAGCAACAGGGTGGTCAGATGATTTGGTTTAAGTTAAGAGATGAGATAAGGGGTAGAAGGCAGTGCTTACAGCTTCTCATTTTCTCCAGTCCTACCTCTCTTAACTGTACCAAAAACATACGAGACCATCTGAGGAACTGAGTCAGTAGGGCTTAACCTGTCTGTGTTTTCACAGAAATAATGTAATGTATTTTTTAAAATGGTTGACCTTTTACTGTCAAAAGTGCAAGTCTATGCCAAACAGTTATTTAATTTCTCTTTCTGTTCACAGAATTTTAATGAATATAATTAAAGACAGAAAAAATAATGGCCTAACCTATGTGCCAGAGTTACAATTTCTGTTTAATAGAAACAAAAAAAATGCTAGGGTTGGGGGCAGAGGAGGAGTACAGGGAAAGAGAAGAGGAAAGACAGATGATGTGTGGAAGGTGAACTAATGACACCAGATTTCTGCAATTCCATAGAATTTCAGTAACCATACCTATGTCTGAGCTTTGGGACCTTCACTGTTCCTGGCTCCCCAGGACAAGGTTTTTCTTCCTGTATTCAAAAACATCCTCAGCATGCATGGTCCCATTCTTGACATCTGATTTCCCCAAAAAGAAAACATATGCTTCTAGGCTGGGAAAAGCCAGAAAGTTAGTATGAAACATACAGATCCTGATTTTTTTTTTAAATTAAACTAATACATGTCAGTGGTGCGGGAACAGAACTGGAAAACTCATCTGGCAGGAGTCTCCAAAAGTGTAATTAACTGTTTGAATTTGTAAAGTTCACCTACTGACTGATCCAACCTCCCATCAGATTTTCTGAGCCTTAATGCTCAGCTCTCCAAGGGGTGGAACCCTCTCTTTATCTCTTCAATCTGTTTCACATATATGTGCACATGGACTCCAGCTCTATATTTTAAACTTAAGATAGGATGTGTCAGTAGAATTGTACGTTCGGTTTATTTACTGGGTTGGACTTGCTGAATGAATGAAGCACCTGGATTTGTATTTCCATGCAAAATAAACCTGCAGCACTTCAAATTTCTCCACTCAGCAACATTTTTACTAATCCATGATGGAACTTTGCAAAAGGAATTATTTTTTCTGTAATATAATTGCTGTTCTTGCAGATTTCTATAAAATGTGTCTCTTTTTTAAAAATCTTTAAAAGGTTCACTTGCAGCTAAGTACAAACAATCACTATACAGAATGAGTCTGAAAACAACAAAGCTGCATGATTGATGTTCACAGGTTTCACCTGTTGAATGACAAATATATGGGCTATGAGCTGTGCTTTTTTTCACTTTTTGTTTTTCATCACATAGTCAACATCTCAGTGATGCAAAGCTTTTAAGACTAGCAAAAGGGGAAAAAGAATGCAATTACCATGCCTGACATTCTTGATCAAACTGGGAACACATAATTGTTTGAGAGAAACTGCAAAAGGTGCAACTCTGGACTTCCTTCAGGTGCAAGGTAAAAGAGAAGTAGCTACAATGTCCAGCGCATGCTTTAAGCTTTTCAACTGAGGATTTGAAATGAACAAACTAGTAGTCTGGAGCTTTGGTGAGAAGAGTGGTTTATCTCAGTGAATACTAAAGACTTGCAAGAACCTTACCACAGGTGAGGGGTGTTCACTTAAACACATGGGCAGTAGGAAGGATTGTGTTGATATTCGTTTCTTTTCCATTAGGGATTTTTGTTGGAGGTAGAAGTGCCTACAAAATTTATTATTTTTCATTAAAGAACTGCAGTGCGGGGGCTGAATTTGTAAGCAGAACAGAGGTTTCTGGAGGCATTTTAAATCTTGAATCCTTTTCTCTTTTATATAAGAATCTTATTATTTATTGTCCCTGAGCAACAAGGCTACAGATTTCGCTTCTTATCTGACGAGATGTTTATATCAGTGTTATAAAATCAGTTTAAAAATCCTATAAAAAGCATAAAGTGTACACAATAATAAGGCTGGAACTTAAATTTGCTTGTTCCTTCTTACGTTTCATCAACAGTAGCAAACTACTAACTTGCTGGTAGTTTTAAAGAAAGATAATTTATTAAGCATAAGTAGTAATAGCACATATAATGCCTGGAAGAAAGAATCCAGACACACAAAAATGCAGACATGGACAGATGGGTTTGTAAACAGAGTGCTTATGGCAATAACAATGGTCTAGAGCTGGTTTTCTTTAGGGAAGAGCCACAGTATTTATAAACCTTTAAAAAATGCCAGATGAAGCAGTAAGTGTTTGTGCATGAAAATATTTCACTCGGTGTATGGAACATCAGAGCCCACCTTGAAGTACGTCAACCTGAGCACAGAGGTCAAATCAGGTGCTAAATGAAAAGGCAGACACTGATTTTGTGACCAAATGAGACCTTATGCAAAAACAAAGAGCAGAGTCAGGGTTGTAAACAGAAATATAACTTAGCAAATCCAATTTTCAGTGAATACTATACTGTAACACTTGTTTAGATGTTCTACTTTAAGAGTGTTTTAATTCTTTTGGAATTTGGATTGTTTATGGGTTTGTTTTTTTTTGTTTGTTTGTTTGTTGTTTTTTTTTTTTGTATATTTGTATATACAAAGGAAGATATATGCCAAGGAAGATATTACCAGAAAATAGCTAAGATGAGTTACTGTGTTATGTTATGGAACACTACAGAAGTAGAAAGAGGCAAATCAGACAAAAACAGACAAAAAGAAAGACAATTTACAAGGAAAATAATATAAGACCCAGACAAAGGCCTTTTCTTCACTCTCTTCAGGTCCATTTCTTATGTGACTTTTTATATTATGTTTATTTCTCAAAATGGAACTAGATCTCTGTCTTAAAAAACATGCACTGAGAATTGTCATGAAGAGAGTATCTGGAAGGTTAATATCTGCTTTCATATGAGCAGGGCAAATGAACTATCTGAGATCTATAAGCTCAGAAAAACTGATGCCAGTTCCTGCCACTCTTTTTCCAGCTTCTAGGGAGGATTTTTAAAGCAAGAATTTTCCTTTTATCATCCTGCCTTTGATACTTGGAAGATCATAATCTCTAACTGCTGAGTCAATTTTACTCCTCTTCATTGCATTCCAACAGCATGAGTACTCCCTCGTTTTCTATCTGCAAGTAAGTGAGGCTGCTGCTAATTTGAGACCTGCTCCTGAAAGGAGCTGGCACTTGCAACTCTCATTAATATCAAATAAGATAGAAAGAATACAGAGCTTTGAAATCTCGCCATTGCCATTTTGCAATGGACTCTTAAAAGGGCTGTCACATCCCATCTCCTATGCTCTAATCATTAGGATTTTCTTCTAGAAATTATCCTCCTGCTTATTGTGTTCATGCACCAGAATATCAAAAGAGCACATTCTTCCAGGTACACACAAGTCTGGACATCACCAGAGTCCCTGAAGCATCTTTCACATTTTTTTTCCTCTGTGTGGGGGCTAAGCAGTCTTTTGTGCTCCAGCTGTTTTATTTTAGTCCACATCTCTGCAGCTAACTGACATTTTGATAAGCATGGCAATACTTTTCAAAAGAAGCAATATGTATCAGGGATGATAGTTGCAGGGAAAAAAAATAAATGCCTAACCTAAGCTAGCTACTCTGTTTCATTGTTTTATGAAAGATGTAGTCTTAAATTTCTAGTTTCTTATGCTTCCTTATTTCTGGATATCAGCCTGTCATAAACTGGGATAATGCAGTTTCTGCAGATGTCTATCATTTTCTAGCTTTTTAGTAGGCTGGGGTTTATAGAGATGAAAGTGACTGGAAGAGATCTATCACCAGATGTACTTTCTGTTGAACTTGAAGTGCTATATATACTTCTCTGACCTTCAGAATATAATTGTGCTCAATGTTGTATAACATGATTACCTATATTTTTCAACATTATGAAGAACAAAAAGGTTTCTTGGCATCTTTTAAAACATATGCTTCATTAAAGAAAATTCTGCACAACCTGTTAGGGAAAAAGGCTAAAATTAGTTTTTAAAAAAAATAATTGCCCTCAGTGAAATTGCCATAAGAATGAGGACAAATACAATAGTTTCTTATCAATAGATTCAGAAATAATTAAGGAATTGAGAAGGAGAAAGCAGTTTTTTGTGTATAATCTCAGCAAAGTTCTGGGGAGGATCCCTTAATTTTCCATATGTAATTGAACAGAAATAATATACAATCCTTTGTCCTTATTTTCATCCTGCTGTTCAAGGAAATCCTCGATTAACATACGGTACTGCTGTGACTGAGAAAAAGAGTGTGCTAAACCTGCAAATTTACATCTGTAAAGAAACACTAGAGGACATTCATAGTGGAAGCATCCATTTCGATTTGTAAAGAAATTATACCTATATGCAGTAATATGAACATATTGTTTGTTTTTAAGTAGACACATATATGTAGAAATACAGGTTATAATCTTTGACATATGTAAATTAAACACATATATGTCTTAACCAGTATTTTCAAGAATACTTTGGAATAATATAATCTACAATTTTAATAAGCAAGGGGAAGCTAAGCTCAAAAGGGCTATGATTTCCTTGTGGTAGAAGGCCAGAATCAGGATTAGAAATCCAGAGTTTCTAATTCTCAGACCACAGCTTGATCCATTAGATTGTGTTGTCTCAAAAAGCCACTCAAAACAAATTAATGGGCATGTTCTTCCCTTCAGAGGTACAGTTTTAGTGGTTACACAGTGCACTATGATATGAGGAAAAGAAGTTTTAGGTTAAATTGTTTATGCTCTGTTTACTTACATGTAGGTCAATCAATTGAATAATGCATATTCTCTTATACTTATTATCATGAAGTACCTGCAGTCTGCCTCTGGATAAAGTAAGCACATCTTGGAAGCTCACAGAAAGAAAAGATTAGGCACCTGCTCTAAAACTTTTTTTCCCCAAGAATTCTTTTGGGGAATGTTGTGGTTTCGGCTGGCATAGAGTTAATTTTCTTCCTAGTAGCTGGTATAGTGCTGTGTTTTGGATTTAGCATGAGAATAATGTGATAACACACTGATGTTTTAGTTGTTGCTAAGCAGTGCTTATACTAAGTCAAGGACTTTTCAGCTTCCTGTGCTCTGCCAGCAAGGAGGTGTACAAGAAAACTGAAGGAAGCATAGCCAGGACAGCTGACCCAAATTGGCCAAACGGCTATTCCATACCATGTGATGTCATGATCAGTATATAAACTGGAGAGAGTTGGCGGAGGGACAGCGATCGCTGCTCAGGGCTGGGCATCGGTCAGCGGGTGGTGAGCGGTTGCATCGTTTGTTTTTCCTGGATTTTGTTTCTCTTTTTTGTTGTTTTCCTTTTCATTTCAATTTTTATTATTGTTATTACTATTATTATTATTTTTATTTTATTTTATGTTATTTTATTTTATGTTATTTTATGTTATTTTATTTTATGTTATTTTATTTTATTTTATTTTATTTTATTTTATTTTATTTTATTTTATTTCAATCATTAAACTGTTCTTATCTGAACCCACGAGTTTTCTTACTTTTGCCTTTCTGATTCTCTCTGCCATCTCACTGGGGTGGGTGAGGGTGAGCAAGGAGCTCTGTGGTCCTTGGTTGCCAACTGGGGTTAAACCATGACAGGGAAGAATAAAAATGAATGTGGTAGATCCTTAAAAGTGTTTCTCATAACAAGATAAACTGTTTTGCATACCAGTATAGATTGTTCTGACATTTGTTATGTGATTCTAATTTATGTATTTTTGTAGTGGGGTGAGGAATAATTTCACACATTTACACACAGTTTGTTTATTGACCATTGCAAAAAACACCTTCAAAATAAAGTTTTGCAAAAGTATTTTGCAAGTACACAATCTACATTTGTATACATATAAAAGGGAAACATACAGGTATAGGTAAACACATATATTCAACTGTAAAACCACTCCTGAATTCTGTATTATATAGAAGTGACTTCAGTGAAGCCTGGTACTGAAAGTCTTTGCTGGCATAATAATTAATGTAAGGCTGAAGTCTAAAATAAATAAGATCTTGGTTGTATTAGTCACATTGGTTCCCTGAAGGTGTTAGGTGTTTGACCTGAAGAGTACGGTTTGCTTGTTCTTCTGTAAGTAAATAAATAAATAAGTATTTTATGAGAAGAACCTCTGTAATTAATATGAGATTACAGATTCTCCATAAATGCCAAATTTCTGGATGTTTCCACAATAGTGATCATTTACTGAAATAACTGTCAGAGTCGGATTTGCTGTCCCTGTTACAACCGCAGCATTAACATCCCGTTGAGACACAACAGGGAAAACACTATCTCCCTTGGCGATGGGTCAGAACATCATTTTGAAAGTTTCCCTACCAACTCTTCAAGCACCCTTATAGGAAACTACATGGTTTGCTTTCATCCCTCATATTGACCAGGAAAAAAAAACCAAAACCAAAACCACTTCCAGGGAAATCCCTTTCTCTAATTACACTTTATTATTGTTAAAGTCTGTTTGTTAATGAGTATTTCCTTATCAACTAAAATTCCAGATCTGCTCTGTTAAAATCCATTTGTTAATGAGTATTTCCTTATCAACTAAAATTCCAGATCTGCTCTCCATGGAATGGCATTAATAAGATATTCTGTCCTCAGCTAGTCAAAAAACTTGTACTAGAAACTATAGGTAAGAGACAGAAATAATTTTGTTAACATGGACATGATGTAAGTAAGGGTGGGGTTTTTTTTTATTATTATTTATGGTGGGTCTTTTTAGTTTGTTTTTCTGGGAGTTGGTTTGTTTGTTTGTTTTGCATTACTACTTACATTCAAGTTGTCTGTTTCCTGTTACTATATACATTAACACGTGATGTCTCTCAAACCTGATAATCTTCTAATATCAAGCTTTGGATATCACAGGGTACATCTTTACACTGGATGATGACGCATTCACCCCAACATTTCATTATTAGTGCTATCACAACACCATGACTAGTGCCTGTGGCAGTTAACAGCTGCTGTAGATTTTAATCATCAGGCTATATTGCTTTCCTGAGGGGAAAGAATTCAGTATTTTTGAAACAGCTTGATATTTTCTGATAACGAAAAATCTTTATGCTTGGAATTTCCCTAAAAGCATAGGTTTTAGAAATACTAAACATTAGGATACTGGTGTCATCCAGTTAAGGCGCAAAATCTGTTTTATGTTGGAAAAGATGGAGAAGAAACGTGTCAATGCATATACGAATCACATAAACACCCTGCATACTCACGTAGTAAAAAACTAAAAAAGGAGAATATAAGAGAAAATATGGTCATTTAACCACACTGTAGAATAGGTCTAATCATCAATGTTCCTTAGCTTGGTAGAGTTACATTATTGTGCAATTGGACTTGAGCTGTGTGTCAAAGCTGTCTTTGAAGTATTCTGGACAGAAAAATAAAATAAACTCCCAGAAATGTGTAATTAGACTACAAATATTATACACATCAATGTTTAAAAACAAGTTGTACAGCAAAATGTTTTGTTCACTATAGTATATTGCTGAAACCTACTGTTCCCAGTTTTGCAGCTTGTAAACTAGCTACCCTGCCTCTGTGTATCATTAGATCCACTTCTAAAATGACTATATTTTACAACCTGTCCTCTGAGTTATAAAGACAAAGTCTTAAATGATGTGAGGGGTGAAGAAAATAAAATGATATGTCAGGCTCACATGGTAATCCATATCAGTATGGTCTCTCCTACCCTCAAGAGTGATCTTGCCAGACGTGCACTGACTTAACAGATCTGCCACCGGAAAGCTCCTTGCTGAATGACTAAGCTGTTGCTAAAAAAATCTGTCTTTCAAAAATGTACAAATCAGTAAGAAGACTCCTTTCTGCTTCTTGGGTAGGATACATTTTGGTGATAAAATAGGTAGACGTCTGTTAGTTATTTTGCGTAACATCTTCATGCACATGATCTTCCAGCCAGATATCTGCTTTCATCTGTTATAAAATCCTTGATTCTGATCAACTGTTTGCCACTTTGCAGCTGAGTAGAAACCCTAAAGAAGAACATTAGGCAGAGATAATCAATTCATAGGCTGTGCACATACTTGAAAGACACTGCTCATCATGAATACTTAGCTAGAATATTTATCAAATTGTAAACTCTGTTGCCATGCTCAAGTAGATTTCCTTCTAATACTCAGTAATCCTTGATTTACACTTGGATTGTCAAACCCAGGAAGTTAAAAGCATATTGAGGGCTTGATAAATGTCCTCCCTGTGTCTGAGCCACTTAATTAAGTTTGGTGTTGTGGTGCTCAGCCTCAGTGAAACTACATACAACTCCTCTGCCTTTCTTTGAGATTTTGTTAATTTAACTCTTTTTTGTTTGCACTCATAATTATGTGTCCAAAGACAGCCATCCTGCTTTTCAGTGGTGGCTTAATTATGCCTGTTGTTTCCAATAGGCATATGAAGCATTCTGGTTTCTTTGCATAAAACAATGTTCTGTTTCTTTCCTTAGTACTGTCTCTATCATACCAAAACCACCATCATTGCTCACTGATTTGTACAGCTTCCTCTACTATTTGCTCCAGTGACCTTTTCCCTGCAGCCCTCTTAGTTCAGCCTCTGCAAGATTCACCCACAAGATGCTTGCCCTTTCCTACTCTTAAAGCTGTAAAATGAGCAAACGACCTCACGCTGTCATTCAGATCATAAAAGCATGAGAAAGGCTTGAAAAAAAAATTAAATGGTAAGAGAGACCCTTAGAGATCAAGGGTCTTGGACTGAGGATAGTCATGCTCATCTTTCTCAGAACTGACATTTACGTGATATGCCAAAACAGAGATCTTTCATGTTCCTGTGTAGTTCTCCCAATATGTGAAGACAGTTTCACTTAAATGATGCTGTAATTCTCAATTCCCACATGAAACTTCTGAAGATTTGGGTCCTTCCTGGTCAAAAATACAATAGTAACAGAAATGCTTTAAAGCTCTGTCTAACAGAGAACTAAAACGAAAATCTGGGTAGCCAAAAATAAAATGTCTTTCAGTAGGTGTGTGGCAAACTGAGGTGCCTGCACAGAAGCCTAAATAAGTTGCTTGTGGGTGTCAAATGAGTGTATTCAGAACATGATAGATACCCACTGTTGGCATGACATTAAGGAGGACAAGCAGACATTTTCACTGAGAGCATGGGGTCAGATCTGAAGGTATTGTTGGTCATAACACCATACACTGATTTGACATGAGGAGACTTGCCCTGTCTCCTGTTTTCCATTTACTTTCATACTTACAAGTCAAAACCTACAGTTATGAGCCAGGCTCTGGAATCTAGGTAAGGAGATGCATCCTCTTGTAGCAATTAGGTGACTCATAGCCTGGAGTGAAGTCATGGAGTTACAACCAGACCTTAAGAAGAGGAAGAATACCATACTTAAGATATGGTTGTCTCTTTTAACAAGCAACTCCTGCTCATTTAGTCATCTCCCATCAGAAAGGAATTTAGCTAACCTGAATCCCAGCTTCTAGAGATGTGTACATCCCTGGGCCTCGGGCAGGACTGTGTTCCTGCTGCCTGCAAAAGACAGGATTTATTAATAGAGCATCTGTCTGCCTGCTAGTGAGTACAAAAGCCAAGATTTGAGCTGTGTAGTAGGTGGAAGAGCTCTGGCTCAAGCATGACTGAAACTCTGGGGTGGTCTGAAAGCATAAGTGGAGCACAGCTCTTTCAACTCACTGTGTGAAACCTTGTACATCTCACTTAGTTTGTGTGAATCTCCTTGCAGGGATTGGATATTTACTTTTTCAGTCTGAAACAGGTATTTGAACAAGTTCAGACATTGCACGTCTGAACAATGTATTTGAAACTTGATATGGGACCCACCAAATTAGAATTAATGGTAGCATTCATGAATGCAGGCCATGAATGTACCTTCAGAAGTTTGGCTCCGACATTGTACTTGACTTGAAATGTCTCACATGTTCCCTCCTAAAATGTTAGGCATGGTAATTTAAAACATAGTAGACTGGTCTAGCCAACTATTCTTACAATACAGACTATAAGAGACAGAAGTCCAGTTTTTCTGTTGTGTTATGAGGCTGTGAATATGTTATGGTAAACCTTCATCCTACTTATACATGCTTTGTTGCTATGGATGGATACTTATACATAGAGAATCCTTGCTTGTTTGCTTACAAAATCAGTAGGCACAGACACAGCCATTTCCTTCTCCAAGCAATACATCTCTAAAGCACAACTTTAAGCTCAGCAATTTTTAGAGCATACTTTTAAAATCTGGCAAATTGTTTTCATTATTTATATATACTATGGAAAACTTGCTTTAGCAGTAGCTAGCCTGAATGTCTTTTTATCTCATTGGGCTTTGCAAGAGCTAGAGAAAAGTGGCCTGGGACTGTGGTGCATTTCTTAATATTGTGAAATCCAGAGCAAAATCCTCACCAGCCTGTGATTAGCTTGTCTTTATATTCCATCTCATCGTGCAGCCAGATACATTGTATAAGTGCAATTTTTAAAGGCATTTAAAATGTAAAGGTCTTATTGGTGCTTTCAGCAGTGGCGTCAAATCAAAATAAAAGACAAAGATGTTGTAACTACAGAAAATGAGTAAAACATAAATAAATAACACCTGCTTTTCATTACTATATTAAATTACCAGCTTCAAATAAACCTCAGGTAGTTAAATATTTCTAGGAAAGAATAGAAGGGAATCAAGTATTCCTGACTTTCTACATTGTTAAATATCAGTAAAAAAATGAATGGGTTTCATCTTTCATTTTCAGAACTCATTAAAATCATTAAAAACAGTTCTAGGCTAGACCCACAATCTGTGTCAAATGGTATGACTTCATCATTTGTGATTACAGGAAATTTCTCTTTGCTTTTGTGTCTGCATATAAGGCTACTGTGAGTTTAAGCTCTCAAACTGTGAAATTGTAATCCAAAATTTGTATGGATTTTCTGGCATTGTAAATTCAGCTTAGACCTTCATGGGTAAAATTACGGACACCCATATCTGCTATACTGTCATGAGCAAATGTAAATAATTTTCTGACAGATTCACAATGAAATCTTGGTACAGTATTCCTCCTAGATTCTTACTAGAAAGGAAGGCACATTATGGTGATTTTTGCTTCTGATTCATGGCTTAAATACTTATGTGAGCAGTTTATTAGCATGGTTAATTTTAAGTGATATCTAATATTAAACTCTGAACAAACAAACCAGCTGGCATTGGCTTTGCTGTCGTAAAGGTAATTGATTAGTCAGGTCTTCTATTTGCTACAAATTACTAAAAATTAAACATGAGATTAAGGTGGAATGTAGTATTGGAAAATCCCCTTCTAATACAATCGTGGCTGCTAGATTTCATGGGACAGTACAAACACACACTGACAAATATATTCTCTTCAAACTCTGTACAAGTCTTGTTGCATATATACATGTTAGTCCTATCTAAAATGTTGTTTAAGCATTTTCTTCATTTAGTGCTACAACCCCTATCTCCTAATCTTAATTAAAGGATTACTGTGAAAATATTGCTTCCATCTCTGTCTCAAAGTAATGCTACCTATCTGCACATTAAGGATAACCTCATATTGAAGTGAACAGAAATACTGTTAGGCAAAAAGTAAACCGGAAATGAGGAGGGGCAGTTTGGACTACAATCTTGTGAACACCAGCACTTAACTGAAGGGACCATTAGTAAAATCAAACTGCAACTAATATGAAACTGCTGAAAGAAATTATGTTCTATACATTTCAAAATGTTAAACTCACTATGACATGAAAATGGTAAGTACAAGTATTCAGAGGAACTGAGATCAGACGTTCACAAGGATAACACTTTACACAGGACTTTAATAAATGCACTGTTGTACTTCAATAAAACCCAGGCAATTATTAATAATCTATATTATTAAAGACACATCAGCTACATCTAATCTCTTCTCTTTTTACCATTTATGAAGGATTTTGCACCTTCCATGTACAGCTTTCTTATCAGCCCAGTTTGAAAAGATGATAAACTGGAAGACAGAGCTTATACTGCGTACAGATCTCCCATTTCAACGTTCCAGGTAGCTTCAGAGACTCTGTCTCCTTGGATAGATTAACTCACTTTCAGACCTAAAAAAGTTTCTTGAAACAGCTTGTGTCCAAAAATAGAGGGCTGTATCTTATTAACACTTTAAATCCAGCACTTGAGCTCTTTATTTCCATTTATACCAGTTGTTTTCTCACAGGTATGTGAAAGTACTTGGAAATGTCACAGTTTCACACCAAGTGAATTCATGTCCTGGAACAATGTATCAGATAATTTTTTAAGCTTGTTATTTAAAAAAAAACATTTGCCATATTTATATATATTTAATTACTTCTGCTTTTACAGTGCCATCAGGAGAACTTGTCAGCAATCCGTTCTGTGGAAAGGTGAGGGAAGAAGACTGCTAATGTGAAGACAGTACTTGCTCTAAAATAGAAATGACATCTAAAGTGAATTTGGGTGTATCCAAGGCAGAGCTCGAGTTCAATTGCTTACACGCATGTCACTGTAGTAAAATGTTTTAGGAAAAATTATAGCATATTATGCCTTTAAACTTCTAAAACTTTCCCAAGTTTTGTAATCTACAATAGGAGAGATTAACTTTTCAATTTTGCCATATATATGTATCTATAGTTGCATGTCTACCCCTTGGTATATATTCCCAATCAGCATTTTAAGCTATTATTTCCCATGAGAGGTATCGTACTTAGAAACTGCAGAAATAAAGGATGGTCAGCATCTCAGTCATAGAAGAACTGTAGAAAAAAGATTTATATAATGACATCTTCTACACAGAAGAGTCATCAACCTTTTCACACCATTAAAATAAACAGAAACTATGGCGAGACAGAAACAGGAATAAAGGCTGCTAGACAGGAGAAATGGACATACTGCTCTACTTGGCCAGTCTGGGCTGAAGCATGGTGTCATGCCATGGGCCAAATTGAAATGGACCAAACGAAATAAATGAATCCAGAGAGAACAGCAAGGGTGATGAGACACCAATGAAATGATGCACAAGGAACGACTGAAAGCATTAAGACTTTTCAGCTGAAAGAAGACAGAGAGGAGATAAATCTTGCCATTGTAAACACCTGCTCATGGCAAATCAAAGATCAAACCCCAAAGGGTAGTGACGGGTATTTACAACAGAATTTAAGGGAGGGAAAGAAAACATTCTGAGGGTATCATTGGGTCAGTACTGAAGGAGGTAGGAACTGGCTGAGCAGCTCTTATTACTGGAGTCATCAGGAGATGTAAGGAAAGATGACTCTTCCCCAGACAAAGAGCCAGCTGCCTTCTCTGCTTTCCTGAGATTTCATAATACTATTGAGTAGAAAGCCAAGAGGAACAGAGTGTGTTTCCTTGTTCTACTTTCATTAAATTAGCATATACTTAAAATTACTCTGGTGTTCTCTGCTAATTACTATATAGTCATATTGTGCATAATAAGATAATATTCTATGAGTTTCTAAGACAGAAGAAATCAGCTCACTCTTTTACCATATACAAATCAGTATTTCTTGGTCACAGCCTTTTTCACATACAGTTTACTTTTTCAAAGCAGAGAAGATAGAAAAAATAGAGAAAGTATGTAGTGATGATGATACTGAAATTATCAAAGTTTTATATTAAAGTAAGACATGTTTACATATATTAAAAAAATCCTTTCTGTATTTGCCCCTATATGCTAGATGTGATTAGGACATACTATGATAATCCTCTTTCATTCTGATCTATTTTCTGTCACTATTTAAATGGTTTGATTAGAAATATGTATTTTGTTATGTGGAAAGAGACTAAGGAGTCCTAAATAATGTCTGCATCTATGCTTGGGGAAGAAGGAAGAACCTTACTCCTTCCCCTAACTTGCTCCTGCATAACAGATACAGTGCTCTGGGAGTGGCTAATTAAGAGCTTGTGAGGAATGGACAGGATCCAGGAGAAGCCAGACATGCAAAGTTGATCCAACCACCCACCAGCAGAAAAGCATGTAAAGTATTAGTTATTGGAGATTCTTTACTGAGAGGCACCGAAGCACCCATTTGCCATCCAGACAATTTCTTTAGAGGAGTTTGCTGCCTACCAGGAGTTTGCATTCACAATGTCAATGAGAGACTGCTGAGTTTGGTGAACCCTGCAGATTATAGTCTGCTCGTACTCTTCCACATAGTGTCCAATGATACTGCAACAAGGCAATTTAGAACCACCAAAAGAGACTATATGTCCCTTCCAGCAATGTTAAAAGGATCTGGAGCGCTGGTGGTGTTTTCTTCTATTGTCCCAGTCAGAGTAAGGGGTTTAGGAAGGAGGAGATGAATTGAACAGGTGAATGTGTGGCTGGTACCAAACTCAACATTTTCGCTTCCATGATCATGGATCTACCTTTGAGAGCTGGGCCTGTTGGGAGCTGATGGGATCTACCTGACCAAGTGGGGCAAGAGGGTCTTCACCAACAAGCTGACCAGACTTATACGGAGATATTTAAACTAGATTTAGGGACAAGTTTTTGAGCAACAGACAAGAGCCGGGGACTGCTGATGTATTAGGAACTAAGAGGGAAACACATGTGAAACACCTCAAAGGAATTGTATCGCGTTCCTCTAAAAAGGTGACATGCTTGATAGCCCAGATGAATTGCCTCTATACCAATGCATGCAACATGGGTACCAAGCAGGAGTAGTTGGAAGCCATTGTGCAGATAGAAAGCTAAAATCTAATTGCTACCACAGAAACATGGGGGGATGAATTGCGTGACTAGAGCACTGCAATCAACGTCTATAAACTGTTCAGAGGGACAGGCAAGGAAGGGGGAGTGTGTGGTTGCTCTCTATGTAAAAGAATGGATTGATTGTGCAGAGCTGTCTTTGAAAAACAGTGATGAAGAGGTTGAGAGATTATGGATATAAATTAGGGGCCAAGCCAACAAAGAAAAGCTCTTAGTTGGTGATTACTACAGGCCACCCCACCACGGGGAGCCTGTAGATGAAGCATTCTTACTTCAACTATAGGAAGCATCATGCTCAGAGGCTGTAATCCTGCTGGGGAACTTCAGTCACCGTGACATCTGTGGGCAAAGTGTCACAGCAAGCAGTAAGTGGTCCAGGAGACTCTTGGAGAGTGTCAAGGATAACTTCTTAATCCAGGTGGTAAACAGTCCGACCAGAGGAGAAACATTACTGGACCTGTTGCTCACCAATGTGGAAGAACTAATAGGGATGTCAAGGCTGGTAGCAGCCTGGTGACCATGCTCTGGTGGAATTCACAGTCTTGAGGGATATGAGCCAGGTGAAGAATAGAGTTAGGACACTGAATTTTAGGAGAGCAAATTTACAGTTGTTTAAGCAATTAGTGTGTGGAATTCCCTGGGAAACTGCTCTCAAGGACAAAGGAGGTGAACAAACCTGGCAGTTCTTTAAGGACATTTTTCTTAGAGTGCAAGAGCTCTCAATTCCCATGTGTAAGAAATTGGACAAAAAAGGCAGGAGATCAGAATGGCTCAGAAAGGACCTCGTGGTCAAACTAAACTATAAGAGGGAAATGCATAGGCAATGAAATCACGGATGTGTACCCTGGGAAGAATATAGGGACACTACCTGGATGTGCAGGGATGGGATTAGGAAAGCTAAGGCACAGCTGGAGCTGAATTTGGCAAGGGATGTGAAGCATAATAAGAACTTTTACAACTATATTGGCTAGAAAATGAAGATTAAAGAAAAGGTACCCGCCCTGGTAACTATGACAGGAGAGTTGGTGACAACGAACGTAGAGAAGGCTGAGGTAGTCAACAATTTTTTTGCCTCAGTTTTCAGTGGTAATCTATCTTTCCACATCTCAAGCCCCTGAAAATCAAGACAGGGACTGGGGGAATGAAGTCCCTCCCATCACAGGAGAAGATCAGGTTTGAGACGACCTGAGAAACCTGAACATACACAAGCCCATGGGACCTCATGAGATACACCCCAGAGTCCTGGGGGAACTGGCTGATGTAGTCGTCAAGCCACTCTCTACGATATTTGAAAAGTCATGGCAGTCAGGTGAAGTCCCTGGGCACTGGAAAAAGGGAAACATTACACCCATTTTTAAAAAGGTAGAAAGGAGGACCCTAGGAACTCCCAACCTGTCAGCCTCACCTCTGTGCACGGGATGATTATGGAACAGATCTTCCTAGAAGCTATGCTAAGGCACATGGAGCAGAGGGAGGTGATTTGAGACAGCCTTCATGGCTTCCCCAAGGGCGAATCATGTCTGACTAATTTAGTGGTCTTCTACAATGGAGTGACTGCATCAGTGGACAAGGGAAGAACTACAGACAGATGTTATCTACCTGAACTTCTGGACTGTCAGATGGATAAGGAGTTGGCTTAATGACCACATCCAAAGAGTTACAGTCAATGGTTCAATGTCCAAGTGGAAACCAGTAATGAGTGGTGTCCCTCAAGGGTCCATACTGGGACCAGTGCTGTTTAATATCCTCGTCAATGACATAGATAGTGGGATTGAGTGCACCCTCAGCAAGTTTGCAGATGACACCAAGCTGACTGGTGCAGTTGATTTGCTAGAGGGAAGAGATGCCATCCAGAGGGACCTTGGCAGGCTTGAGGAGTGGGCCCATGTGAACCTCATGAGGGTCAACAAGGCCAAGTGCAAGGTCCTGCACCTGGGTTGGGGCAATCCCCAAGATCAATACAGGCTGGGGAATGAATGGCTTGAGAGCAGCCCTGCCAAGAAGGACTTAGGGATACTGGTGGATGAAAAATTAGGCATGAGCCAGCAATGTGCACTTGCAGCCCAGAAAGCCAACTGTATCCTGGGCTGCATCAAAACAAACATGGCCAGCAGGTCAAAGGAGGTAATTTCCCCCTTCTACTCTGGTCTCTTGAGACCCCGCCTGGAGTATTACATCCAGCTATAGGGTCCTCAGCACAAGAAAGATGTGGACTGTTGTGAGAGACTGGACTGTTAGATAATTGTCTCAAAGCTTGTTGGCAAAGCTTGTGTGAGCCTGTGGTGGTAGCGGGAGGTTCTGATACCTGTCAGACACTGGCAGAGCAGTCGCAGAGACGTCCGGACCTGGCTGGCTACTTGTCACATGGGGTGGGTCACGTGAAAGATGAGACCCAAGATGCGTGGACAGCGCATGAAAGGTGCACGCATGTGCCAGACGGTGAGTACGTGCCAAACATGCCAGAGCCCAGGTACCGACTCCCGATACCAGAACTCCACCCCCACCCCCTTCCGACCCTCTATAAAAGGAGAGTGAAGCCCAACTGCAGTGTGCACCCACCACAGAACACATGACTATGGACCAATGGGACGCCGCTGGATCCATGGTGGTGATTATCCTCTGCTTATCTCTCCAAATGCTTGCTTAGTTTCCTCCTAATATTTCCTGCCTTTTCTATCGCTCTTTTTCTACTTAATCATGTTCAATAAAGTGAGAAAAGATGGCGGCATTTGACCTCGTTTGTGTCTTAATCTCACTCTTGGGATCATTAGAAACCTTCCCCGAACCCAAAATCAGACTGGGACAACTGTTAGAGCGGGTCCAGAGGAGGGCCATGAGAATGGTTAGAGGTCTCCAACACCTCTTCTACAATGAAAGACTGAGAGAGTTGGGGTTGTTCAGCCTAGAGAAGAGAAGGCTCTGGGGAGACCTTATTGTGACCTTTCAATATATAAAGGTGGCTTATAAGAAAGGTGGAGAAAGGCTTTTTACTAGCACCTGTAGTGACAGGACAAGGAGCAATGGTTTAACACTGAAAGAGGGTCAATTTAGATTGGACAAAAGGAAGACATTTTTTACGATGAGTGTGGTAAGACACTGGAACAGGTTACCCAGAGAAGTTGTGGATGCCCCATTATAGGAAGTGTTCAAGGTCACGTTTGACAGGGCTTTGAGCAACCTGATGTAGTGGAAGATGTCCCTGCTCATGGCAGGGGGATTGGACTAGATGATCTTTAAAGGTCCCTTCCAACCCAAACCATTCTTTGATTCTAGGAAACTGGAGGGAAAGGACAGTAGATGTTGATATGTTAGTGTCCTCTTCCTCTTCTTCTTGGGAACACCAATGTTTTAGACATCTACATAATTTAGGACTCTTCAAAAGTGATAGAAAGTGGATTGGAAGTGTTTTTTCATAAAGCAAGCTGGAGCCCAGATATTTGCCTTCTTTCCAAAATACCTCCTTCAAACTACAGAGACTCATTGGATGTAGGAATTGTTACTTGTCTACCCATGAAATGTTGTCATATCAAGAGAATCCTTGTTTGCCTCCTAGAGCACCTTCCCAGTAGCTTTGCATTGCTGTGCTGGCTCTGCTTGGTGTTTTTTTTGGTTTCTGAGCCTTCTTCCTGCTCTGTTTATTACTGCAATGAACAACAAAGCCTGAAATCATTGCCTTCCACTGTCAGTGTCTTCAAGCAATACTAGTAAAATCACAGTGTTCTTTGAACAGGTTATGTAATTAACAGGTCTATAATTAATCGTAGTTTTTGGTAGATTTCACAGTTCTGAGAACTCTGTAATTATGTGTTTAACAAAAGGAGTGATACTTATTGGCTGTATACAGTGACTAATGTGAGGCATTTCTCAGATATTTCTTCATTTTATAGCTCATGTAGCTGATTTGAACATGAATATTCTCATTCTTCCCCTTTTCCACCTTTAAAATAGCTAAAAGACAGATTTGAATTGGGTCCCCACTCTGTGAATACTTCCATAGTTATGTGAGTTCACTGAAAAGATCAGTATTTCCATTCTTCTAAAAGGGGAATTTAGGAAATAGAAAAGGAAAATAGAATAGCCTTCAACTTTCTCTTCTAATGTCTATTTTTCTCCTGTGGATAACTGTCCTGATCCAATGTCGGGGGAGGTTTTGATACGATCCCAAGGACAAGATTAAGACGCAAACGAGGTCAAATGCCGTACAACCCTTTGACTTTATTTCAGTGAACAAAGGGGTGAGGACTGGGTAGGGAGACGGGGGGGGGGGGGGGGCGGGGAAAGAGAGAGAAGAAAAGAGCAAGAGAGCGGGCAAGAGAAAAGAGAGAGAAAGAGAGTGCTCAGGCAGGTGAGAAGAGGGCCACATGGGGGAACTAGCTACCACCACTCCGAGTCTGGTGATATCCCGTCGATCAAATGTCCAGCCAGTCCAGCCTCTGTGTCTGCAGGAGCAGCTTCCAAGGAACACGCGGGGTAGGAGGAGAAGCCCATCAAAAAGCGCACGCGGTCCTTTTATAGGGCCATGCACATGCGCAAAACATGTCTGCATACGTGCAGTTCGTGCTTCTGCTTTTCGCACTCTCGTCTCCGCTTTTCGCGCCCTGGTCTCTGCGCAGGCATACGTGCAGTTTGTGCTCCTGCCTTTTGTGCCCTGGTCTCTGTGCAGGCGTCCTGTGACGTTTTCGTCGTGGGCTGGATGTCGAAGCCAGGAGACGGCGGCATAATTGCAATGTCGAGACAATTCTGGTTCCATAACAGTCCTCGACAATAACCCTTCCAAAAAAATGTAGGAAATGCAAAAATTGTACCTGCATAGTTGTAAGGTTGTGAATTAAGATGCAAAAATAAGCAATCATCCACTATGGATGGAAACTGGATAAGATTAGTAATACTTAAGAATGCTATATTTCTCCACAAATTGTATAGTATCTTTTTCTCCATGGAGAGTGAGCAAAATGATTCTGGAGGGGAAAGCAGATGTTCCTGTAACTGTCCTGTAATTACAGAATGTTTGAATTGTCAGTAATATCAGGGGGTAGGGCTTCATGGTTTTCATACTATTTTGTGATACATTGTAATTCCCATACTCTTGATTATTATTATTGTTATTTTCATGTATTATAGCTGTGCCTGTAAGTCTTCAATAATTAACTCTTTTTGCTTTTGGGACCCTATCCCCATCCAGCAGAAAGAGTCCCCACATGTTTGTGAGTAACCATGTTGTATTGGGTTTGTGTGGCAAGGTTTTGGTAGCAGGGGGGCTACAGAGGTGGCTTCTGTGAGAAGCAGCTAGAAACTTCACACATGTCCAATAGAGCCAATGCCAGCCAGCTCCAAGACAGTCCCGCGGCTGGCCAAGGCCAAGCCCATTAGCGACACTGGTAGCGCTTCTGGGATAACATATTTAAGAAGGTGGGGGAAAGAAAAAAACTGCGCAATTGCAACCGGAGAGAGGAGTGAGAATGTGTGAGAGGCACAACCCTGCGGACACCAAGGTCACGGAAGAAGGAGGGGGAGGAGGTGCTACAGGTGTTGGAGCAGAGATTCCCCTGCAGCCCATAGTGAAGACCATGGTGAGGCAGGCTGTCCCCCTACAGCCCATGGAGGACCACAGTGGAGCAGATATCCACTTGCAGCCCATGGAGGACACCACGTCAAAGCAGGTGGATGCCTGAAGGAGGCTGTGACCCTGTGGGAAGCCTGTGCTGGACAAGGCTTGCTAGGAGGACTTGTGACCCCGTGGGGGACCCACGCTGGAGCAGTGTGTTCCTGAAGGACTGCACTCCATGGAAGAGAGCCACACTGGAGCAGTTTGTGAAGAACTGTAGTCCATGGGAAGGACTCAAGATGGAGAAGTTCGTGAAGGACTGTCTCCCATGGGAGGGACCCTACACTGGAGCAGGGGAAGAGTGTGAGGAGTCCTCTCCCAGAGGAGGAAGGAGAAGCAGAGACATGTGATGAACTGACCACAACCCCCATTCTCCATCCCCCTGTGCTGCTGGGGGAAAGGAGGTAGAGAAATTGGGAGTGAAGCTGAGTCTGGGAAGAAGGGAGAGGTGGGGGAATGTATTTTGATATTTGGGGTTATTTCTCATAACCCCACTCTGATTTGATTGGTGATAAATTAAATTAATTTCCCCAAGTTGAGTCTGTTTTGCCCATGATGGTAATTGGTGAGTGATCTCCCTGTCCTTATCTTGACCCACGAGCCTTTCATGATATTTTCTCTCCCCTGTGCAGCTGAGGAAAGGGAGTGATAGAGCAGCTTGGTGAGCACCTGGCATCCAGCCAGGGTCAAGCCACCACACAAGTTTAAGTTATTACACTTCTCTGTCTTTGTGTGCCATGTCCCAAAGCTTTCACTATTCGCTACAAATGAATGAAGTGAAATTGGATAACTGAAATTAATGGATATAATGAAATTCATGTGGATATAATAATTAAATGTTGGATATAACTTCATATATTGCTCTTACAGACTTAATCTCCAAATGTGATGAAGTAACAAATGAATTTATTTAGCTGATTAACATTTTTTCTGTTTCAGGCAAAAAAACTACAGCTTTTCTGTCATCCAGTCCTCTCCTCTGGTAAATAAATCATCAGACTAAGTCCTTATCCTAGTATGTAACATTATTTTCCTGGTTTTGCTCAGAAAAAAATAAATCACAAAGAATTTTCGTGTGGTTTATGAAGAAGAACAGTTAGTTGCTTGGCACAGTTAAAACTAATTCTTGAATAGACTAGACAAAACTTTCTACCACACCATAAAGCATAATTTAACACTGGCAGAGACCGGAATCTCCTCTGAAGTGAGTATGTTCATGCAATTCCAGGTCCATGACGGACCAGCAAGGTTGTTGGAAATTCACCAGTTGAGGACATGACCTTGTGATTTGTTGAACAGCAAGAACAAAAATTGTTTTATTATTTTCAAATCAGCAATATTGAATTCAAGATTCTCTGGTCTGAGAAATGACTTTGACATCCCTCATAGAGGCAGACTTGACTTTACAAAAATTAAAGTTTCAGTTTCTTGTGTAAAACAGGAGGTAGTTTCCCAGACAAGTGGAAATGTTTGGGTTTTGGTTTTGTTGTTTTTTTTTTTAAAGAAGAATGAGAACCTCTAAATTTTGAAAAAAATGCTTTGCTTTCAGGAAAACATAGTGTTGAAAAGGCTGAAATGGATAGTGAAGTATTGATAATAAAGAAAAAAAGAATTTTTGTTTGGTTTAGCTTGCTGCTTTTCAATTTCTGTTATTTCTGTCAATATTTATATGTATTAACTACTTAAATATTTATAAAATGTGTTGCTATTGCTCTTTGCCTCATAAGTTCATCCAAATATTTAATTAATTGACTTTGGTAAAGTGTTATAAATTCTGTATCAACAGCACAGACTCAGTTACTATGTGGCACAAGCATTACTAAACCTGTACCCTCAGAACAGAAGAGAAATTATTGTCTTTAAACATACATGCTCATAAAGTAATGAGTGCAATCAGTCTTTTTCTGTGGTCCCAGAACTGATTGTCAATATGCTATTATTCTGAATATTCTCCTGAGAGGTGCTGTACAGCATCATAAACTGCAAACTTTTTTCCAGGTCAGGTGTGGTGTATAAGGTGAAGGCAATGACTCAGTTTTCAGCTGATGTATGAACTTTGGTCCATTGAAATCACAGGACCTGTGTTCATTTAAAGGTCTGTCCACTAGTCTTTTTTAGATTACTTTGACACAGTTGTCTCACTATAATTTTGAACATGCAATTTCCATGCTTTCTTGCTATGTGCTGTAGTGTCAAACATCCTTGATGCGATGCTAGTTGAATGATATGCATTTATGTGTTTAATCTAAAATCTAGGCAGTACAGAGAAGTCAGTGGTCCCTAAGGTTCCACAGATCCCTGCTGTAGACAAGCTCAGCTCTTAATTCATCATTTTTTCCCATGAAGCACAGTAATATATTTTTTTCCTTCAGAAACTGGAAAATAGGTTTTTGTGTCCAAGACTACTGCATATTAACAGGAGAAATGCCTTAAAATGCCCCAAATGTTTCCATGTAGCTGTTAAATACTGGAAACACATTTGCTGGGAAGAGGCAGTATGTGCTTTTACATGTATTAACAACCCTTCTCCAAACAAATGGTGCCCTAATACATAACAAAATTTAAAAATTATTTCATATAGTTTTGCCTTTTAATTACATTCATCAAGTAACTTAGTTCCTTAGTAAGTAAAGATTTTTCTCCTTTTACCTCATTTGTTAATTTTCAGAAGCCATGATGTCTGTGAACTGTGATCTTTTGAACCCAGAAAGTAATGCCACTATAATACCATTATCTCATTAACAAAAGTATCATTGCTTTGAAACTATTTTTTCCCTTTGTTTGACTTTATTTCAGAGTCTTCATTAGCCGAAAACCAAACAAAAAATATTATTTTGAATTGCATCTATATTACCATCTCTATTCCCATTTCAAGTGTAACAATCACAGATTAATCTTTGATACATTAAAAAATCTTAAATTACAAATATTTAGATGGCAGCCTCAAGACAATGCCTTTGCTAATGAAGAAGACTTTGAGTCAGAAGTATTCAAAGGCTGGAAATAAACAAGATCTCTTTGAACTAAAACTGTGTTTTATTGAGGAAGACATTATGTCAAACAGCTGTCTACATACATTCTAGCATTCATTTTATGAATCATCATTTCATATAATGGATATTTTACTATCATATCCATAGGATTTTTAAGTTGTTTGTTTCATGTAATAAAATTAAGTTCTGGTAGATTTTGTTGCAAAGCTATTCGCAGTCTTTTTTGTGTGGATTAGAGGCTAATCTTAATTTATAACCCGCACTATGATTCAGTAAAACACTTCTGTTTCCATGCAGAGGAGGCCCACGGATTGATGAAAAATGTTGTAGATATGGTATAAAGGGCAATGGTCTAGATGCAAGTGGGGAATGTTGATAAATGGTTAATGAATGTGTGGATTTCATGGCAATGAAAGCGGGTTTTTCTGTAGCTTCCCCATTAGAAGGATGTTAAGAAATAAATCACACTCCATCAGCATTAACATACCTCATAAAAATCTAACACAAAAAGAACTTGCTATGTTGCATGTTTTCAGATTCTCAATATGTACTAAGTACATTTCAATAAAACAGAAGCTTTTACAGGCCTTAAAAGGTTTTAAATCCGGCATTACAATACCACTCCACATTTAAAAAGAAAACAAAACCAACAGAATAAAAATAAAAATCAACACCTCATATTCAATTTTAAAATCAAATTAAATCGCTATGAATAATATTGATATTCTCACTTTCTGAATCACGTTCCTTCTTTAATCACTTTGATTTCATGGCACAAGGACTTATCATGAAACCTTGACCTTCTAAATCTTGGCAATCTTTTTTTTTCTGCTTGAACTGATTTCAAAGATACCCCAAATGTTTTCAATAGGCTAGTGTCAGGCTAAAGAGCATCATACTGAACCCATCCTGTGATTTAATGGCCTCAGAAAGACACCATTGCTCTTTCCTGTGTTTGTAAAAAGGAGCAAAATATGATACACTGTTTCTTGCTCAGGATTCACATGTGTCGTACAGGGAAGGTTGGAAATCATTGCCTTGTACTCTTCTTTCAAACTGTTACTGGCCTGCAGTTAGGAAAAGTGATGTCTATTGCTGAGTTTGCATTTAGGGCCTGATCCATTAAACACAAATTTTCTTCTATTGGCTTTCATGTACTTTGAGTCATGTTCTCCTCACATATGTAGAGCTCTCAGAGTTAATCAGCTTTTAAACTTTTTTTTTTTTTTTTTTTGCATGAAAAGCTTGTATATACACATTGCAGAAAAGAATTTGATACTTAAGGGAGTGGATTAGAAGAATTTTGTAAATAATGAGACAATAAATTAATACTCTGGTTATTATTCTATAATTTTAGTTTGTGTTTAATACCCAAAAAAAGGACAGTATAATAAAAAAATCTAATCATCCACACAATCTCCTCGCTAAACAAATACTGTTCTGAAAATAATTGGTTTGGGAAGTAGTGGTAAAGCAAGAATCAGTGCTTTAATTTCTTCCCAGAAAGGAATATTTACCTAGGAGATTGTGAAGTAAATTTATTTGCCTCTCAGAGATACATATAAAATTATATAGAGCTCTGTATCTTTGTAGAAAATGGCATGACAAATTTTTACATACATAAAACAATATGCTACACAAGACAGCAAAGACTTGAAAGCATTTAAGGTGTCATTTGCTTATCCTGGATCAGGTGGAATAGGAAGCTGAGACTCCTTTATATTACATTTTTATCTGTCACGGTTTAAAGTGCTTTGTAAAATAACATTTATGATCTCTACCAGTAAAGAAACACATTCTGTGGAATGATGCTTACAGAAGAAATGAAAATCAGTTTCCAATTAAGACTAAGTGCCATCACAGACCTCTCCAGAGATGCTCTCTTTGTCTTATTGATGCACTGCAGATGTTCTGCTCAGGCTAAAGAAAGGGTGGAAAATGCAGATAATTTCCTACACTGTTGTTATCCTTTTTTTTTTTTTTTTTTTTCATATTGTTAAGGGCTAACATTGCCATCTTATTACTTGCATTTCCCATGGAGAAAGAGAAAATGTTTTACCTGTCTTCTTTTAAGAAAGGAGAGAAAAGGAAAAGAAAAGAGAATTTATCATAAGTGAAGAAATTTTGTCCCAAGAGAGCTTTTACATGTTAAAAGTGACTGTTATTACTTTTGAAGTGGAGACATGTAGCACTGTATTTCAAACATCATGGTTCATATTTTCTCAAAATCCTGGAAAAGTGCACAAAATCAATATGAAAGGCCAATGCAGTACTTCTGGGATTAGAATATTTACATTTATGAAATTGGTATTAGGAGTCTGTTCTGCAGTGGACACCAAATTATTTTACAATATCTCCCCAAACAGTTTTCTTTCATAAGGACAGCAGGTGTTACAGCTTCACTTTGAAAACAGCTGTTCCCTAAATTAAGCTACTCAAAATACTATATTTTCTAAGGGGCCTCATAAGAAATCCAGTATGATTATAAATTGGCTTGAAAATTCCCTTCTTCATTTGAGGTCCTTGGTGTTATATGATATATAATAAAACCCTTGTGTTTCAAAAATGCAAACTTTCGTCTAGATTGATCATACTGGCAAATAAACTGGATTAAATGTGTTGCATGCTCAGTTATTCAAACTCAGAGTTTGGTCCACTAATTTTATGGGACAAAGCAAAGATTTAGCTATCCATACCGCCATACTGTAGCATTGATATATTCCAGCTGTTCCAGGCAGTCATTAGTTTGGTCCAGTGGGTTTTGGACTGTTCTTTCCAAACCCAAACATTATATATGGTGCCTGTAAAGACAACTGTGATACTTGGAGATTAGTCAAAAGATGATTTTTTGAAGAGGTTCTAGCTGCTTTGTGCGTTTTCTTTTGTGCACTAATTTTCCACTTTTTGATCTAAACTCCGTTCTGTGGTAACCTGTCAACAGCTGCTACTAAATAAGTCTTTTCTCCAAAGACAGTCACAGATGCTATAAAAGCTAAAGGGTGTCCCAGTCTCTCTGGATAGCTTTTTGCCTAGATCCAAGCAATGCCATAGTTATGACATGCCTGGGTTTGGTGTTTGCATTGGCATGGCTTTATGTTCTTGGCCATAGTCTACATATGCTGTTTGCCCTCATGGCATTTTCACTCGGTCAGTGCCAGGCAGACAGGTTAGCTATGAATTGGAAAGGCAGTGTGCAGACAGAGCCAAAATGATCTTGTAAAGTCAGATCTCACCAAGGCAAAATTGGAAATTTCTACACCAAGCAAATGTGGGTTTACCAATTCTGCTGCTTCTGGTGGCAGTCTACCATTTCTGGACATCTGACTGTCCAGATGGAGATGCTGGAAACATGGCTAACCCTCATAAATTAACTGTATGGTTTATGTGCAATAGGACCAAGTGAAATGGAACAAGGATGTGAGGTGGATTAATACTTCCTACTGTTGGCAATTGTGGAAATGGCCTTCTGTTTGTTTTTATTATATTCAGGAAAATAAAACTTTACATTTCAGAAATTAAAAAAAAATACAGTGAAGAACAAAACTACCTAGTTTTCTTGAATTTTAAGAGTGAAAGGAGTGGTGAATGCAGCACTTTCAGGGAACAATTCATCTCATCCTAAAGTAAGATAATGCAGGCATTTTCATTTATCATGACTGTAGTCCACAAGGCTGGCATGAAATGCCACTTTATCTGATACTGGTTATGCAATGGCAAAGAAAAAACACAGCTCACTTTTTTCTTTCATTCTAACTTTCTTTCATCATGTTTCCTACTTCCAATTTCATCTGCTCTGTGAAACCTAAGAATCTATGTATTAACTGAAAAGCTTTCTACAAAATCTGGGAAAAATAAAAGCAAGGTGGTACTTAGAAAGTTAAGACCATATCCAGATGAAAAGTATTCTCTGGCTGGAAATTACATGTGCATGAGTAATGATTAGCATTGGATTATTAGCTCAGCTAAATTTATGTATAAGATGACTTGTTTTAAACCAGTATTTTTGTCCTGATTTTATTTTCAAGGTGAAACAGAAATTAAGGAAAAGACAGTCTTTTCAAAACAAAAAATTGCCTTTTGAGGGTGTTTCAATCACCCTTTAAAATATATTCCACCAACTTATCCGAATTTTTAACTAAATCTATTCAAATTTTTAACCAAATCAGGATAATAAAATACATTAAAACTACTTTCCTTGAATTTTAAGAAAACTTCACTTGTCTTTACATAGAAACTTCTCAAGACCTACTGTCTATAAATATCTAGTCTCTTCTCTTGCAGCCGTAAGATATTTTGCTGATTTGGCTTGAAAAAAATGGAAAACACGAGCATTGACGGAGGCTGATAGCCAAATACAAACTGGTTTATAGCTTATCACAAACGCATTGCCAAAACTTTAGCTGCCAAGACACATAAATTGTGTTCCAGGCTCAGCTGATGAATTTTATGTCAGGCTGGGCCAGCTGTCTTAGTGAAACATCCTAACTCTGTGCAGTGCCCAAATCATCATTCCCAAAGGACTGCGTGTTGACATTTTTGTTTGGTTACATAAAGGCCATCAAAGCCTGGCAAAATGCTGTAACTCTGTCTCCAGATGGTGACACAGCATGCTGTCACTTGTGACATACCCTGAATCAGCAAAGTCTTCCTTCAGGCCATCTTGTAATACCACAACAGGCAACAAATGCCAGTGACTCATTTCCAGATGGATATCTATATCCTGATTAGTATTTTTAAAAACAGTAAAAGCATAATATTGTTTATACCATGCTAGACTGGAAGTCCATCCAGCCCAGCATCCCCCCTCCAGAAGTGATTGCTGGCAGATGCCAGGAGGAGAACATGGAACAGGTCAGGTATTATACCCTACATGTTGTAGAAGTTGCTTTCTAGTTCAAATAGATTCCAATACATAACAGTAGGAGCAAGGCCTGTTGGACCCTTAGACTGCAAGCTGTGAATTTTCACCTAGATATGCTGACCGTATGCTGAACTCTTACTTAGCTACAGGAAGGAAGGCCTTGAAACTGGTGCAAACCAGGAAGAGAAGTTAGCCAAAACCATCAGCAGAAGCTGCAGCTAATCAAGATAAGAAAGAATGACCTGCCTGGGGACTGGGAAAAGATCCAATAAGGAACAAGAAGACCCCAGACCCAAATATTACCATTGGACCAAAACATCGCATGAGGGGAGGGGAACTTAGACTGTAAGGGTATAACTGCCCAGTGATTTCTTTGTTCAGGGTCCCTCTCCGGAGGCACCCAGCTCGAGCTGCTCTCCACCGCTGTACAACTCAATAAATTCACCTGGTGTATGTCGTGTCGAAGACTCTGCTTCGGGGAAACCTAGGGTCAAGCCTGGAGGGAGATGAAGCGCCCGAGGGTGAGTGTGTGTGTGAGCGAGGAGTTGAAAAGGGGCACCCATCAGCTCAGTGGAGCTGCCTGCTGCGAAGGGCCTCCGGTCCTAGCAGTTAAAGTCTTGGGTGGTGTGTGTGTGACTCCCTGGATGGTGTGTGAATGCTCGGGCAGCGGCTGCTCCCTTAACATACAGGTATTAGGTGAATTTTTCATCAAGTGAATCTAGTCACTTTTTCAATCCATGTCCACTTTTATCATCCACAATATATTGTTTCAGGGAGATGAATAGTTTCATTGTGTACTACTTGAAATATCTCCTTTTTGTGTTAATTTAATAATGTCTACGCCTGATTCCATTTGATAACAATTTTCTCATTAAATAACAAATTAAATTAGAGTTTATTACGCAAAAGGGTCTGGATTTATGAGTTTTCACTTTATAACATTGTAGAATGAAATTTAGAGTTCAGACTTAGTCTGTTATACTCTGCACTAGAATTTTAAAAGTTAGACCGACAGCTATGGATTTTTGAAGTACCAGAGTCTTTATTGGTTGTATTGTTGTTGGGTTTTTTTCCTTTTATTTATGATCAGTTCTTCAAAACCAGGTTTAAATTATAATAGTAATGAATCCATAACATGTTTTGTTATTGAACACAAATTCTTTTCTGTGGCTGTATTGTGCTTGGACTGTATGTGATTAAGGTTATACAAACAGGTATTTCACTGCTTACTTTAATACCTAACATATGATACTTAACACATCATGTAAAATAGAAATATCCAAAATTTCTGCTCAGCAAAATCACCTTCAACTAGAAAAAAAAGAAAGAAAACAGCTATGAAGCTATTTGAGTGGATGATGAAAATTTGTGTCCCCTTTTCATCATTTGAGGAACATTGTGTATGATGAATCTATTATTAGCAATTGCTCTCTGAGATTCAGAGGAAATCACACTGATGATGATCACTGACTTGCAGAAATGTTTTGGTGTCTGATCGCATAAGCTATATAAACACAGGTCTGCTCAGAACTTTGATAGGTTGTGGGCCCAGATCAAAGGAAAGGCTTGAAGGACTGGAGCCATGTGTTCATGAGTGAAACATGTCTTTAACTAACTTCGAGCTGATGCCTGTTCTAATTCCAAGAGTTTTTGTTGTTATGTTAAAAGCAGTATGTGTTATCCCTCATTGGTATGCGGTACTACAGGTTCTTCACAAAATAGCATATCTTCTTCTCGCTACATCTTCCCTACAAAGTCAATAAGTGCATTGAATATAAACCAGCATGGGTACCTCCCTGCAGCTTTCAATACTTTCATATCTCTTATTTATTACATGCTACACTGCCTGCACTACAAAGCTGAGTTATTAGCTATTATAGCTAATTAATAGCAGTATTATTTTGCAAAGTGATAAAATAATGTACACACTTCTTGTGCTTCATCTTTCATAATTCCTGTAAGTATATACAATAACTGCTTTGGAAATTTTTTCCTGAGAAAAAAAAAAAAAGGCAAATCCATGTTCCTTGTGATACCATGCCAGCAATGGGTATGGTATTCCTGCCAGTTCCTTGAAACAGAATTTTTTAGAATCACACCTTCCACCTTGTTAAATGCTACCATAGATGATAAGCTATGCTGACAAAATCCCCTAAGTGGGTTTTCTTAATCAGTTTTTAGGTTATCTTTCCACATCTGAATGAAAATGTGCTTATTGTAAATAATAGCTCCCCTGCCTTTCCTAGGCAAAGCAGAGAGTATTTAAAATTTGATTCAATCAGAATGGAAACAAGCATGGATATGAAAGCTGCTGTTTAGAGGAGGTAGAATCACTCCAGATACTCAGTGAAAATCACCAATGAAAGGGCAATGATGGTGGTGTTTTGCCAGCCTTTCTTTGACTAATCTGATAACAAAGCATTACAAGCTGGCAGTTCTGTTTCTTAGAAGAGAGAAGATGATAATTTCACACAGTGATCTCATTTTAAGTATCTTTTGTTTTGTTTTGTTTTGTTTTGTTTTGTTTTGTTATGTTATGTTATGTTTTATTTGTTTTGGTTTGGTTTTACTAGCCCTTTTTATACTTAATTACATTCCATGCCAATTTTTTATAGGGTGAAGTAAAAGAAATACTAAGAACTACATCCTAGGAGGTCTCTAGCAGAGACGCTGAGTTAATGGTTTAGGGAAGACCAACAATATCAGGTGCTGGTGTAGTGTACTTTAAATTTCGTCCTGCTCTCAATGGCAACTGGGCTATGCAAGGAAGTTTCATGTGCTCCAGTAGGCCACTGTGATTTAAGAGCAGAGGTGCTATACATGGAAACAACACAGTTGGTAGCTGACTTTGGCAAATATTGGGAAGTACATTTAGGGGAAAGACAAAGTGGGATCCTTATGTTGTTTGGAAAGACCTCCAACTGGAAGCTGTAGACAAGACAATAAACATGAACAAACAAGAACAAAATGTAGCTGTTCCCTTTATAACATGTCTTTTCTAAAACTTCATAAAATTTTCTCAAATCTCCTATCACTAACTTCCAAAAGTTTCTTTTTTAAATGCATTGTTTTAAAAAAGTGCATTTACATGCAAATAAATTACAACAAGTAGACTTGTTGGCTATGGCTGTAGATCAAGACACTCTTTAACAGGTTGCATTCACTGTTGTAAAGAACTTTATTTCAAAATAGGCATATGTTATTGTCTTCAAAAGGGACAAGAAACACTTGCATGTGTGTATACATGCACATAATAGCAGTTTATAGGCATACCTAAAAACTAAAAGATTAATGAAATACCTCTTACCTTTAGCAGGAGGCAAAATGTTGGAGGAAAATTTAAACTAGCTCACAGGGAAATGAGGAGATTCAGTATACCTTGCAGCAACGTTCTACTTGCTTCATGGAAATTATTCTGCAAAAAATGTATCCTAAAGCAATGATGTCTTAGCATCAGAACACTCACTATTGATTGCTTTTTGTATTAATATTACCAGTATTGATATATAATTAAAAGAGTCTTGTTTCAGCTTTGGTTAAAAATTTAACACTCTTTTTCTTTCTTAAAGGTTAATAGTCAACCTTTTTCTTGATTATTTTGTTTTAAAAGTTCACTTCAGTAAAACTTGCGAAGTGTAGAGTGGCCCTTTTCTTCTTTTTCACTTTTTCCCTGGAGGAAAGGAAATTATTTTTATTCTGTACTAAACAGTAATGGAAGTGGAGGTATCAGATACATCAATCAAGGTCACAAAGCAATATTCCTCTGCTCATATATTCAGCAAAATGTGTTTAAATGACAGACACTTCACAGTGACCAACCCTTCTGAAGGGTCTCTTCTTACACATATAGCAAAGTTCTTTGAGGTTTGTATGTGACTCTTGCCTGTGCCTGAAGATAGGAGCTTCTTAAGTAAAGCTTTATTGACTGTATAAAGTTTATCACCATTCAGTCAGGACCAAATTAAATCTGCGTTTGTGTCCTGTATATGACATGTCATATAATTGAGCTGCTTCACAATGCCTTAACCTCATGCAATGTTAGAATTACAGTCCAACCCTCAGGGTTCATAAATAATGCTGTGGGTCGTACATACTATTATTACTTTAAATGCTAATAGTTGCAACTGTTGTTTATTGCCTGGAAATCGAAGCCTGATGGACACAGCTCTATATGTTCATTAATGTTTCTCGACATACCACAAGTAAGAAAATACCAAAGCACTGTATTGTATATTAAATAAACTGTGTATTTTCCTGTGTGTTGTTCCATCCGATACATGTACACATGATTCAGACAACACTCTGTGGCTTTAGAAAAGATAGGCTCCTTCAGCAGCACATCAAATCACCAAGCAGCTCTGCATCTGTGAAGAATTACTTGGATAAATTGCCTGCAGAACAAGGGATGTGAGACTAGCCTTTCCAAGCTGTACTTGGCCTCTGGGTACACCTTAGGCATGCAACTGTGACACAAGAATCCCCATTGCAATCTCATTTTTGATAAAATGAATCAGGAATAAATGGATATAGCAGTGCTAATATGGATGATTGGAAAATCATGGCTACAGATTTTAAGAGAATCTATTAATTTTTTTGCTATTACTTTTCTCCATTATCATAATTAAAAAAAAAAAAAATTACATGATATCATCAGGAACATGTGTTTGCTTTTTCTTTCTTACTAATTAAATATTTTCAAATCATTTATTATATATTTTTACACAAATTATAGAAAATGAAAAAATTTTAAAAATTAAAGTATGTAATGATGTCCTTGCAAACCTTCCCATCATTAATCTTGTTTATATTCCCTCTCATACTTGAAGAAATATAAAAGCCTACATATAGGTTACCAAATGGGAAACAGCAAAGTGCTGAAGGATTACATCTGTCTTGGGTAGTTAAAAAAGATATTTTTGGGGCAGACAGTGACTGGGGAAAATTACAGATATGGATAAGATACTGACATTCCTGAGAGGATTTAGTGTGCTCCTTATATTGGTACTGTTGGGAGCCCATCCAGGCAGCATCATGATAATGATTACACTAACTGGATCCTCTCGTCTCATGGTGATGTATTTTGTATCGACCATATATCAAATACTGCCATAATAGGTTTATGATAGTATTTGAACACCTCTTCATATTCAATACATTAGCAATGACAACATGGCAGCTTTTGGCTTTGGTCTATTTTCAGATTATTGAAAACACTGCAGAAATTTTTTTGGTGGAAGGGAGAAGACAGAGAAGCAGAGAGCAAAGAAGAAATAGGTAAACAAAGGGGTCATTTTTGCTTCCTAATGAAATATATCTATCAAACTAAGATCCCCATCACCTCTTGTGATGTAAATTCAGTAACATCACAAGCATCCTTTCTTCGGACCAGACAAGTTCAGCTTACACAAAGTATCCTATTTTGATACTTTCTGTGTCTTAACTTTGAGCAGAAAAGGAAATCTGTCACAATCTTTCTACTTTGGAGGTTTGAAGGTAGGCCACAGAAAAGAAGTTTCTAGGATTGGTGGAAGTAAGCTGTCTCTTTCTTAAAGAAATTTTTTTCTGTAAGGAAATGTTAAAGCTCAGTGTATATATACAAACACACAAGTATAACCATATAAATATGTGTGTGTATATATACATATATATATATACATATACATATATTTTTGTTCTTGAGGTACTCATGAATATCATAGTTTCTTATCTGATGATTAAGATAGGGACGTTTGTTTTACTTTTGTCCAGGCAGCTTATTCTCTGTTTCTTAATCTAGCAAAATCATACTTTTCATCTTAGTAAAAGTAAAAAACCCAATAGTTGTAAACAGTGGGGTTTATGCTGAAACTAATGGAAGCGGTGCTCAGAGGAAGATGATTTTGTCCCAGATGTGAAACAGCTATGATGTACTCTTGTAAATCAAGGAATATTTAGGATGGCACTACTAGTCACATTACTGGTGACACAAGCAGTGGAAACAGGGCAACAAAAGGTTTGTTTTCAGACCCCAGCAATCATCAGAATCACTGCAAGGCAGCTTTGTCGTTTCTTTGAGTCATTTCCAGTATCAAAAATGTGATTGAGAATATTCAGAGGAGCTGCAGAATTAATATTTCATCCAGGAGAACAGGCGTGAGGTCCAATAATTCATAGCTGATAGACTGAATCTGCCAGGAAACATATTCTGAACAGTGTCATTGATTCCAACTTTGAAAATACAATGGACTCCAAGAAGGTGTGCCAGGTGAATTAGAGAGATAATAAATAGGAAATTATCTCAATAAATTTTCTTATTCTACAAGAAACTTAATGCAGTTTGGGTTTACCCATGAACAGTTGCAGTAAATCTTGGGTCTTTATTAAGGGAAATGTGTTTCTTTTTTAAAATTTAATGAAGAAAGGTCACTAGAAAGGATTTCTGGGAATTCATTTGGACCACAAAAACTACATCCTATGAAGGATCTTGCTGAAGCAGGAGAAGATAATTAATAAAAATGTACGTACGGGAAAACACAAAAAAGTAGCAAATAGGTTGGTTTGGGAAAAACAAAACAAAACTAAAAAGTGAACTCCCCAGATAACCCAGGTTATCTGGTAAGAAGAGAATGGGAAGATTATTTTTAGTCCATGGTCACTATTGGTGTTTTCATGCAGTCAACCGACATTGTTCAAAAGCTTTTGGGGCACATCACCTTCATTTCTTGGTACGATGTATGTTAAGGTATGTGGAACTTTTTGTGGAAGAAGGCAAACGTCAGAGAGACTTCATTATAAAACTTAAAGTTTTGGGGTTGCATAAGTAGAAATATACAAGAAATAGAGCTTAAACCACCTTATATACAAAAAAAAACCAAACCAAAACAAAAAAAACAACAAACCCTCAAACCCAAAATAAACAAAAAAACACCAACCCTCATAACTCTGGATAAATATACCTCTATACCTACCAGATAATGCTAAAACTTTCAAACTTTATTTATATGTTTGTGGTTATTTCATTATTTGTGCATAATTCAACTATTTCAATATGTGTTTTAGCTAATTTCAGTTGCCTTCAAGCCATTTTAGAAAGAGGACCATGCCAAGACAAATAAGTGACCTAGAATGTATTGTCCTGAAAAGCAGAATTTCTACACAAATTTTTGAAGAACTTCATACAGGATATGAAATGGTGGTAGGTGAAGAAGCTTAAAGGTTTCTGAGAAGAAGCATTCTAACATACACTATGATTTGGACCAATGAGGGTTTTTTTGTTTGATGTTTGTTTTTTTGTTATTTGTTTTCTTTTTTTTTTTTTTTTTCTGAAAGGAGTTTAAAAAGAGCAACCCATGAAACATAGGCTGTACAGGCCTTGATGTGTAAGAGTCATAATGTGTGAGTACAGTAAAAACAGCCACATTTATCATGTTAGACAACCTGCTCAGTAAATAAGAACATCTGAGTATTCCTTTAAATATCGTGCTGTATGTGAGAAAATATGTAATTATCTAAAACTATAAACTAACAGGGCAGTACTTTCTCATACATCTATATGTATTTCTCATAACCTAGTATGGAATGAAATGGGGAAAGAACATAAATTATACTGTTCTTAAGGTTTAAAAAATACTGTCAACATGAGAGCTAAAGCAGAAAAAAAACCTTTATTACTGATTATAGCAATTGCTTTTGTAATAATAGTTATTATGCACTTTCCTAGTTCATAGGATTTTAATGGCTATAAAAAATATTGGGGAGGACCACACAACAAGGTACTACAGGTGTTTTTTATGGTTGTTCTGCTTAGGGAGTAAAAGAAAGAAGATTAAAGTCATTTTTAACCCTAAGTTATTTAGAAGGTCTTTTCTGACTACACTAGATTACCAAACATTGCTTAAGTTTTCCCTTCCCCAGTGCCAGAGCTAATGATTCATTGAATGTTTTCCTCAGCAAAAGCTTTATAAAAAAAAAAAACAAAAAACAAACCCAGATTTTCTCTACGAAGGAACGGCTTTATTTTATTCTTCTTGAGTACAAAGGCAAATATGATTTCTTTGAAAATGCCCATTTTTAAACGGAAAAAAATATGGGCAATATTTCTGTGGTAGAACACCTTAAGACATAGATTGTGTCAGCCTGAACCAATTAAGCGTACAGCACAAGGAAATTTCTTATCTTCACAAAATGTCTGCAGTTTGTGTTTTCTTGTTTCTGCCTGCAACATTTTATGTTTTGAATATCTTACCTTAAAATTTGCATATTTAAATCCTTACTTGAGTTCCACATAGTACCCAAAGTATTAAAAAACCATATGTGCAAGGTATGTTAGTCTATCTTCAGATATAGTGGAGGCACCAACTCAGTGACTGTTTTATAACATATATTTCCAGTTCCAATTCCAATTCATATGGTATACTTATGGTAACGGATAAGTGTAATTATCAAGGAACATTGCATCCTTATTTTCTCATTTCCACTGTGACAGGGATAAGGTACTTTGTGTTTTAATTTCTACAGGGATATGAGCAACAGAATTATTGAATGTTACTTTATCTTGGTATTATCTACAGATATGACTATACATTCAGTACAGTCCTGACTACAAAATCAGTCTGTGACACTAACTGCTGAATCATGATACTTCCTTCTGTCATTTTACACTTTGATTTACTTACAGATGCATGTGACAGTAGACTGATAAAGACTTGCTTTTTTCTTTTATTCTGTTTGTTTGGGGTTTTTTTTGTTGTTTGGGTTTTTTTTTTTTCCTTTTTTATTTTTTTTTTCTGGAAAGCTCTAAAGATTAGTCTCTGCTTAACAGATCTAATAAATGATCATTGTTCAGAGCAATGCAATTGTGTAAGGGATTCATATATTCCCCAGAAAAGTAGCTTCCCCTTCCACAAATTTTATTCTATCCCTTTTCCTTGTTGTCTGTCTGTTGCAACTTTAATGATGATATATACTCACTGAAGAGTTTCATAGGTTTTCGTGGCAAATTAAACAGCTGGCTCTGCTGGCTTGACATGAATATTGCCTTTAATGTTCTTTTGAAGAGAGGAGAGTATAATTTCTGGAAGTGAACATGCTGTACATTTAAAAAAGATAAACAAAATAGTTGGAGTAGCAGGAAAACGGTTACTGTGATGCTTCACTTACGCACTGTGATTCTTCTCTGGGACCTGTTTACAACCTACAAAATAAACGGTAGCTGAATAAGCTGGGAATTAATACCAGGCACACAAGATGGATAAGAAACTACTTAAAGGGGAATGCTTGGCTTGTATTTAAAGAATCTGTTTTGAACTGATGGCAACGTTCATTGGGTAAAGTGATCCCCAGAAGCTGCAGTCTGATGATGTGCCTTGTCCAAGGAACTAGATACTCCTGGGTATTTACATACACGAAACCCTGGTCTTAGGTCAGCCTTGCCCCAATTACTTACAACTGCCAATAAAGAAATAATTTTTTAGCTATACAGTCATGCCACAGAGCCGAATTTAGCTCTGTGAGTTAAAGGAATGTCGCTATTGTATTCTCCCCATATCCAGTGTCTTATGAAGTGCATAGGAATCTGGGCCTCTGTGTTGTCTGCCTTGTTCAGTGGAAAAGCAATTTAAATTACACTTTTCACGACAACTTTTCACCAGGGCAAGGCTTATATAAGCATAAGCATAAGAGAGAGTGTGATCCATCATGTACAATTTTTTGTATGGCTCTCTGAAAAGTTCTGTAAATTAATCCATTTATTTAATTCATAGAACTTTCTTAACATGGTTAATCTACATGAGTCTCATTCAGAAATTCTCAGAACCCTTAAATAGTTTAGGCATGAAGCCAACTCTTTGTCTAAGCAATAATTTAGTGTATTTTAATGACCAAAATGATTAAGTAAAACTGATCCCAACTGCATCAAGTGAAAGCATTTTGAGTTTTGGGCTAGCTTTCAGTAATTTGTAGAAAGCAGGTCAAAAAAACCCCTAACTCTGATAAGTGAAATAAATAAGCTTGTTATAGCTGCCTCACTTGCTTTGTTAATGGATATGTATTCTAACTTGAGCCATAGCTCCTGCAAGCAATGGGAAGAAAAGAATAGTCAGAGTTCTCTTGGTTGCATATTCCAGAATACAATGCCAAAATAATGGGATTTTAATTCGTATCTAAAATACTCTTAATTATATTTAAAAGACATTGAAGTAAAATACTTACATTTAAGTTGTATTTCAAATGTTTGATGTTCTTCAATTATCAAATGTATTGACGACACCTACATTATGTTCCTTGTTGAAGAAAACTATTTAGTAGATAAAAATAATGTCATGGTGACCAGAATGAATTAATTGTTTCGTCATTCATGAATTCAAGCATTTAAATCAGGACAGAAGTGTGATCAATTCACCACCTGATATTTTAATGTAATCCTAATTATTCTGAAACAAAATAATTACATTGTCATCTAAACAAAAATTGGGTGAGGTAACAGAGACATAATTGTAATATTGTCTTCTGATGACAAATATATCCCCTGGTATTCTCTAATAAAATGACTTGCAAAGGACAGCAAATACATGCATCAAAGTCCTTTAGTGATAAAGTATACAATATGAAAGATTAGATAAGAATTACTTTTCCACAGACTGCAGTTTCTTGCACCTAATGGACCTGGTAAGCAAAAATATTTAGATATTCAAGTCCCCATTTCTGTTTTCAAATAAATCAACCCTCAAAGTAGAGAAAAGTCTTTGTCAGACTGTAAGAGGCAGCACGGTCATGGTGTTAGTGATAACAAGTCATTTTACCTGGGGAGTCATAAATGACCTGTTGACATCTATTATGTATTTTATATGCTGTTTCAGAGACTACATGCATACTGGACTGTTGAGCACAGAAAGAATTTCCAAAATATTTTGTGAAGCTGAAGATACAAACGTAGAAGAAACAAAGAAATGAAAAATTTGTAAATGATTTAGATATTGCTCTACAACTGCAGAGTGCTAGAATAGGGAGCTTGAAAAAAATCCAGACAAATGCAGAATGTTTTTAAAAAATAACAGTGAGGAAATCTGCAACAGTACAAAGTAAATAATTTTCATTACTCCATTTTGAGACTCACAAGCAACTGGATGATGGGCAAGATGAATACCTGTTACTAATGGGAGAGATACTAAGCTTTAGTACAGAACTCTTAGAAAGCTAAGGTCTCTCTGGGAAATTAACTCAAAATATATGTCAACAAGATTTATATAAGAATAAGTAATTAGTGCCAGGATTCTTCTGTCAAGGCTATGTTTATCTACGTTACAACTCTACAAAGAATCAGGATACAAAAAGAGGTGGAACAACATCATGCACTCAGGCCAATCTGTCAGCAGTAATACTAGTATTTTAAAATTAAAAAAAAAAAAAAAATGGGGAGACTGAAGGCAGACTGTGATTTAGCACAGCAATGAGGATGTTCTCATCAGGTTCAAGTTTCCTCAGCTGCAAAAACAGAAATATATTTGGACTTCTATACTTCTAACATCTGTCTTAAATTTTCTCATGGACTAACTGAAGGCAATGGTAAAAACATTTTGAATAGTTTTTGATAAAATGAGGGTAATTCTACTTTTTCTTGCCATAATTACAAACTAAAATAATGAAAATTAATTTAGTTTGGTTTGTTGTTGGTTTTGTTTTTTTTTTTTTTTAAGCAACTGAAGGTATTAAACTGAGGAAGACAAGTCTGCTTACTTATCTGAAATTATTTGAATTTCTATTCTAAGAATGGTGTCGATCTAACACTTTGAATGTGCAAATGCCTTGCATTTACAAGGAAATATTTCCACTCATAGCATCAACTTTGAACTGGGCCCAGAGAGCCAATTTTAGGGTCTCTCAAACTGGAGGTGTCCAAAACTTCTGAAAAATAAAGCTGTTTATGCAGGCACTTCTGAACATTCAAGACAACATTATTTCTAAATTTATTCTTGGCAGTTTAGAAACTTATGTCGTTCCAAATTGTCTTGGCAAGCGTGGGACTACAGAAGGACAGCTTCTTGCTGAAATCCTCTCTTTGCACCACAGGTTTCTTTCAGAATTCTGAGAGTGTTTGTGCACTTTCAAAAATCAAAAATCTGCTCCTGTACATTTATTTCCACCATTAAAAGCTCTTTTGAATTGATGTTTAGCTCCCATAATGGGTATTTGTCAAAGATCATAGTGTGAGCAGAACATAATCATATTTTTTCATTACATTACATAACTTCAATTTCAGACCTTCTGGCTTTCCTAATTCCTGAGCCATGGAAATTACTAGGCAAAATTATTTCTTCCATGACCTCACTGCTGAAATGGAAAGTAATGTTTTTGCTGCAGACTTTGTCTTGCTAAAATAAAGAATTAATGGATCATTTGTTACTTTACTCTTAGAAACTCTTTATTTTCAGGTTAGGTATCTGAAGTAGATCTCAGAAAAGCCAAACAGAAAGAGTAACAGTAGTGTTAACACTTTGAACTTGCACTCAGAAGAAGGAATCAATGGCTAATGTTGGAAGGGATGTCTAGAAGCATTTTATTTATTATTTATTATTTATTTATTTAGTCATTCATTCATTCATTCATTTATTCCTAAGAGTGGCAGTTTAGGAGCATTAGTGCCTATATTAAGCCTCCCATAATTTTCTTTTTGAAATATTATTTGTGAATTATCCTCTGCTCATCTTTTTGTGAGAAATAATGTCCTCCATAACCACAAAACGAATATCTAGTATTGGCACGCTCATCGTAACTGTGCATGCACTGACACTACCATAAGTTTTACAAGACCTCACACAATCAAAGAAGAGAACTTGTGAAGACTTCCACTTCCCTCACTCATATTTTGTGGAATAAATGATAGGAAAAATAGGAATAGAACTGGGAAACCATGTACTTAAGTGAGTTCAAGGAAGGGCCAGATTAGATGAGCAGTAGGTTGGTTCCTGTCCAATCCATCTATGACTGCCTTACTATGACTGCTGATGCTGCTGGAATCAATAAAACCTTCTGAACAAAAGGGCTTTGTGAAGGAAAGTTGTTTCCTACAAAGAGGTAAGATTCTTTACTGTGGGTCTGGTTATGGAGGGAAACGTTATCCTCACCTTCCTAGCTAAAGGCTTTACTGCTGGTCTTCTGATGATCAGGCAAATGTACTCAATATCACCACAGAAACCTCTGATACAAGCCTTCCCTAATGCAGATGTCTTCTGCAAGAGTTGAATGTGAAAGTTTTTCTCATCTTAGATAGACTGACTAGCAGTGAATCAGCTCAGGCAAAGGCACTTCCCTCTCTAGCAGAACTGGGGCTGAAAGAGTTGGTTTGAAATTGTCCAGAGGACATGACTCAAATGTGGGATTCCAAGCTTTCCTAGATTCTGCTCAGAAATGAAATGGTTCAAGACCTCCAGCCACTGGCTGTGGAAGCATTCATGTCAACTGCAAAACCTTGCAGAATCATATCTCTCTTTGTTTAATCAAAAAAAATGAAAATAGTGGATTCTCTAACACAATTGAATTGAAATTTTGGGATATTATATGAAACTACTATGTCAAAGGAGATGTGTTAGAGTAAGATTTGATTGATCATAGGAGGCTACGAAATGGAACTAAATATGGAAGACCTGTATCGAAAAGCACTGCTGATAAAAGCGCAAGCTTCACAAGCCTCCAGATTGTGTCTGGCAATGTTTAACCAGCTGAAGTCAGCCAACTTGAGACTCTATTGAGGAGTCTATTTGGAAAGTAGAGAATTTGAGAACTTGGAGTATATGTCTGCCTTTACGTGTATGTCAGAGACAACATTTTAAAGTTGATTTGGTGCCAAATTGTTACTCAATGTACTGCAACTGCAATAAAATGGGAAAAAAAGGCACCTCTATCCACACATCCTGTAGTGCCTGCCTTCAGCATTAACATCTATGCCAGTTTCACTGCGGGGAATTGTCACAGGAATGTTAGAGATAATCAGCAAGAAAGTCATCCAGATAACACACTTGGAAATGTACACGGTGAACATTTAGCTACATAAAGCAAGATTAAGATGTCAAGTTTTGTAGCATATTCACAAAGGCCAAAATGAACAAAGGTCTAGGACCATGTTCTTACATATGAGAAAATAAAAATAGTCTTCTACCATTCTCTCAAGCAGGAAGAGCCTCTGGCCAGAGGGCAATTTTTTCACTTTGCTCTTGAATATGCCAATACAGGGACTATGTTAAGCAGCACAGGTTAGCCCCAGCAGCCTGCACTGCTCAGAGCAGTCCCTTCTAAGTAAAGATGAGAAGCACATAGCAAAGAGAAGCTCTTCCACACCAGGCAATACTTTCAAAGAAGAACTAGATTTTGAGAGATCTATAAAAAATAACATTCAAGCTTATTAATTAACATAGGTGTATGAAACATAAAACATACCTTCTGCCCTTATAAATGTGGCAGAGTTGCTGGAGTTTTATATGGTAAAGAATGGCCTCAAATATGTTTTTAAAAAGTCACATTAATCCCTACTAAGAGAACCGCAGGTAAGAAGACCAAAACCAACTCAGATTAGCAAAAAGCATCATATGTCTGTTTGTTAGTGGGCAAACTAATTGTATCTATTAAATATCTATCAAATTTGCATCTGTCATCTGCAAAAGTAATTACTGATAGTGACCAGACTCTTCTGCTTTGAAACCCTAGTAGCTCCTTTAGGAAAACTTCCAAATATCTTAGCTGTCTGCTTCTTGCTAACCTCTTAAGCAGAGTCTTTAAACACAGTTTCAGAGCAATGCAAACAGTAGTATATCAAAAGATTGGAGAAGACTGTATTGCACATAAAACACAGCTTGGAACTGACAGAGAGAAAAATTGAAAACAACTATTCTCTGAGGCAAATAATCTCAACTCATGTTGTTTTCCACCCCTGCAGTTCTCATTTGGGAAGAAGCCAAACAAGCTAATCTAACAGATGTCTGTGCCACTGATTTAAAGTCAAAGGTAGGACACTTTCGATATCCATCTAATTCAAACAAGGAAGGTTTCTACTGATAGGCACAAAACAGCACAGAACCAATACTCTCCCTCTGAACAAGAAGGTCAGTAGTTACTGCTCTTACACAGGACTGACTTGTGTGATTTTGAGTGACTGAATGATTACCACCCTAAGCAAAATATTCCACTAGCAGGAATAACCTACAGTTTAAATATTTCCCATTCTACAAAACACAATGGAAACAATAGAAGAATATTAATGTTGCCTAACTGGGAAGTTAGTATTGGGCAAGGTATCCTTCAAAGATCATTAAAGATAGAGTGGTATTCATGATTTAGAGATTCAAATCTGTTACACAAGGGCATGGTAACAAAGCCTATCTTAGCTATGGTTATGAAAAAAAAAAAACATCTACACTTCTGTCATATGACAGTGGTTAAAACAATGCTGACTGGCCAGGACTTGGCAAAACTTTTCTCTGGTGGCTGAATCTAAACTTTCTATTAAAATAGCATAATGCTTAAGCACTTTGTTTGTGAGCAAAGCCTTTGAGATATGAATCAAATATAAACTCATAGCTCAGCATGCCCTTGTGACTTCTGTAGCTTGAAATCACAGCTCTAAGGAAAGTGTTCATGTTCATTTTGGAGTGCTAAGATTTGAAACTAAGGATAAAAATCTAAATAAGAACACTATAAACCTTTACTTCCTTGATTGAGGCACACAAGAAAGAAGAAAGATAACTGTGTCGCAAAGAGAGGAGTAGCATTTGATTTTCATGTTAGAGTTAGGCATGGCCAAAACAGGAATTCTGTTTGGAGATGGAAACTGTCACTTTCTTTCCTCTATTCCTTCTCCCCTGGACACCCTGGAAATCTTGTATCTTCTTTTGCTTGTGTCCTTGGTACCTTATTTACTTTTCTTAACCCTATTTATTTAAGTTGTCCTTTTGTTGCTGCATTTCTTTGAAGAAAGTTATAAAAGATGTCCCAGTAGAGAGAAGAGTTTGTACCCTTGCATGAGTCTATATGGACAGGGCACATACAGCTATGGTCATCAATTACGTTAAATAGCACAAAATCCTGCTCTTAGCTGCACTTAACAGCCCATTAGCACTCCAAATCTGTTTATTTGATAGTGAAGTAGGCAAAAGAGCCTAGGGTCAAATTTCAGTTTATATCTTAGTTGTCATACATATTAGTTCAAGCCTTGTAACACCTAGCTTTGAGGGAAGTTTACTCTTGACAGAATTCATTCTAGAGGTTGTAAATGACAACCCATCTGTGCGTATATACAGGGAATTAGGTGGCTAAAAAGACTGTCATGAAAGTCTGAACATTCATCTGTTTAACTAAGCAGTAGGAAACGTGTAGGACGTATCCCAGCCCAGCAGAGCAGACAAACTTTAATGCATTAACATGAGTTTTGGAATCTCTTTTTTCTCCTCCCATTTTAAACAGACAAGAACTCTCCCTTCTACATTCATGTTTTCCAATGCACAAAATGTGAAGCAGCGGTGGGGCCTCCCAGTCCTGAGAAGCTCAGAGGTAAGTCCCCTTCCATCATGACAGATCAAATCTACACTTCCTGCCTCTCAGGGATGAGCACATTGACATCCAGGTACAGCGAGCACTTTCTCTTCCTTGCCTGTAGAAGCCTCTTAGGTGACCACTTTAGCATTGGTGCTCACCTCTTGCAAAGGGAGACTATATCCATGCTTAAGATCAGGTGTTTCCAACATTAAGGTGCTAAATAAGCAAGGATTTGACAATTTAATTTTTGAATTTAGGTGTGTCTTTGCACTTCAGTATTCTGTGGATCAAGCTCCTGCTGCCTTGAACATATGTATTCCCTCCCAAATAGACAAACACATACTTCTATTGTATTTTGTTTCAAGTAATGTCCAGGCAAATATGTTATTTCATAATGAATATATTAAATTAATGGCAGTCACTACCAAATCTGATAGAATAAACAGCCTTTGGAAGTGCTTTATGCTATATCAATACATTGCTGTCCAGAAAGGGATACTTGCATGGATTTTCTTTTTCTCTGTAGTAAAGCTTAGAATTTCTATAGGTACTTTTTTTTTTTCTTCTTCTTTCTTGTAGCAGTGAAGTTTGGCTGGATACTAATTAATGCTATCTCGGAACTGTAAAATTAAAAATGTACCTTTCATAGTAAAGGAAGAGGCTGATTATCTGTTGAACAGTGGGCATCCTCATATATTAAAAACCACTGACTTCTCTGGGTAGTAATAAAAAATTTCTGGCATTGTATATGGAACAGAGAAAGAATCTATGACTAATTGAGGCATTGCATATCACTAATGCTTTTTTCTTTGTTTATATAAACTTTTTTTTGTTTATATGCTTTCTTTAATATATGACTTGTACAAAATAAGGAAATGTAATTAAAAGAAAAGAATCTTTAAAGAATGAGAAAGAATAAAAAGACCACATGGCCTTTAAAAGATGTTTCTGCCTCAGATGCTGAACAACAAAATGTTCTTACATTCTTTTATATTCATAGGGCCTTAGGCAGTTCCAATACAGATTTTTCTGTACAGTGTGCTTTCCTACAAATCAGTAATTGAGGGTTGCTGCAGTGTACAAAGTCTCAGTAATTTAACATTTTCTGTAAATGTCAGCAGAGGGTTATTCAGTTTCTGCAGGTCGCAAGGTCTTCTATACACCATCTAGTCTAAAATGGTGGTGCTATAAGAAACCAAGAGGAAAAAAAAAATAGAAAGCCTCCTGCTTGTTCTAAAATTGAGGAAAACGGCTTTGACATGTATTTATATAACAAATAGTGTTGCCAAATATCAATAGCATGAAATTAGATACTGTTTACTGTAATGACACTGGTTAGTGGGTATGACACCACAAGGCAGCATTTGAGGTTGTAGTCACTTATCTAAATACATCACTTAACCATGATTTAAACTCTATGATTGGTGAGAAGAATAATTAGATGACCCAGAAATTTGTCTTCACCCCTTGAATAGGCAATTATCCAAGCTTTCAGAAAAAAAGGTAAAACATGATAAATGAATTGTGTGAATTGAGAATATAAAAGCATTAAAAAAAAGTAATATCAACAGCATTAAAACAGAAACAGAGTGGAGAGACAGTGTTTACAAGTATGGTTTATGCAGTTGTGAGTTTTGATAGATATTTGTGTAGAGAACAGATACAATTAGATCTGTGACATTAATTTCTTGTTTAAAGCTTCAGCAGGATTTTCCTTCAAGCTGTGGTTGGGAACAGGTGAGGAATGGACCTTTTCCCAGCCAGGTGCTGTGATACATCTTCAGTAATTCTCCTGTTGCTTACTATGAGATTCCACTTTTCAAGGCAGATTTAATTGCGGGAATTATTAATAATTTAGTTATAATGGAGCCCACTCCCAAGCATGATAGACATCTGGTTTCGAACTGACAAGGGTGCTGAAGATGCTTATGATCGTTACTGGAGTCACACCTTGCTCAGCAAAGTTGTGACTGTGGTTTGGTTCCCAGTCAGCCACTTGACCCATGTCTTGACTCCATCTTGGGATGCCATAGAGGTATGTAACAGCTCCATAACCCCTGACCCTATAGCCTGGTTTCCATGACAAGGAAACCTACATGTACCATCTAGATGGGACCACAGCAACTTTCAGCAGATTTCTCCTCTCTACAGTAATTGGCCCAAGACCTGGGAGTTTTCACACATATTTTCCCAGCAGGAAAATTTAGTAGAGTCTTCAATATCTTGACATTGCTCAGAATAAGGCTGAATGGAGCCCAAAAACATGTTCTAGAAGAGGTAAATGTAGCTCCTGGACTGGGATAACTGAGTATGCACCAGAGGTTTTGCTCCCTTGTCTTTTACTGAAAGAATGGTGATTGCTTAAATATAGTCCCTAAATAAATTTTAACCTCATTTTTAGTGTGCTGAATGTCTGCATGTTAAACAGATATTAATACTAGCATTGAGGATCAGCCTTTCTGAAATAAGTTACGTTGCATTTGAAGCCTGATTTCAGTAGACGTACATGTAGCAAGTTTGAAAAAGTTGGCCTTCATATACTGTGTCAAACAGGCTGAATTCAGGCTGTTTCTTGTTTAAACGTAGATGAGAGATTAAAAATAGACTCTGAGACAGAGGAACATGAGGAGCATAGGTATGTGTGAATTTACTTTTTTGGATCAGAGACCTGGAAGGAGCTGTTAGAGAAGGACAGCATAGTGAAAATGTTACTTTTTGAGCTTCCTCTGAGTAATACCTCTTGTCTTCTCAGTTTTTTTACCAGAAATAGTGACACCTAGATTTAAAAGTTAAATGAAAAAGGATACTTATCCTCACACAGGCAGAATGCTGACAGCTCGCAGGGTGCTTTTCACACTTCTCCCTTTGATATAGAATCATAGAATCATTTACGTTGGAAAAGACCTTTAAGATCATCAAGTCCAACCATTAACCTACCACTGCCAAGTCCACCAACCACTAAACCATGTCCCTAAGAACCACATCTACCTGTCTTTTAAATACCTCCAGGGATGGAGACTCAATCATTTCCCTGGGCAGCCTGTTCTAAACCTTGACACCCCTTTTGGTGAAGAAATTTTTCCCAATATCCAATCTAAACCTCCCCTGGCACAACTTGAAGCCATTTCCTCTCGTCCTATTGCTTGCTATTTGGGAGAAGAGACTGACACCCACCTCACTACAACTTCCTTTCAGGTAGTCCTAACGAGCGATAAGGTCTCCCCTCAGCCTCCTTTTCTGCAGGCTAAACTACCCCAGTTCCCGCAGCTGCTGCTCATAAGACTTGTTCTCTAGACCCTTCACCAGCTTCATTGCCGGTCTTTGGACACACTCCAGCACCTCAATGTCCTTCCTGTAGTGAGGAGCCCAAAACTGAACACGTTATTTGAGTTGCGGCCTCACCAGTGCCAAGTATAGGGGCATGATCACTTAAATCATACAATCATAGAATCATAGAATGCTTTGGGATAGAAAGGACCTTTAAAGGTCATCTAGTGAGACCCCCCTGCAATTGGTAGGGACATCTACAATTAGTTCAGGTTGCTCAGAGCCCCATCCAGCCTGTCCTTGAATGTTTCCAAGGATGGGGCATCTACCACCTCTCAGGGCAACCCATTCCAGTGTTTCACCACTCTTGTCATAAAAAATTTCTTCTTTGTATTTAATCTGAATTTACCCTCTTTTAGTTTAAAACCATTACCCTTTGTCCTATCGCTACTGGCCCTGCTGAAAAGTCTGTCCCCATCTTTCTTATAAGCTCCCTTTAAGTATTGAAAGGCTGCAATAAGGTCTCCCCACGGCCTTCTCTTCTCTAGGCTGAACAACCCCAGCTCTTTCAGCCTGTCCTCATAGCAGAGGTGTTCCATCCCTCTGATCATTTTTGTGGCCCTCCTCTGGACACGCTCCAACAGGTCCATGACCTTCTTGTACTGACGACCTCAGAGCTGGACACAGTACTCCAGGTGGGGTCTCACCAGAGCAGAGGGTCAGAATCACCTCCCTCAACCTGTTGGCCACCCTTCTTTTGATACAGCCCAGGATACAGTTGGCCTTCTGGGCTCCGAGTGCACATTGCCGGCTCATGTCCAGCTTTTTTCATCTATCAGTACCCCCAAGTCCTTCTCGGCAGGGCTGCACTCAATCTCTTCATTCCCCAGCCTGCATTGATACCAGGGATTACCCTGACCCAAGTGCAGGACCCTGCACTTGTCCTTGTTGAACCTCATGAGGTTCACACAGGCCCACCTCTCCAGCCTGTCCAGGTCCCTCTGGATGGCATCCCGTCCCTCAGACGTGTCGACTGCCTCAGCTTGGGGTCACTGCAAACTTGCTAAGGGTGCACTTGATCCCGCTCTCTATGTCATTGATGAAGATATTGAAGAGCACTGGACCCAGAATGGACCGCTGAGGGACACCACTCGTCATTGTTTTCCATGTGGACATTGAGCCATTGACCACTTCCCTAGTCCTGCTGGCCACACTGTTTCTAATGCAAGCCAGGATTCTATGGGCCTTCTTGGCCACCTGGGCACATTGCTGGCTCATATTCAGCTGGCTGTCAACTAGAACCCCCAGATCCTTTTCCACCAGACAGCTCTCCAGTCACTCTTCCCCAAGCCTGTAGCATTGCAGGGGGTTGTTGTGATCCAAGTGCAGGACCTGGCACTTAGCCTTGTTGAACCTCATACAGTTGGCTTCAGCCCATCGATCCAGCCTATCCAGATCCCTCTGTAGAACCTTCCTACCCTCCAGCAGATCAACACTTCCACCCAACTTGGTGTCATCTGCAAACTTACGGAGGGTGCACTGGATCCCCGTATTCAGATCAGTGACAAAGACATTAAACAGAACTGGCCCCAGTACTGAGCCCTGGGGAACACCACTTGTGACCGGCCACTAACTGGATTTAACTCCATTCACCACAAAACTCTTTGGGACCGACCATCCAGCCAGTTCTTTACCAAGCAAAGAGTACGCACGTTCAAGCCATGAATAACCAGTTTCTCTGGGAGAATGCTGTGGGAAATGGTGTCAAAGGCCTTACTAAAGTCCAGGTAGACAACATCCACAGCCTTTCCCTCATCCACTAAGCAGGTCACCTTGCCATAAAAGGAGATCAGGTTAGTCAAGCAGGACCTGACTTTCATAAACCCATGCTGACTGGGCCTCATCACCTGGTTGTCCCGTACGTGCCACGTGATGGCACTCAAGATGATCTGCTCCATAACTTTTGCCGGCACCAAGGTCAGGCTGACAGGCCTGTAGTTCCCCGGATCCTCCTTCCGGCCCTTCTTGTAAATGGGCGTCACATTTGCTAACCTCCAGTCAGCTGGGACCTCCCTGGTTAGCCAGGACTGCTGATAGATGATGGAAAGTGGCTTGGTGAGCACTTCCCCCAGCTCCCTCAGTATCCTCTGGCGGATCCCTTCTAGCCCCTAGACTTGTGTGTGTCTAAGTGGTGTAGCAGGTTGCTAATCATTTCCCCTTGGATTATGGGGGCTTCATTCTGCTCCCTGTCCCTGTCTTCCAGCTCAGGGGGCTGGGTACCCCGAGGACAACTGGTCTTACTATTAAAGTCTGAGGCAAAGAAGTCATTAGGTACTTCAGCCTTTTCCTCATCCTTTGTCACTACATTTTCCCCTGCCTCCAAGAAAGGATAGAGATTGTCCTTAGCCCTCTTTTTGTTGCTGATGTTTTTATAGACGCATTTTTTTATTGTCTTTTCTGGCAGCAGCCAGATTAGGCTCCAGTTGGGCTTTGGCCCTTCTAATTTTCTCCCTGCGTAAGCTCACAACATTCTTGTAATCCTCCTGAGTTACCTGACCCTTCTTCCAAAGGTCATAAATGTTCCTTTTTTTCCTGAGTTCTAGCCAAAGCTCTCTGTTCAGCCAGGTCGGTCTTCTTCCCCGCGGGCTTGTCTTTCAGCGCATGAGGATGGCCAGCTCCTGTGCCTTTAAGATTACCTTCTTGAAGAATGTCCACTGGACTCCTTTGCCCTGCAGGACTGCCTCACAAGGGACTCTGTCAACCAGGCTCCTAAACAGGCCAAAGTCTGCCCTCTGGAAGTCCAAACTAACAGTTCTGCTGACTCCTCTCCTTACTTCTCCAAGAATCGAAAACTTTTTGTGATCACTATGCCTAAGACAGCCTCCAACTGTCACATCACCCAGAAGTGCTTCTCTGTTTGCAAAAAGCAGGTTCAGTGTTCAGCTTTCCCTAGTTGGCTCTCTCACCATGTCAGAAAGTTATATCTTCCACACACTCCAGGAACCTCCTCGACTGTTTCCTCTCTGCTGTGTTGTATTTCCAGCAGGCATCTGGTAATTTGAAGTCCCCCACGAGAACAAGGGCTAGAGATTGTGAGACTTCAGCCAACCGCTTGTAGAATACTTTGTCTGTTTCCTTGTCCTGGTTGGGTGGTCTATAACAGACTCCCACCAGGATATCTGCCTTGTTGTCCTTCTCCCTGATTCTTACCCATAAACACTAAACCTTATTGTCACCATCATAAACTTTGAGACAATCAAAACATTCGCTGACATACAGGGCTACTCAACCACCTCTCCTTCCTTGCTTATCCCTTCTGAAGAGTTTATAGCCATCCATTGCAGCACGCCAGTTGTGTGAATCATCCCACCATGTTTCCATGATGGCAACTACGGCATAGTTTTCCTGCTGCACAATGGCTTCCAGCTCCTCCTGTTTGCTGCCCATGCTGCGTGCATTAGTGTAGATGCACTTCGGTTGGGCTATGGATCCCATCATCTTTTTGGGGGGAGAAGCCTTAATTCCTACGTGACCATTCTCTGTGGGAGCTCCCATAGTTTCTAACACATCCATAACCCTTGCATCTTTGCTGTGGCATGGATCTCCATCCCCTCCCTCCACTGAGACAGCAGACTGAAGGACCTTGCTAACACACTGTCCCTCAAACATTGGCGTGCCACCCCCAGGCTTATCTCTAGCGAGCCTGGTTTTATCCCTTTCCCCCTTCAAATCTAGTTTAAAGCTCTTTCAACGATCCCTACTAACTCCTGTGCAAAGATCTTTTTCCCGCTTTGAGACAGGTGTACTTCATCTGTCGCCAGCAGACCTGGTGTTGTGTAAACCGACCCATGATCAAAAACCCCTAAATTCTGCCAGTGAAACCAGGCTCAGAGCCAGGTATTGATCTGCTGGGTCTTCCTATGTCTTCCCTCATCATTCCCTGCAACTGGAAGGACAGAGGGGAACACTACTTGTGCTCCTGATCCCTTAACCAGTTGTTCCAAGGCTGTGAAGTCTTTCTTGATTGCCCTCAGACTACTTGTTGCAACTTCCTCACTGCCTGCCTGAAAAATCAATAATGGATAGTAGTCTGAGGATATGTTGCATCATTTTCTAATTGCCTCTTCAGCCTGCATTTTATTTCAAAATACTTAAGAGGTTTAACTGTTTCTGGTAACTGTTACATGCAGACTTGTTCATTTGTCACAGATTTCTGACAAATATTTTCCATAAGTAGTACTTCCTGCATTATGATCTTCTGTATCTCATGATATTTGAAGCACATCTACTTTTGTGTGTCTCTGTTGATGGACACAAACTGGGTAAGGGTCTAGAGAAGAAGTGTTACAAGGAGCAGCTGAGGGAACTCGGGTTGTTTAGTCTGGAGAAGAGAAGGCTCAGAGGAGACCTTATCGTTCTCTATAACTACATGAAATGAGGCTGTAATAAGGTTTGTCTCAGTCTCTTCTCCCAAGTAACAAGTGATAGGACAAGAGGAAATGGGCTCAAATTGCACCAGGGTAGGTTTAGATTGGATATTAGGAAAAACTTCTTCACCAAAAGGGTAGTCAGGCATTGGAACAGGCTGCCCAGGGAAGTGGTTGAGTCCCCATCCCTGGAGGTATTTAAAAGATGGGTAGACGTGGTGCTTAGGGACATGGTTTAGTGGTGGACTTGGCAGTGCTAGGTTAATGGTTAGATATGATGATCTTAAAAGTCTTTTTCAACCTAAACAATTCTATGATTCTATGATTCTATGATTCTATATTTCATCTTTCCAGATATTTTTGATAGCTTAGATGAGCCATAAAGTATTCAAACTGCTAAAAGCTTCCTGATATGCAAACCTCAACAGCCAGGTTTGTACTTGTTTTCACAGTGGCTCATGGTAAGGATTGTGGTCCATTACCCAGTAGCAGTCTGTGGAGTCTAAGGAAGTGTGATTGGCAGTTTTGGGGATGTGGTAAGGCCACTAAATGTTTGGTTTCTGGAAAAAAAAAACCGCTGCAAATGCATTGCTTCTGCCTTTCCTGAACTGCCTTTCATGCATCAGTAATATGGTGATTTACAATTTGCTCTTCTCTCACTTCCTATATGTATCCAATGGTACTAAAGTTAATGTTTATGCCATTAAATTAAATTACATATATACACATTCATTCTAGTAAAAAACCTATTCAAATAGTCACGAGAACATTATAATCTGAGCCAAGTGTTATTTGGTTTCTGTGTCTCTTAAGAGAGTGTGAAAATAAAAGGAAGGAAAATCCATTTCTACCCTGCTGTTTGCATGGAGTGGCATCCTCTACAGGTTAAATCAGTATTTAATGGTATACTTAATTTATTCTTTTTATCCTTGTATAGTTCATGTACGAACCTTACATATTTCTGTCCTCTGGAACACTGTTGGTTGTTTTCCATACTGACAGTTCTCCTGACCTCCAGGCTTGCATTTGCTTTTAATCCCATGGCAACATAACATTAAAGAGAAAATTATAATTTTGAAAGGTGTACACCTAAAAAATTTTATTTGTATCCCAAGATTGTTACACGGAACAAAGATATTGATGGTCATTGAGATCTCTTGCAACTCTGATCACAATACATATCTGAACCTTTTAAGTTACCACATGTGATATATGTGTAAAACTGCTTATAAACATGCTATATTAGCATGTGAACAGACTGTCTCTTTCATGGCCCCTTAAAACTTTGAGGTGCTACAGAGAATGCTCCCTCCTAAAAAACAGGACCTGCTTTTAAAGCCTTAATATTTCTTTAAATTGTTATTACAGACACTTACGGAGCAAAGATTTGACATTTGTGGCAACAGTGAGAATTCAGTACAAACTAAAGTCAAATACAATTTCCATAAGTGAAAGTGCAACAATTTCATAATTCATTCAACTACAGGTCAGTGGTTTAGATTGAGAACTCGAATATTCATCAAAAGCCCAAGTTAAATGTTGTAGTTAAAGGTTGTAGTGAGATCAGGTAGTTGGTCTGGCATATTTTGGTACAGAGCCAATTCAACAAAAATAAAACTGGAAATTAACTTCTGCGTGACCTAGAATTTTCCTGCATTTAAACCTCTTTCTCTCTCATTTTGTCTTCCATGACTCTTGCTACAAGAATGCATTAAGGCAGAATTAAAATGACATGTCCCACAGCAGAAGATTACATCCTTCTTCTTGCAACTCTCCTTCATGGGAGTATTTCCATTGAAGCTGCAGTATTCCTAAGTGGCAATTTAATTCCTGGTTTTGAAGGACATAAAAGACTATTATTCTCTGGTTTGACCTGTTATACGGCCACAGAATTATAATCAGTAATTATTTTTTAAACACTACTAATCTCTGTTTAGGTATTTGTCCTCTTGTGTGTGTCTATGCAGCCAGTTGCAGACAGGCTCTGCAAACCCTCCGTGCCACCACTGGCCAATAGGCTTGTTGTTAACATAGCACAGTGCCTATGCTAATAAACTCAGCTAAGTGGCTGAATTTATTATCTGAGGCTTGTTACTACACTAATGTAGTTAAATGGCTGTTAATTGCATGTTGTTAGCTGAGAATTTGGGCGGGGTGATGAATAGCTTCTTGCAATTGAGCTTATACACATGCCCCAGTCCTTAATTTCATTAACGAGCACAATATTTGCAGAATTTAGGTCTTAAGCTACCTCACCTAATACAAAATAAATCCAGACAGCTCAGTATGCAAAATCTGACAGACTCTCTGCCCTAAAACTTCTTTCTTTTAGACATGATTGAGTTATGCAGGACATGCTCAATTGTGTGCAATTAGACAATTTCTGTAAATGACCATGAATCTTTATAAATAACATTTATTTCCATGGATATACATGGATATACAAACTTTCTACAGGCTTACCAACTCTTTTTCTCAGGCCCAGGCATGTTAGGAACCTGTGAAAAGATCTAAAAACATCATCAAAATTGATAAGCCAAGATTATTATGTCTTCTGGAAAGGGAAGCTTGTGTGGTTTCTTGGGGATTTTTTTGGAGGGGGGAGGTTGTGGGTTTTTTTCTGAACAAAATTGAATAGGAAACATAAACCATACTTTTCTAATAATATGTACATAGTCTCAATATTTAAGATTTTCACTGAACACATTCAGTGAAATTTTGGGTTTATTGAAGGCAGTGGCAGAACTTAAACTCTTGTATTGTCCTCTGAGTTGAACTGCAGGAGGAGTTGAGACCTGCTAAAATAAAGCTTGCTCTTTGCAGATATATTTCGACAAAGATTTTAATGCTCCCACTCTGCGAATAAACCAACATTATCAATCTCAGGCATTTCCATAAAATCAGGAGAGTGTGGTTCTAATTTACTGTATTTCATTTATGAGAAAATACAATGCTTTATTTAATAGTCTGCTGATTTAATTTAGCCTGTAAAGTAGGCACAATTTTTCAGAGGACAACTTCTAAACATATTTTCTGTGTTAGAAAATATTTACAGGTCTGGGCAATCTCTAGCAGAAAACCGGAAATCTTTCTGAGATTATCTGAGGTTCACTGTACCTGAATGCACATTGTCTACAGCACCTATATTGGTGTATGGGGGTTGGACTAGATGACCCTTAAAGGTCCCTTCCAACCCAAACTATTCTATTATTCTATGGTTCTATAGTCAGGAACAGGTATTGCAGCTGTCAGTGTTGTTGCACAAAATACCATTTACACTGCATTAGCTCACTGTAGTTTTTGGGATCTGACTGCTTTCTCTAGAGGCTGAGGATGTTCTTCATTGTACATGATCTCTGTCACTCTTCCTAGCTGAAACAGTCAGATCTTTACTGTGGTGTTGGCTTTTGCAGCTGAGGTTTTTGTGTCGCTTGTGAAGATTTAATTTTTTCTAGTTTTGCCTGCAATGTAATTTTTCCCTCCCATAGCACTAACATCAAATGAACAGTTAAACATCTTGCTATTAGGGCATAGGGGGTATTATTAACCTTTCCACATTCACAGACCACAGAGGATCACAGCACAGCATTCACCACGTGTTGATAAGCAGATGAATTCCCAGTGGGGCATTTAAAAAGAAATCAACCAGAGGGAACCTCCCTGAACCAGTCTTTCACCCTCTGGTGCATAATAAGGCTGCAGAAGCAGCAAAGGAGGACTGGGAAAATCACACATCAGCGTTGGGGAGCATTTGTTTGCTATTGAAATCTTACTCTGTGGTGTAACTCACCACCCTGCTTGAGGTTTTGAGACAAGTACCTGAAGGAGTATTTATGCCCGAGGACCTTTCAAAATTAATTCAAAATGTTTCTCACAGAGGAATAGGGAACATGTGAGTAATTCCTTGTAAGTGTGGCTATGTAATAGCTCTTGCATTGGGCATGAAGGAAGATAACACCCCCTGAGGCCTATGTACTATTTTGACACAACCTGTTCAACATATTTGAAGTGTCTCCTACTGAAAAAGAACATCCTTTGTGTCTGTGGCGTGTTTTCTGGGAGAGAGGAGAGCTGTGAACCCTTTCAGAGTAAATCAAGTAATTAATGCAAGCTAATGTATTTTTGTATGGTAGTTAGTATGTATTATGTGATGTCACCATCAAATTCATATCTAATAATAGCTGTTCTTTCCAAGCCTATGAGTACAGTGTACTGCAATTATCATATTAATAGGTAGTTTATGAACCGTGTGCATTTTAATGTGTACCATTCAAATTAGGCTCTTGTTATTTTTGATAGGATAACTACAAAGACCTAATTGTCTAGGAGTTGAAAAATACTGATCAAAAATCTTTTCAAATGTTATTACAAATGCAGGGATATATATACAAAGAATACTTTTCTAACACAGCAATAACCAAGGCAGGAATGATAGGTGATATTATCTATTAGTGTATTAGATAGTTTCCCTCAGCGTGATCTTGCAGTGTGCTTCAGTTGACTTAAATTTATATTTATTAAAGTTCAATTGTGAGGTACTTCATAAAATTAGTCTTACCAAAGACTGCTAAACTGTATGGACAATTACTGGAGAGTGAACAAAATTTGCTCTAAGGATCTAAGTTTCAAAACTTATGCTTTATTCTCAACTCGACTTGTCTACTCAACAACATTTATTTAAGGTAAAGTTAGCTTCATTCACCTGTCTCTTGACCACTTACACTACCTCGAAATCCTGAAGCTTTGTTTGAAGAAAACATTGTTAACCAAAATACAATTTTAAGAGTTACTTTTTGTAATGAAGAGTTCTGCTCTCCTCCTCACTGTTTTATTTTGATGAAATCCATTGTTTTCCGTGTCCTCATCAATAATTTATACAGCACAACAAAGTCGTTATGTCACTCATACATAAAAAATTGAAGTAATTACCGTGTCCTTCACTGACTGAAAAATATAGGTATACTGGATCCTTGGATTCAATCAGCACAAAGTATTTCTATATGAACATAAATGTATTTGTCTGACGTGATCAGCTTTTATAACTTCCCCTGCATTACATCCCTTTTTCCAAACTATCCTTAAACCTGCTACAAATATTGCTGCAAAAATATTTTTTAATGTAGGCCCAGATATTTTGTGTTGATTATCTAGAAAGAATTCACTTCTTCTTTTCTTCAACAACATGGAAGAGATCACTAAATTCTCTCCAATGTATGAATAATTTCCGTATTCTTTTTAAAGACAGCAGGTCTCCCTCATATATGTCCAGTTCCTCTGATGTAAAAGGGTTACAGGGTGAGGCCCCCTCACAATTACAGCAGCAAAGTGGATTTGGAATTTTTCCTACTCTGTCTTCCTCTGCCACCCAAGTCGCAATTTTTCAAAAATTAAAAATAGTCCGAAAATAAAATCAGTATTAATGGCTCTTCTCCATCTACATGAATTAAAAATGTGTGAAAAACTCACATTCAGCTTTTTTTTGAGCGAAGATATTAAAGTCTTTCAGTTGGCATAACTTCACCTTTTGTTAGCTGTCAGACAAAAACATTAACCAAAAAGGTCACACACAGAGGAAATTACTTCAAATATACAAAAATGACATTTTTTTCCCACATTTTTTGTTGATGAGCATTTGGAAAAAATGTGCATGAGAATGTGAACTTTATACTATTCATGAAAATTTGGGATAGAAGCATGTTTCAATACTTTTAATGTTTTCATAGCATGGGAAAATGCTTCCTGCCTAGGTCTTAAAGGAAGATATCAAGACTTATATTTCTGGAGTTATGTGCATAGGTATTAAATTGTAACTATATATCAAACATCTGTTGTTATTTTATGCCTCATCCATTACCCTTTATCGTTCTGTTATTCAGGTCAGTAAAGAAGTACTATATTACAGAAGTGTACTCGGAACAGAATTCAAGACTCTACATATTCACCACCACTGCTACAGTCACTCACCTGGCTACTGTCAAGTAGCAGTACCCACAATGGGACTTATTTACAGCTGTGTGATTGGAAAAATACTATTGACCTCTTCAAATAAAAATAACCTCATTGCAAGAGGTCACTTAAACACCAAATGGACTTGTTATCTTATACCACTATAAAATACATTAGGAATATAGACAAAAATATCTCTATGTTTTCATACATTTAGAAATGCCAAAAGGTTTGCTATGATTAATTTTAGAAGAGATATAGAAGGCAAAATGTAGATTTTTTTTTTTTTAAAGCCCTGTATGTAAAGATACTATCAATTAACAGTTGGCCATGAAAGACTACGGTGGGTTGACCTTGCCCATCTGCCAGACATGCACCTAGCCACTCTCTCATTCCCCCTCCTCAACAAAACAGGGAGAGAAAATAAGATGTAAAGCTCGTGTGTCTAGGTAAAGACAGGGGGATCATTTACCAATTGCTGTCACAGGCAAAATAGACTCAGCTTAGGGAAAATTAATTTAACTTATTGCCAGTTAAAAATATAGTTGGATGTTGAGCAACAAAGACAAAAAACTAAAGCACCTTCCCCTCAGCCCCACCCTTCTTGACAGGCTCAACTGCACTCTGTCATTACCAACTCCTTTACTGTCTCCTCCACAACAAGTGGCACAGGGGAATGGTGAATGTGAGTTGCGGTCAGTCCATAACAGCTCCTCTCTGCCACTCCTTCCTCCTCACGTTTTTTGCAAACTTTTGCACTTGAGTTCACAGTAATACCACCCACTGTTTAAATTTTTCACTGTGTTGTATTGGTCAGACATCCTGTGGACTTCAGTTCGATTTGCAAAATACTGTTGCTCATAATAACTGAGTATCATGATAGGAAAGAAGTGTGTGGAGACTGGTAATATGCTAGCATAAACGGCTCTGATTTTCAAAGAAACCTAAAGGTTTTAGGAATATAAATTTTCCTGAACTTCAGTAAGCTTGGATGCCCAGGTAACTCTAATTAATTTGAAAAATCACAACAATAATATTTTTTTGCTCCAGGAGAAGCAATTTTTTCTTTGGAGAGCAAAAAAATTTCAGAGCCAACCTAAGTCTAATTTAAGTTTCTTCAGTGAAATAGAAATGAAGGGGACTTAATTTTCTGCAACCTGACCTCTTAGGTACTGTCTACATTAAATCTGTCTATACATTTCATTCCTACCTTGTGGGAGATTAAATAATTCCTAAAACTGAAGGCTGCTAAGAGGTTTGTTTTTTAGTATGTAGCTATCAGTCCTGCCACAGGTCTCCATTAAACATAAAAGGAATGCAGTTACTCACTGGTTAAATTCAATACAAGTGAATTTTCACCTGTTCTAAATATAATTATTGCTCACATTTAAATTTTTCATCCAGGACATATATACTTAGACATAGTCAAAGGTGTTTCAAGATTGATATCCTCTTTCTTCCATGAACATCCTCTTTCAATTTTTGTTTTGCTTTGGGTTTTTTTTCCCCCTCAAAGAGTTTGTTCTTACTGGTGGGTCAGGTCTAAACATAAAACACAATACAACTCTTTTTTGGAAGCAGAGAACCTTTAAGTGAGATGAGTTCTCCTCACCTTCATACCTTATTAATAATCTCCATCAATGAGAAACAACTGTAAAATGCTGCCTTTCTGAATAAGAAGTATTTATAGCCTGCTTTCTGGAAAAAACAGATAGCGGACAAAGCACAATGAAGTGGAAAACCGGTTCCAATATGTGTCTGAAATAAATACTGTATCTTTTGCTCTTACTAAATCTTCATTTCCTTCTATGCCTTGTAGTAAATAAAATATGTAAATAAGTCCTGAATAAATTTCAGAATAGTTTGGAAAAGGAATTCTACTCTTTTTCTAACAGTTACCACACTTGGCATAATATCGTAGACCTGTGGTAGTCTTTATATTGAGTTTTTAAAATTTCCCAGCAATTTATAAGCAGTGATTCTCATCCTCTGCATGAGCACATTAAGACTTTTTTAAATGCGATTATTGTGGGCAAGATAATTTAGGAAATTGAATTAGGAAAAAAAAGTGTAGTGGAGGGAAAGATGAGTAGTACTACAAATGAAATGTCTTAATATATACTTCAACTACATCACTATTTTCTAGATACTTGTCTTAAATTTGAGAATAGGCAAGAAAAGATCTGTAAATGTATGTTTCAATACCTATTTTTTAAATTTTAATATCAGAACTGGATTAAAACGATGACAATTTTAGCAATCTGTTGAAAGATCTATGAAAAAAAACCCTGAAAATTTCAGGGAAAAAAACCATGTCTGGCTATGTTTAATGTATTGGGCTACTAAAAAAAAAAAAAGAGTATAATACAGGTAGAAATTGGTCCATTGTGATTAATGTCTATGTGAACAAAGAACAAATGCCAACAAAATTATCTTACTGGATGAATTACTTTGCCAGTCTGTTCTGTAAGAGGGATGAAAGATGAAATGAAACTGTAAGCTGAAAATGTTAGCAATGGATATTACTTGTTCCTAATATCACAACTAATCCTAGTACAGTCATATTCAATAGGATTAATGTCTGTAACCCACATATTTGATTGTGTAAAGGCGTGACACAGTTTAATAACTAGCTTGATAGTCAAAACTTCTGGCTTATATTTAGCATAATTTGGTTCTTTTCGCTTTTTTTCCACTAAGACCTCTTTTAGCATACACTATTATTCTTGACTAGCAATTTCATCTCTGGGAGTGAGCAGGAGGTATTCCTTTGAATTGCCATCAGCAAGTAATAAACAATATCAGAGAGATGTGTGTTTGTCATCCATTGTAATAAAACTGTTAATTTTGTTATGAGGTGGGGAAAAAGCCAGTAACATTCCGAAGCCGAAAGTCTTATTAAACTGATCATTTTGCATTTGACGTCTAATGTTTTCTGATTAAATCCCTTTGCAGATACAGTTTTTAGAGAGATTTTGTTCAGCTGAGTGTAACTGTAATAATGGTTTGAGGAGTGGAAGGTGTAAAAATAGAGTTGGAAATAGAAAAGGGACAACACTTTTTAGAAATCTATCAACTTTTTAATCTCTTAGTTGCTTAAAACTATGTCTCCATAAGCATTCAAAGAAAGGACCTGAGAAGCAGTTTACAAACCTGTAAGACTCCTCCCACTGAACTACTTCTTCCAAATTGGTTTTGTTGTCCTGGCAAATAAATGGAAACACCAAGTAACTTTTGTGTACTAGCTGAAGTTGACAGGATGACATTTTACAGTATTTAATTTCTAAAAAAGCAATACAATTTACGTGGTGTATGTAAGAATATGTAAATTTCTCCACCCAGTGTTTTTTAAACATATTGTGCAGATTTCAAATGCATTTGGCATGAAGAAATAATCTCAGAGGTATCAAGTGCCTAAAACTTTCGTGTTTATAAGTAGGTGGAAAGAGAAAAGAGCTACTATGGATATGTTTTTCCTAGTCAATTAACATTTCCTGATACTATTTTATGGCACAGAGATTAATTAGCATGAAGTAGCCTGTGTTTGTGCTATCAAACACCAGCCAAATAGAGAGTGTACCCTTGCTTGTGTTAATTCCTGGGCTTGGGTGTTATTTTTCATATGTTAATTGGTCCAGGACAATAAGAATAATAAATAATAAAGAAGTTCCAGGAACAGACTGAGAAATTTCAGTACTTGGGGATGCCTTTTGTACTGGTTTTTTTTGGTTTGGTTTGGTTTGGTTTGTTTGGGGTTTTTTTGTTTGTTTTTGTTTTTGTTTTTGTTTTTGTTTTTGTTTTTGTTTTTCTGATACATCTCCTGGTAGTCCACAAGATACCACGAAATTCAACCATGAGCCATATAGCCATGAAAAGTCACATTTCTTTTACTTGACCCCTTCGGGAACTGTTCTCTTTATTTTAAATTTGAAATGAACTATGTTTCAAATTAGATAATTTTTTAAAAAAATTACACCAGATAGCTAATTCATGTGTCTAAAACATTACCATGAGGTAAATACAGAACTTTATGTAATAGTAAAAACGATGCAAATACATGAAGCTTGTCTAATTTTTGCACAACATTGTATTCCTTAAATTTATTCTTGAGCTAAGTGTCCCTTCTTTTATTCTTCTTTGTGGTTACTGGACCATGGGGAGGCATACTTCTTGTGTTTGACAGAGCTACAGCTACCAGATAGCAAAACAAACTGAAGAGAGAAGAGGAAAAAGAAGAGGAGAAAGAGGAAGAAAAGAACCTAAGAATAAATTTTGGAAAGTATTTAATATTCTGGGCCAAAAGGAGGAGGTATGTAATAATACAATATGGAAGTAGGGTAGGCCATAGAGAATGCCAATGCCAATGTTAAAAAAAAAAAATGCAATAGAGGAAAAAGGAGGGAGCATAAACTGGTGTGACTGATCAGAGAATCTGTGAAGTAGAAGAAGGCTCAGAGAAGATAAGCAAGGGCGGTATGTTCATGAAGCTCAGGAGAGAACTTAATACAAAGTGGACCCAAGGATGGTTTGTGTTTTAGATAAATGGCTATATCTGTTGAGTGGGTCAACTGGTTGTGCAAATGTCCTTTTCTATGACAATCAGTACATAGTATTATCATCCTAAGCCAGCCAGACCTAGCATGGGGATGGGGTACACATGGCTCAGCCCAACATAGAGTATAAAAAACAAACAGAGAACAATATCAACTTTGAAGAGCGCGATGGGCTTGACCTGACTTCAATCTATGTATTCCTTCGTGGTGACTGGGGACACCCAGCATCATGATGGTGAGTGTATAGAGACTTGTAAAGGGAATCACATTTGTGTTGTGATCCAGGTGTATACTGCAATTTCTATACTGTGTTTGTGTTGCGATCTCAGTGCATTGCTGTATCACTCTGCTAAATCAAAATCCCACGTAATGTCAAATATCTTCAGATAAGTAAATTTGATATTAAACTTTAAATCTTTCTCATGTAGAATATTTAAAAGAACCTGCTGAGACAGCATTGGACTCATAACTGGAAGGGAAGATAGGAGAAGGTGCTTGTAAGCAAACAGAAAAATTAATATCTGAGTATTCTGAATAACAAAAAGAGGTCAATTCAGATAAAAATACAGATAAGAAATGATAATTTGTGAATTTTAATTTACATATTATGTTTACTTTTTTGTAATTTTATTTGTCTTGGTTTAATTTCTTTTTTTTTTTTTTTTTTATAACTATGAATAAGTGAAGAGGGAGATTTCAGAATAGAAAAGCTGTTGTTATTAATTACAGAAGATGTAAAGGTAAGTCTTCCCCAAATGCATGCCCCATTAACCTATGCACCATCCCATTAACCTAAACTCAGAAAGGCTCATGAGGCAGTGAACAAACAACCGTATATTTTCTTTGGGCAATAAGCAACTTAAATAGATGAATGTTTATATTTTATTATAATTTTTCCAGGTGTATATCCTGCATTACCATAAATATTGAGGAAAAGGAAGGACAGAATATTATTTCAGTGAAAACATAGTGCTTGCAAGATTGTAACTTAAGGTCATTTTTTTTATCCTGTTGTTTTGTATACTCAGAGAATTGACTCACTGACTATGAGCAACTTCACATACATAAATATCAGGTGAATTGTCTCAGTATACCCACCCTCTCCACTCAAAATAAGAATGCGCACCCAGCAAGCTCCCCAGGTCAAAGTGTGGATGTATCATTTGTACATATATAAGTAGAGGCCCCAGGGTGAAAAATCAGACCGTTATTGGCAGCCTCTTTGTCTCTCCAGTAGCCAATTATACTGGGACTGTACATGACACTCTGTCTGTAAATCTATTTAGTATAAATTCATGGTACAGATTTTAATGACTATAATAATAACTCCAGGGAGAGACAAGAGGTAGCAAGGACTCAGGATATAAACTACTTTATTGTTGAGAAAATCAACATCTTGAATTTCAGCAAGATTCAAATGGGAAGTGCAGCCCACAAAAAATGAACTAAGTGCCTTATTGTCTTACATGACTGAACAAACATGTGAGCCATTTAGCAAATTCGATACTGCCTGGATATAAGGACAATTATAATGCCAGTTCTCTGCTACCAGAAGCTCCTGAAGACCCTAAAAAGCATAAAAATAATACTAATAGTAGCATATTTTGTGTCACATTGTGAATGCTCAAGTTATATAGTACTTTTTAATTACAGAGTTATATGACAGGTTAGGATGTGCACACAGACTCTTGACATTTCCTCCCATTTCCATCCCTCCTGGTAGGACAAACTAATTTGAATGGCCAGCTCAACAGTGGGACCAGACAATGAAAGATTCCTGGGTCACCTGGTAGAAAAATAGGAGCTTGGATCGTTTACGGAGAAGAGTGGGAACTGAAGGGAGTATATAGCGTGTCATTCACAAAGAAGGTTAGGGGAATTTCTAGCTCTTTTCATTCAATAGTTGGAGAGGGGAGAGAGAGAAAACATTTCATAACCACATAGCTCTCCATCCGGTGTTTCACCACACCATCACCTTTTAAACAGAATGAAAATGCTATTCAAGGTGTGGTGACAGCAACATACCTTAGAAGATCTAATTTTTAAAACTTATTACACATATTTAGAAACCAACAATAGCCACTTACAGATCTGGAATAATAGCTATTTTTTTCTTTAAGAATTACTCAGTAATTCCCCTTTCAGAGAAAGAAACTTGTTACAAATGATACACTGGAACAGAGTAAAAGTACTTAACTTTTGGTTTATCTGTGAAATTTTTTATTGCCATTGCTTAAACCTTGAATTGGTAAAAGCATGCACAATTTTAAGCAAAATGCCTTTTACTATGTTTCTGCTTAACCTGGTGTTCAGGATTCCTAGCCAATTGTTCAGTGAATCTCTAATATTGCTGATCTTTCTACTTTCATCCATTCAGCAAGAAAAAAAATATTCATAGGAAAAATTTATGCAAATTAAAAGAAAATAACCTGGCTAAATTCAATGATATCTACTCAGAGTAGCTACAGGAAGACAGTAATGCTCTGCTTTCTTTTAATTTTGGTCAAGTTGTTATAAATTCCTGGTATGAAGAAACTTGTTAATTTTTTAAATTATTAGATATTTGTAAATAAACCAATGAAATGTTTTTTACCAGGTGAAATTAAACAGGAAAATGTCTGATTTTGTCATTACATAAGATATATTTTAAAAATGTACGTAGAACATAAAAACACTGAGTGTGGCTATATTGGAATGAAGAAGCATAGATAGTATTTTTTTCACACATATTTTCTCCACTTTCAAGAATTTGTGATGCGGTACTTCTGGAGCCAGACATAGATGCAAGTTACTGTGTTTTACATCTTCTAATGGATATTTTCCCTATTAATTCATCTAATGGCTTTCTGAAGGCATTAATATTATTGGCATTCACAACATCCTGTGGCAATGAACTCCCCAATTTAATTATGCATTTTGTAAACTTCTTTTTTGCTTTAAGCCATCTGCCTGCTCATTTCATTTGATGCCCCCAGCTGTTATAATATGAGAAATAAAGAATAGTTGTAACTCATTGGCCTTCCCTGTACCATTCATCATTTTACTTACCTCTACCACATCCCATGTCAGTCTTCTTTTCCAGACTGAAAAGTCTTAATGTATTTTACCTTTTTATATAAGCTCTTCCCAAATTCTGATATTTTTCCTATCTTTTGTAGATTATTTTTTTCTTTTTCAAAAAAGAGAGCAGAAATAAATTGTGTCCTGTTGTGATATCAGCTATATGAGGATAACATAGATTTTCCTGCTGCAGCTAAGTTTTATATATAGGTGAACTGAAAGTTGTAACTTCCAAAGTGTAAAGTGTTTTACTTGAGAAATGTCCTAAGAATGCTGATTTCAGTCCAACAAAGCAGTTAAACAAGGGCTTACCTTTCCTTTGACTTCAGCTAAGTCGTTTATGTTCTTCAAGTTAAACACATATTCAGAATTTTTAAAGATCATGAAGTAGTCAGCATTTGTTAAACAATATATAGAAAACATTACTTTCATGACAGTCAGATCTTAGAAAAGCTCTCAAAGCTTTTTCCAGGAGGCCAAATGAAAGAAAGGAAAACAAAAATAGATAATTTAACAAAGGAAACGTAAGTATATGGCCAAGATAGTTACAGTGATAATAAGGTCTAGATAATGAGCCTTGCGAAGCTGCAAATTATAGCTAATGGACATCTCAAAAAAAACCCCAACAATTAATGGCCACTTTGCAGTCCTCATATGTATGGGTCTCTTTTATGTGTGTATCTTTATTAAGATCAAAGACTTGATCTTGGTGATCGTGAGCATGAAACAATTATTCTTAGTACATATAGTGATGAGCTGCAGCTAACTTGTTAGGTAAACCAGCAGCATGCTCACCACTCTCAGTGCAGTTTCTCACTAAATCTCTGCCATTGAGTCTGTCACCTAGGAACAGAAAGATTGACTTCTGCTGCACTTTGTTGTGGGCCAAATCACCTTGATGAGTTGTTATCTTCTCCTCTCTGCTTTCTTTCCTAGGGCTTTTTAATCTTATCATACTAGTGCTTCTTTTTCTCTGGATCTTTGACAGTTTTACTTTATTTTCAACTGTTCCAAATTAGTATCAGCCCAGCAGTCTGGCGTTTCTTTGTTCCTACTTTCTGAACTAGCAAGGCTTCAGATTCCATGTGCTCCCTTGTGGACAGACCAAAATTATAGCAATAATTATGGCTCCTCATTCACTTCTTTGCATACAACTGGGACTTGGTTCATGGCTTGACAGTACTTTACCTGGACTGTGGGATTGAGATCACACAGCCCCACACACCCCAGCACAGTGGTCAATTAGGGCAGGATGCAGAGCATCCCTGCATGCTGCAGCAGCCCTTGCTCCAGAAAGTCAGGGGATGGGGACTTTGCAAGTCGTGTAGGAGGGGTATGTGTCGGTACCCTGTGGTAATGTTAGGATATTGTGCATAAGTGGTTCTGTACCAAGCACTGAGGAAATGCTCACAGCTGAAAGATAATCGGACATACTCCTTTACTCCTACTGAAAGGCTTGAATCCTTTTACAAGGTAGGAGTCTAAATCAGGTCATTTTTCTTCACAAAAACCATCTGGACTTATTAGATCTGTTTCAGAGTGAACATATCAAAACAGCTTTAGGACTAGGACTATCTCAGGGGAAAAACAGAGCTTTGGAGTGCTGTGAGTACCTGGTTTCGAAGTCATGTTCCTAGTCTGTTCTTAGATGCGCATATGCAAAAACATTATTCAGACAACACAGACACTGTTTTATGCAAACTGGGAGAACTGTGTGTCTTAAAACTTATTTTGCATTAATGCAGTTATATTTTAGTGCTATTACTATTTATTTAAATATATGCACATATATTTTTCAGTGTATTTCAGATGCCTAGGTTTGCAATTTTGCCTAGTGTCTGATTTAAAACCAAAATGAAATAAAGTATTTCAGAAAGAAAATGAAAATGCAAGCAGATTTTTTAGCTTGCACAAATGGTCTTTTCATATTCTTTCATACCTTTCATTCTCAATTTTAACTTTGAACATCTTTGATTATTGAGGTTGAAGTAGACCATTTTATGATTTAGGTGCAGTTAGTTGAATAATATAATATTAAGGACTTCAAGACCTTTACAATACAGAAGCTTATCACAGTTAGAATAATTGAAAGATTAAGGTGCAGTCACTAATGACAATTCCCTGCGATTATATGTGAGGTTGTTTGAAGGACAATACTGGATACTGGGAAGAAGAAACTTTTCATATATATCTGAGGGCAAAAAAAATAACAGTTTTGTATTCAACTTCTAAACTCATCAGATAAAGAATACAAATTGTTGGTCAGTACTTGGGTTTCTTGTAAAGTTAATTACATGTTAAGTTTGAAAAAAATATCTTGTAACCATTTCTGCCATTTGTGTATTTCATCATGAGATTTTAGAGCTTCAGAGCAAAAACAGTAGGATTTTAAAAATATCTGAGGAAGGCAGAAAATCACTTAGACTGGTGTACCTTGGTGGATGTGTGTCCAGCCTCAGCACACAGCCATGTTGTTGAAGCTACACAAGCCACAGGAGAGCATGGTCTGCTTCTTCGCACGGTGCAGGCAGGATATTTTGGCCATCCTGGGGTGGCACGACCAATTGTCATGACAAGAGAGCACTGTCCCTACTGGCTCTATGGCAAGTAGTACCAGCAGCCAGCAGCAAGGGTAGGGTTAGGGCAGGTGGCCTCCCACAAGACAAAGAAGTTATGCAGAGACCTTAGGATCGTAGGACAACAGGGCTAGGAGGAAACTCAATAGGCCACCCAGGCCATCTACAAGATTGAAGGCAAAAATAACAATTCTTATGTTAAATATAAACAAAGTTTGTTTTCCAAAACTCTAGTGGTGGAGGTTCCCCAGCCTCTCAGTCAGCCCATTACCATACTTCTCCTATCCCGTCTTTTAGGACATTTGGTCACTCAGAACAATTTAATCATCTTGTTTGGTTGGTTTTCAACTAACTGTCATTACATGGCTAATTTGCTTCAGGTGGTAGAAGCAAGTTCACCTGAATTTCTTTTGAGTCACTGTATGAAGACCAGAAGTTAAAACTGACTAGTGGAAGAAAAAAAAACATGTTCATTTAACAAGCCTCCACATAGAGCATTTTGTTTGCTTTTTGCTACCAAATATTGAATAAAATTGTATGCAATACAGAAGCACATAGTCTTCATATAAAATGATGGTGCCTCTACTCTGTGGCTTAGCAATGAAAGACACAACAAAGTCAGAAACTGACCAGGCCAAAAGTCTCATTGTTCCTACTAATCTATGAAAAACCATGAAAAAGTTCAATAATAGTTCCAGTGAAGATTACAGAGCATTTATAATTTTAGCTTTCAGACTTCAAGGGCAATCTATCAATGATGTCTGTCACAGTTAGTCTTCCAGAATACTGAAGAAATTTCATATTCACACAGTCCTATACCCACTCACTAATTTTCCACCCAGCCATTTTCAAAGCAGGTTCAAATATACACTTTCACCTTCAAATACATGCATACACACTGTTAACCATACTACCTTTAAATAAGTTCCATGCAGAGGAAAATATAGCATTCATTAACTACAATTTGCAGTTTCAGAACTACACTTGTCAGATCTAAGCTCAGAAATATATTCTACTATACAGCCTGCGGTGGGAACAGTCAAATTATTGTAGCTAATTTGTTCACAAAAGACAGAAATTTTCTTATTAGTAGAGTAATAGAGTAGACAGCAATAAGTGAAGACATAATATAGAAGTGTTGTATGTCATGTTCTGCCACTGTTTCTTTGGGTGACCTGAACACATATTTTTTTTCTTCCTATGCTTCAGTTTATCTGGCTGCAAAGTCAAGATTAAGATGTAAAATGCTTTAATTAATCAGATAAAAAACTACATATTAAAAACTAAAGCAAGCTCCAATATAAGACATAGGTGCCTACAAGTTAGGACTACAGAGAATTTAACGATTAACTTTTTCTGACTTTACTGAAGCTTAGGTAGAGCTTAAACAGGGACAGCACTGCACACAGGCAGCAGTAGAAACCTAGCCCTACAAAGAAATTTTCTAATCAAAATGTTGACAGGTTCAGGAGCCGCTGGCAAGGTTTAAGATTGCAATTTTAGACTGACGCACCTCATATCCCAGAGTTGCACATTAAGCTCTAATTTGTTCTTTTGGAAATAGTCCTAACTACTATTTATTTATCCTGTGGTTCCATATATTCTTGAAAAGCAGGGTCTTCATTTTCTTAAACTATCTTCTGAATGATATGATATGATATGATAGCATATGATTATAAATTGCACTTCATTAGCAATTGCACATTTGTATCAAGGTTAGAATGTTTAAAAGTTAACTTCTATCCTTGGTCAAATTTTACTATCTCCATCTGAAAAAAGATAAACATACACCTGAATTTACAAATATAACGTAGCTTTGTGAAACAGAAGCCCTAAGATACTTACTGAAAAAAAAATTCCCTTTAACTTAGCATTTCACCCAATAAACTCAGCTGCAGGTATTCTTGCTTTTTATGCATCATATTAGAGACGCTAAATAAAAGTTGTGTCACATTAAAGAGCTCTGTATATAAGTAATGAAGCATGACATTTTTCAGAAAGAAATCTCCTTCTTCAACTGTAATTTATGCAGCAGAATGAGCTAGCAAGATACACAGCCCATAAACACAGGAAGACTTTAATATTGTTTTCTTACTGCAACATCAAGCCATATTTCCATATTCACTGTTGATATTTGTAACTCAACACTGGAATGAAAAGTCAAAGTGCCTTTTACAGAGGTAAAAACTGCAGGTGTTACAGGTAGAGTATTAAATAAACTAGTTCATTGTCTGTTTAAAAAATATGAGGGTGATCCCATATCAATCACATGCTAGCTTAAAGGTCACCTACAATAACAAGAGAAAAGTTTTCCCAATATATAATACCTGATTTTTCTCTAGACATACTGCAAGGTATTTAGTATATAATGTATTTCCAGGTCAATCTTATTAAATTTGAGAAAATTAACCATGTGGGACAACAGCAGGTAGAATTAGGGTCAGCATTTGAATTGATGCATATCTTTAATTACCAGCTTATAAAATATTGATCTTTACACAGAAGAAAACAGACAAGGTTATTCTACTTCACAAGGGTTAAGATACATGAAAATTTGCCTCCCTCCCAAGCAGCAGAAGCTGGAAAAGTTTCAAAATTCCCTAAACTAAAGAAGAGCAACCTGATGGCCAAAGAGGCAGCTAAGGTGCTGAGCTCATTTGGAGCTGCAGGATCCTTCCAGGAGTCCCTTCAGTACCTGGTGCTGCAGCAGGATCCACAGTTTTGGGTGAGGTGCACAGGCTCCTCTATCAGACTTGGGGAGAAGGCGCAAAAAAATCAGTGTACCAACTAAGAAGCCACCCATACTGATCATCTAAAAATTCAGCACGAGAGAAGGGGTTTTGATCATGTGGGTATCAAAATACAAGCTGCCAAAGCAAGGTTCATGCAAGCACATCCCTCCTTTTGAATCCTGTGTTAATTTCGCATCCCTTTTTAAAATGGCAGGTTAAGAGGGCAAATGATGACAAGGGCACAAGTTTCATCCATGCCAAGAAAAACACTCAGCTGGAAAAACCTAAACAGTACCTGAATGCTCCCTAAAAAAACAGTCTGAGGCAAACGTATGGTCTTTTCAAGGTGGCTTAAATGTTGTTCACAAGAGATTACAATTATCAAAATACTATACTTGGTTCAGAAGAAAATAGGCTTTCAGGAAGGACCTAGCAAGTTGTCACCTTCAGGAAGTTCAGCTCAAGCTTTCTGATTAATATATTTGTAACACAGCTAATGCGAAGGCCTTTGATAAATCTGGTTATTACTGTATCAAATAAATGACTCATTTATCAGCCTTTGTGTAGCTTGGCTGTGTTCACATACATGCCCATGGAAGATAATCACACAGAGCTTGCAACAAAATAAATTGGTTTGTTCTAGCTGGTGTAGTAATTAGGAAAAACTGGGGGGAGGGAGATCAAAGGTTCACAGTGTAAGAGGTAGTGAGTGCTCCACAAAGTAAAAATAAAAACAAAATTGTCCTGACTGAAGAGTATTGTTCAAGTTAATTGCTTGCAATAAAGCAAAAATTCATTTCTTGACAAGCACTCAGAAAAAGCTAAAATGCTTATAAAAGCACGACTAATCTACTGGGTCATTACCAAAAGTAGAAGTAAACATTTGAATTTTTAAGATAGGCTTTTATAGGCATTTTGTACTGATGTCCATCATGTAACAAATCTCCCTGAGCAAGACTGTGGTATTAGCTGACATTTGAGTATTTCTGTACAAAGGAGTGCCATAATATGGCCTTCTAATTGCTCTGCCTCACATATATTGTGTCTTGTGTTTCCACACTAGTTTCCGGTCATCTTTATCCATGCACTGTAAATAGCTAAGCACCATAAAAGCTAAATGAAGCATGAAATTTCAGCCAAAGCAAAATGAGAGAAGATGACACAAGACCTCCAGAACACAGCAGCAAAATTGAACAGGATTACAAATGACTGAGGACAGGGTGTCAGTAGTCATCAGCAGATTTCTGAGAGTCCATAAGCCACTCCTTCTCCAGGAGAATCTTGGTTTTGTAGTATCCAGTCCGCTTTCTTCCTTACTTTTCACCCTAATGAAATATTTGCCAAATTGTATTCATTCAACCAGATAGCTCAAATCCCTCTACCAATAACCCATTCACTTTCTTATTTATTACTGCACATCTGAAAAAGTTACCAGCAAAAAAATGGAGCTGTGTTCAACTATGTGCTTGCTTTTGTGTGCTCCCACAATGAAGAGAAACTAATGCTTGCCCAGAAAAGCAGCAAGTGGCAAAATGGCATAATATTTTGTTTCTCCTGTACAGACTCTCTGTCTTCTTTCTCTCCCCGTCAGTCAACTCAAAACATTGTACTGACTATTGGTTTTCTTCTTAACATTTAAAGAAAAAAAAGTTACTATTATCTTTCTCAAACTCACTATTGATATTTCATTGATTTTTTCTACTGATTTTTGTGGCTCATATACATTGCCATCTAACAACCACCTTTTATACACTTATTTTTTAAAATGGTCCACAGAAGGTTTTATAACTTCTTCGGAACAGGATAGCTTCCTGACCAATGTAACATTTTTCTTCCTGCAATAGTCTTTGAGTATTTGATTGATATCTTGAATTTTTTCCACTTTCTGTTAACAATTTTTACTGCCTTGCCAGTGTTTTGACAAAAGATTTCATTATATATAAAATTTCTTTTTAAAAATAAAAAATGTATTTTAGGTCATATTCCTTGTGCGCAACATACCTAAAATTTCAATAATCATTGAAATCATGAACACAATTGGGAAATTCAATAGTTACCAGTTGATAGCTGGTCTATTTGTCTCTATGTAATAGTAAAAAAAAAGTAGAGATGAACAGAGCCTTAACTGACGTAATGCAATGTGATGCAATGATTTGACGCAATTCAAAGATCCAGAATAAACATTCCAAGTTTATCTAGCCCATCTGCTGACCCAAGGCAAAAAACTCCTAGTGAAACTGTTGGTAAATTTCCCACTCTGGAGTAACCACTTTTCTCCTCCAGAAAACTGCTAATGGCCCCCAAATCCATAGCTTGGGCAGATTCACCTCCCTGCTGGGGCATATGACTTCACCCAGCCCAGAAGTTGTTATTACAACCATAATTACGAAGTAAGGGAATCCACTACTGAAGTGCGCTGTTCCTTCATATTAATGCCAGCAATAACAAAAGTGACTTCATCGTGTAATCCTCTATGATGTTGATGCAGCAGAAGGATATTACTGAATGGAACCCTTGACTTCTTTTGAGGTTCCTCTGCAAATATTCTCCTTCTCCAGCTTTGGTCAGGTCCCCATTTCCTGTTACCTCATAGTGTCACCTGGACAATAAGGCCATCCACATCTGACACATCTGATGTTCTCCTTTAATCCTTTCTCTGCCCAATGAAAGAATTAATGAATATGATTAATCAATGTATTATTTCCCCCATAAAGACTCAAATCCCATGCTTTTCATACATAATGAATGACCAGTACCTTCACAGTAAACCCTGTCCAGTCTTGGGATGATGGCTACTTGTGCAGATGGCCTGTAATGTATAGTGATGAGTAGGCTGCTGCAGTTCGTGCCTGTCACATTTGGCTTTATCCCAGACAGAAAGACTGCTCACCACCTTTCAAAGACAGTTTTAAGCTGGAGGTTCTCAAGTCTGAGAGACTACAGGTGAGGAAGATCTGTTTTGCTCCTGACACTATGCACGCAGCTCTTTGCTTTTGGGCACTTTCACTGGAAAAAGAAGAGATACAGCATCCCAAGGTGAGTTAGCAATGTGTTGTAACAAAGAGATCTATGCTGCTCCTCTGATCGCTTCAACCTCCTTCTGTTTCAGTTTCTCCTGCCATCTGTTGACTGTAAATTTCTGAAACATGTTCCTCTCTTTCAGAACTTAAAAAGAAAAGAGTAAAGACATGAGAGATCCCAGAAATTATCCCCAAATGGAAAAGCAAACCATCCATCAGTTTGACAGAAGCTTGCAAAATAAACAGCAAGTCTTAGCTGTTCCTTAAAGAAAGGTGAACAATGTAGAAGAAATGTTTGTTTAGACGTTATGCTAGTACCTTACTTTATGAAAAGAGATTTAAAACACAGCACATCACATGTCACCACAGCAAACAGTAAGCACACATATAGTTGCATTTAGAAAAACCTGTGCATGTCAGTGCTGCACCTTCTGACAGGTATCTATTATACATAACTCAAAGGCAGTGAGATACCATGGTATCAAGACAGGCAAGCAGATACAGAGCACCAAATTTATAAGATGAATAAATAATGGGACTTGAAAGTCATGAAATCTAATAGCAAACAAGCAACGTGACAGAGCTGACAAGCACAAGATAAAAAGCAGCTTGTTTTGAACATAACTATGTAGAAATAATCTTTTACTGTTTGCCTAAATTTTCCTCTCACTGACCTACACATTTCTGGAAATCATAGTGTGGTTAAATATTTAATTTTACAGGCACTTTAGCAGTGTTGGAAAATGAAGACAGATTACAAGCATTGGCAGCTATTTCGTCCATTCACGGGGCCTGTAATGGAGAATGTTCCTGCATTAATTGCATATGCATGAATACCAAACAGCAGTCAGCCCTGTGCACACTGGATGTTCTCTGTGCATATTGCCAACATTAAGTAAATAACCTATCTGTGGGATAAAATCTCTGTTAGGCAATACTAATCACCAGCTGTGTATTTGCAGGTACCCAAAACCCTCTGCACCAACAGGCGCACACAGCATGTTGTCATGTATGGAATAATAAAGATATAAAAGCTACTTCGGTCAGCTTTGATTTGGTACTTGGTTATTTCTTTTTCTAAACTACTCTTAAAGGAATCAAGGGTTTGTGCTCTGAACTCTTTGGAAGGCCATATAAGCCAGCATTTCCATTTTCTTCTCAGTGTGCTGACTCTTTCTTCCCTCCCACTCAAAAAAAACACAAGGTCCAACTGGTGCCACAGACTGTCCTGCCTTACTCCTTTAGGTTAGCATAGTATAGATCTATTTTTTTGTTTCTTTCTTTTGGGTTTTTTTTGGTTGTTTTGGTTTGGTTTTTTTTGACAGGCATTATAGGACAAGACAAGAAATACTAATCTTTGAAGTGAGTTCAATAAGTATTTGAGCAATAAAATGACTACATTTTCCTTCACTTCTCCACAATGTATGCACTATTTGGGGTTTATTGCCTCTGTGCAGGGTCAAACTGATCAGCCGGTTTATAAACTTTATGAATAATTACCCATGATATTGTGTAACACTGTGACTTTTTTTTATTGCCTTCATACGCAGTCTTTAAAAATCTTATGTTACTAGAATTAAGTGGCAAACTAACGACCCTGTAATTCTGGGGTAGTTTTCACCTGCCAGCTTAATCAGCTTAAGGTAGGTTTAATTTGTAGGTATTTATCAATCTATCTATCTATCTATCTATTTATTTATTTTTCCTCCAGCATTTTACAGATTTTCACTGAGGTCTGTAGCTGCTCCTTTCTGAAAAGCATTAACAAGTTGGGTAAGTTGGCAAGCTCTCTAATGTGACCTGAATGATAAAATATCTTACCTTATGATCTGGAGAAATTTGTAACAATCTATAATATTTGGAGTGGAGTGTAGGTTTCAGAAGAATAGATTAGTTTTAAGTCAGTTAGAGTAGATATGCAGTGCTTTTAAAACTGGCAGCAGTTAGCATCTGTGCATATAGGATAGTTAGCATCTGTGCATAGGATACTGAGGGAGCTGGGAGAGGAGCTTTCCAAGGCACTCTCCATCATTTATCAGCAGTCCTGGTCAACCGGGGAGGTCCCAGATGACTGGAAGCTACCAAATGTGATGCCCCTCTACAAGAAGGGTCGGAAGGAGGATCCGGGGAACTACAGGCCTGTCAGCCTGACCTCGGTGCCGGGGAAGGTCATGGAACAGATCATCTTGAGTGCCATTACGTGGCATGTGTGGGACAACTGGGGGATCAGGCTCAGCCAGCATGGGTTTATGAAAGGCAGGTCCTGCTTGACTAACCTGATGTCCTTTTATGACAAGGTGACCTGCTTAGTGGATGAGGGGAAGGCTGTGGATGTTGTCTACTTGGACTTTAGTAAGGCCTTTGAGACTGTCTCCCACAGCATTCTCCTGGAGAAGCTGGCTGCTCACAGCTTGGATGGGTGCACTCTGCACTGGGTTAAAAACTGGCTGGATGGCCGAGCCCAGGGAGTGGTGGTGAATGGAGTCAAATCCAGTTGGCGGCCGGTCACGAGTGGTGTTCCCCAGGGCTCAGTGTTGGGGCTGGTCCTGTTCAACACCTTCACTGATGATCTGGATGAGGGGATCGAGTGCACCCTCAGTAAGTTTGCAGATGACACCAAGTTGGGTGGAAGTGTCGACATGCTGGAGGATAGGAAGGCCCTGCAGAGGGACCTGGACAGGCTGGATCATTGGGCCGGGGCCAACTGTATGAGAATCAACAAGGCTAAGTGCCAGGTCCTGCACTTGGGTCACAACAACTCCATGCAACGCTACAGGCTTGGGGAAGAGTGGCTGGAGAGCTGCCTGGCTGAAAAGGACCTGGGGGTATTGGTTGACAGCCGCCTGTGATAGTGCCCCTGTACTCAGCATTGGTGATGCCGCACCTCCACTACTGTGTTCAGTTTTGGGCCCCTCACTCCAAGAAGGACATCAAGGTGCTGGAGCGTGTCCAGAGAAGGGCAATGAAGTTCGTGAAGGGTCTAGAGCACAAGTCTTATGAGGAGAGGCTGAGGGAACTGGGGTGGTTTAGTTTGGAGAAGAGGAGGCTGAAGGGAGACCTTATTGCTCTCTACAACTACCTGAAAGGAGGCTGTAGCGAGGTGGGGGGTCAGTCTCTTCTCCCTAGTAACAAGTGATAGGATGAGAGGAAATAGCTTCAAGTTGTGCCAGGGGAGGTTTAGATTGGATATTGGGAAAAATTTCTTCACCAAAAGGGGTGTCAAGGTTTAGAACAGGCTGCCCAGGGAAATGATTGAGTCTCCATCCCTGGAGGTATTTAAAAGACAGGTAGATGTGGTTCTTAGGGACATGGTTTAGTGGTTGGTGGACTTGGCAGTGGTAGGTTAATGGTTGGACTTGATGATCTTAAAGGTCTTTTTCAACCTTAACGATTCTATGATTCTATGATTCTATATAGCTATCAGAACAAAATACCCATTTTATTTAAAAGCATGGATTGCTTACATGCTAATACCTGGCAAAATAAACATGAAACACATGTGGTGTTTCACACATTGCTGTACTAGTGACTGTATTATAAAGTACTGTCCATCTTAAATGCTAAAGATAAACATACTTTAACAGTATTTCATAATGAACAAGATAGACCTGACATGGCAGACAGCAATGATTTCACAGATTAAATTTCATGTAGATATCAGCTGACACTTTCTTTTTCCTTTGCTCATTTTTTCCCAAAGAAAATTACTTTTTAATTATATTTATTAAGTTATTTCTAAAGGAAAACAAAACCAGTTTCTGCACAGGTTTAGCTATGAACTATAATTAAAAAATAAATATTTAGAAAATATTTTTTTTCTTATATTAAAAGCTATAAAGAGATAGCTCTTTGATCTTCAAAGTACCTCACTTCAAAAAAACTTGATAAATCGTATCTTTTGTTCTGCTAAAATTCACTTCCATGTAATTATTTTTTTCACAGGAACCATTTGTAGGTCCCTGACACTGACAATGCATGTGATGCATTGCAAAACCGTTTTTACATATTCTTTATATTTCATAACTTTCTATCCAGTGCTAATGAATGGGTTCCAAAAAAGTCTGAGTAATTAAGGAGTGTAAGTGCATGTTCAAAGGTGACAAAGGTTCAGAGCTGTTTATTAAGGGATAAATCCACAAAAGAACTAAGGAAGGCACAGAATGAGGTGTATAAATAAAAGCACAAAAGGTCACTGATCTCCTAAAGCCTTTTTTTTTGGCTGTGACTTAACTGTAGTCTCTTTCTGGTAATGGGCTAGTATGGGACTACCGTTAGTCTTGATGACACAGACAAAGACCTGATGGCAGACTGGTAGGATTTTAAAGGGCATTTTTGATAGATTAATCACATAAGAAGACTGAGATATGTAGGCTTCACTGGCTGGCAAAATGCCATTCCCATTTTTTTTAAAATCTTAAAGAAAATTGGGTCCCAGTAGCTAGGAAGAAGGAGGTTCAGGTTTCAGCCTCTGCTCTGCTGGAGCCTTGGACAGCAGCACAGGACTTTCCTGTTAGACCTGGTCCAAACTGGCATGATTAAATAGTGAGAGGAGTTGGGCTACCCATATGCCTTTCTCCTTGCCCAGTTTGTAATACCAGCAAGTTAAATTTTACTTCTTTCTCACTTCTTTTGCCTTTGGGCTCAACAAAAAGATGTTGACCCTCAGCTCTCATGTGCTGAGTTTCTACAGATATCTTAAAACATGGTTTCAAGCTAAAACTCCACTAAGGTAGGGCTTCTCACTGGCAGGTTCATCAACAAGTTGCGTTATGATTTACCAGCCCAGACCCACCTGCTTTCCACCAGAGCTGAGATCCTCAGTGCTGTTATCATGCAGACACACCAACTAAGAACAAGCACAAAAGAAAGAGCAGAAAAAGTGCTGTAAATGTACATACCACTGAAATTACAATTACTCACTTAAGTGGCTTTTAGAAAAATAAACTGAATTCTGATATCATCTCTAAGACTGATAACAACATTATATAAGCATCTATGTAACAGTTTGCTATTTATATTCTTTCTTTACCAGAAGATATTGATTTTATAACTGTATTGTCACTGTATCTAGATTTTTCTGAGACAACTTTTTAATTTCTTAACCAGACAGAATCAATATTAGTTCCAAAACATTCAAAAAGAGCTCATCTTTGACATTTTCTGGAAAAGGCTGTCATCATAATAGCATACATTAATCAAAGGGTGATAATAAGATTCTGGACAACTGTTTATGAAAATAATTTATCTACTTAAATGGACTCCAATTGTGAAAGTATCTATATGTCTTAGCAACTTTTTTATTATGTAGACATGACAAGGAGTACCTGTTTGAAGAAATAACTTTGGAAACTTCGTGCCAACCAAAATCCATCCGTAGAATGAACAGGAAGGACAGAGCGCTGAGTGACATCGAGTTTATGAACTATTTTATCTTTTTTAATTCCTTGTCTGTTTTCTAAAGCACTGATTCCTGACCCTTCTTTTGCACCCTATTTATAGCCTACCCAGGTAGTCTCACTGCAGTCCTTAAAGAAAATTATGCTGACCATCTGAGGAGGAAAGAAGAAATGCCCAATAATCTGTTTTTCAGATACTTACAGATCACAGGAAGTGGTAGAAACTCAAATCAGCCTTAAACAAAATTGTTCCCTACCCTCAAGTAAAATAAAATTGAGTGGTATCACCATGTAGCATAGACTGTGCAAGGGCAAAAGAAGCAGAGACTTTTTGCAGATACCTTCTTGCAATGGCTTGTTCCCATTGCTTTGGTAAATTAATCCTGACTATTGTAGAATGAGAGGTGTCTTAATCCAAAAAGCTTATTCCTTGCAAGTAAAGATAAAGCTGATTCCCATTTCTTAGAGAAAATCACAACTTTTTCCATTAGGTAGATGGTTTTGTCATACCTGATTACGTCCAAACAGGACTTCTATATACATACCTTTGCAGGTTGCCATTAGGTACCAGTCTACTTCCTGAGAGCAGCAAAAGTGACTCTCTGTCCATTGAATCACCCCATTATTAAAAGGTATGTTTTTTTTTAAGAAAGAAGACTGGGTAGTTAGTATAAATTGGTTAGATGATTGTATGCAAAACCCAACCAAAACTACTAATAACTCCTAGGCCTTAGAAGGTATGAATTAGAGGATCAATACTTTTATACTTCTTTTATCTATATTAGTATGATATATATATTTGTTATTCTATATTTGCAAAAAGCTTTGAAATAGTTGAAAATGAAAACAAGTTTATTTCCCATTTGGAGGAAAAAATAAGCAGACACTTGGGATCATCTTGTGTATACTGAAGGTTTCCTTGTACTATTAACTAAATATTTGTGTGGCATCTTGAAAGTGGAATACATTATATACATATATTAAATATCATCAGTTGCATGAGGATTCACTTTGTTCCTGATTTTTTCCAAGCAGTCAGCTGCTACTTGGAAACTTCTATCATCCAGCTGCATTCAGGGAATTTTTAGACAGACGTGATTTCTCTCAAAATATTCTCGTTGTAGCTGTTAAATGTAATGCAAACCATAACAATAACTGCTTCTGGAGGATGGGTCTTTTCTTTCAAGAAGCATTTCACCTGAAGCCATATTAGGCTTAATGATAGTAGTTAACAATCCTGACCCTGAGCAATACATGGTTAAATACCCACAATACTTGTACCTGTTAATATTTTTGTCCCTGCATTAAAATTTTACTGACTGTAGTTGCCAAACTGTGAGAGCCACATAAAAAGCCAATTTTAAACATCAACACTTGAATAGTTACTGCAACTTCAGAAAAATATTAGTTACAGTTTGAAAGGATGAAAATCAGGGAAAGACCTGGGTAATTGTCCTGGTTTCGGAAGGGATAAAGTTAATTTTCTTCCTAGTAGCTGAGAAAGTGCTGTATTTTGGATTTAGGATGATAATAATGTTGATAACACACTGGTGTTTTAGTTGTCACTATGTAGTGCATACACTAGGCAAGGACTTTTTGGCTTCCCATGCTCTGCCAGGTGTGCAAGAAGCTGGGAGGGGGCACAGCCAGGACAGCTGACCCAGACTGGCCAAAGGGATATTCCACACCATATGACATCATGCTCAGTATATAACTGGGGGAGTTGGCCAGGATGGAAGGTATCGCTGCTCAGGGACATGCTGGGCATCAGTTGGTGGATGGTGAGCAATTTTATCATGCATCACTTGCTTTGTATATAATTATTATTATTACTACTACAACTACCATTTTACTTTATTTTATTTCAATTATCAAACTGTTCTTATCTCAACCCATGAGCTTTCTCACTTTTACCCCTCTGATTCTCTCCCCCATCCCACTGGGGGTGGCAGAGTAAGCAAGTGGCTGTGTGGTGCTTATTTGCTGGCAAAGGTTAAAACAAGGCAGTCCTTTCTGGGACTCTTAGGAATATCTTGAGACTTTCCTATGTAGCTTCAAATACAAAAATAATTATTGGAAGGTCTTAGCTTCATTCTTTTCCCACATGAAAATTATTCTATGTATACTTCATGATTTTTCTACATAATCAGGGAATCATAACTGTAATGAAAGCTTGGCTAGAAATATACAGGAATTTTAAGCAAACAAATACTGTGGGACGACCTCCAGCTGGGCAGGTTCATGATTAGGATATAACACAGAAAGCTGCTAACTTGCATTTTGCATTACCAAGTGTGCTTTCTTGCACATTGTTCGTGTTACCTTTGGCAGGTATTGCAAGAAATTATCCTTCTACCTTCTCCCACAGGTTAGAGAGGACTGCTCAGAGGAAAAAATTATATTTGGGGGGCTTTCAATATGGAAAAATATTTTTTTCATGAGATTGTCTCCAAAATACCAGAGGCTATTGCTATTCTAGTCACTCATTCCCATGGATTGTACCATACTTCTCTTCTCTGCCTCCACGGTCGTATCTTCTCTATTTGCTTTATTTGATTGTGGGTTGTTTGAGAGTTTTTCAATTTTTTTTTTTTTTTTTTTCCATGAACTGGCTGCTGAATGTCCTTGTTATCTTCCACCCACGTCCTTTAAAACAAGATAGAGATGGCTGACTTAACTTGTAACACTTTGAACCGGCTCCTTCACTTTTGTCTTTCATTTCTCTCAATTAGCTTAACACATGAGTGGGTCTTGGAATCGAAGGGAATGGAATAAGCACTACAAAAAACCATAAGCAGAAATAATCCTTTCACTTATCCTGCTTATGCAGCTCCCCAGTGTATTCTGACCTCTTGATCACTGAAGCAACTACCCACCTCTATGGCCTTGTGGTCCAGAAAATATGGTATTGCCAGTGCTTCCAGGAGGCCATAAGCTTTGCTTTGAGGTAACCAGGTACTTTTCCTGGGATTATCTTATTTGGCTGTACCAGCAATTGTCCAATTCTCACGATTATGTTTAGTCTGAACATCTGGAAGACTGTTGAAGACTATGTACTCAACATGGAAGAGTACAGGCATGGGATGACAGCAGAGGACTTGAAGGTGCAGGTACAAAATAATACTAGAGGTCCCAAGGATATAAAAAGCTAATCAGTCAACTGGTGGTCAGCAGAGGAATGCAACCTTGAGAGCTGGGCAAACCCAGCTTTAGGAGTAGCAAGCAGAAGGCAGAACATTTACTCAGTGTATAGAAACACCCAACTCATCTTATATGGGAAACTGGGATGTAGCGTGGGACTGCAAACCTCTGATGAAAAAGAAAGGTATAGAGCACACTGGAAAACATATTAAAATGCCCCTGGGAAGGGTGCTGATGGCTCCTCATATCTCCCCAGAAGGCAGAGGCCATCTACCAGAGGTCCCAGAAGTGAGTGTAGCAGCAGAAGAGAAGGGATAGATACTGGAGCATTTCTGTATGTAACATTTCAACTGGCTCTAATCTGAACTATAGAAGTGTTAGTGTCATTTCGACTGGACTAATCATGGATTAAGCTTTTAAGGCTCCAGTTAGACTAATAATGAATTCTTAGCTCTGCATGCACAATGTGTTGCTTTTGCCCACAAAAAAGAATTTGGATGTAACAAACTGGGGAAAATTCAAGCAGTTTTATTACTTGGATGCTACGAACTGGTAACACCTCTTGATGGTAGCTTTGATAATCAGGCTGTAAATGGGTTTATTGATGTGACAAGGACTATATTTTACCTGTAACTGACTGCAGGCACAGATGATGGCAGCTAGTCCTCAAAGTGGGCAAGAGTTTTAGACAATTTATCATCCAAATATTATTTCTTTGCACTACCAAGTAGCTGTGTCTTCCTTTATGTGTTGACAAACACATTTTTTTTCCTCTCCTGGAAGGGTGGATTCAATAAGAAAAACTAAAAGACAAACTGTATAACTACATGCTCTTCCAAAAATGTTATATGATTGACAGAGGAAAAGAATGGTACTCTCAATTGTAAGGTTAATAAGTATTATTAGAGAAATCAAGAGGATGTAACCATACAACTGTTCTTATACTGGTAATTAATATCCTAGCCTTTGAAAATTATGCCTGATTACAGATTGCATGCATACCAGCATCATTATTTTTGCCTTTCTAGCTAGCACAGGAAAACCTGAGACTAAGAAAAGCATCCATTTGTTTTGTCACAGGTTTAATTTTTGATGAAGAATTTCATGTATCTCTGCTAATTATTAACTTCTGTTACCAGTTTATGGGTCAAACTCTTCCAAGTGGGGCCCCATCTGTAAAGCAACTTTGCCTTCTAAGGAAGTGATGCTGCTGGAGAGTCTCATCATCTGCAAACGGAGGCTGTGAATGCTCACTGGCAGTAGAATTGCAGCATTAAAGAGCAGCAGCTGACACTGACTGAGAGGAAAAACAACACCAACCTTCATCAATCTTTTCTTAGCAACAGTGGAGCACTATAATTGTTATTTCAAAGGAAAGTGTTGCACTAAGTGATCATATCAGGGGAAGAGAAGCAATATAATCCACTCATAGTATTACCAAATTATCTTTGCACTGTTCTGAAAGGAACTTATTGGGACATTTTGCTTCTGTCCTTCTTTAGAAAAATGTTAACAGCATCCTAATTAGTTTTTCTGTATCCTATCCCTTGAACTGAAGACGAGTTCTTTACAATGAAATGTGTTTTTGAAATATTTTCTTGTTTGTCCTTCTGAAATAAAAAAAAAAAAAAAAAGGCAAGTCAACATTTCATGGAGTAGGACACGGATTAAGTTAGCATTAGTCTTAGGAAAAAAAAAAATCATCTTTGAGAAGGAAGGCCTTGAGAGAAAACCAGAAAGCCACAAATGTGTGAATTGCTCAAGATTTTGCTATCAGATGCTTAAATCATAATTGCAACAAACTGATGCCTCCCACATACCCGTATTTACCAATTCCTTAAAGTATACAAAATTCTTCAGGTCTTTTAGAATAACATTCATTTCAGCTTCAAAATATTCATATGAGCTATCATTTATTTGGAGAATATTAACTTAATAATCCAAGAAATATTGTTTCACAAAACAAAGCCCCAATATACTGTTTTCATCAGAAGAACAAAATATAAGCATCACCAAAAATAAAAAAAATAAGTATTCAAATGTTATGTGAATTCAAATATGACGACATATAATGAGCTAAGATCCCCAGATTAAATTTTTGAGAACATTAATGCATACTTATGAATGCCTACAGATGTACATGATAAAAAAACTTAATAGATAACTACTTCAATCTTTTGTTCTTGTTGTACTAAAATTGAAAGTTTTCCTTCTGAAAAGACATTTTCTATTTTAGCATAAATAAAACAACAGAAAAAACCTTAACATTTATGTTTTAAGTCGAAAAATAATTGAATTAAACTATGATTAAAAATACTTTCAAAATGGAAAATGGGACTATATTATTCCCTTTTCATTTTTTTTTAATTTTAGGAAAAATCAAAACTTTTCCATAAAACCTTTCATTTTTGACAAATCAATAGGCTTAGTGAGGAGCTCTGTATCAAGAAAATTTTCAATTCAGTGTGCTCTGTGTGTGTGTGTGTTGTGCAGATGTATACCCCTATACTTCAACAGGCCCATAAAAGTAAACCTGATGAAAACTTTGGATCCTCTTATAAAAGCTACATTCTGCAGTGTTGAAGTTGGTAGCAGCTTTGTCATTTACTGTAATTAGCAAAAAGTGAGCATTTTAAACGCCACTAATTGCTTTTCAGGTCAGTGTGTCTGGCTTTTGTTGTCATTTTTTTAAAACTATATTGCTTTTTACTTTAGCATTTCTACATTAAGTAAATGAGATAGTGACCAATGTGAACCTGACTGGACCTATTCCTTAGCACTTTCACATTTAACTCCTGTTGATTGCTGTGGACTTGGGAACAACCATCGGGAGCATGTGCTGAACACTGGATTGCTACTGTTCTGCTCACCCAGACTAACTTTTAGCCACTTCCTTTAGCTCTCTGCCCAGTTTCAAGATGACACCTGAACAAGGTAATTCAGAGTTATTGGTCTCCAGGCATGTATAAGTAATTCAGACTGTAAAGTTCTAAAACAATATTACAAAAAAAAAACGAAAAAGAAAAAATGTTCTACAAAGCAGTTATGTTCCATGTAACTGTGTTTTAATATGCTTTTTTTCTCTTCTGATTAAGGTGATACTTATGTGTCTTCTGATAATTGCAGACTCTCATGATTCCAAATTCCAGATCTTCTCTCAATTTGACTCGCCTATTTTGAATGAACTAGGACATTTTAAATACTTTTTTTTAAGATATTGCCAAGGCTTATCTTCCTACTTTATCAATCACAAGATAAATACAAAGTGTCAGTCATCATAACATTAAAAAATTTCAAATACCAATGTAGTAAATGAAAGCTTATTTTATGACAGTGGACAGCGTCTGTTCTGTGGTGATGGTATGCAAATTTTAGCTATAATAGATTAGATAGAAAGCAAATATATAATTAAAATTAACCTCTGGTTCTTTTACAGAACACTTGCATAATTAACAAAAGCTGAACTTAAAAACTCTCTCTTACTGTAATTGACTTTAACTGATTATAAACCTCAACTCTGAACAGCATTTTTGTTTTTCATTAATATGCATATCTCTTACTGCATGTACATTCCACATTGTTTGCTGCATATATTTTCACACTTGGCAGTATGAACAGTCTTCCTGTAAACTTTCTAATTAGAAAGGATGCTTGAGACACCTGATAATGACAAGCTAATGTCGACATGGGTTTGAGTTCATTCTATATTTCAAAACTGATTTCACATGTGACATAAATAGCTATCCATATACCTTGACAAGAGCAGAACATGTTTATAATATGTAGGAGGAACAGGGAGATGTCTTGTATATCTCACTCGTAGTGTGGCTTGGTAGTTCTTCAGGTCCATATTTCACTAACGCTCTATAAGAATGAACGTCTGTGATAGAGCAGTGAAGAAATGGAACAAAGTGCTTCTTTCAGATTGATCCAATAGTCATACCTCCAGTGAACAGACATGAAAGAACAACCTGAATGGCTTTTTAATACAAACATTTGGAAGATAATGAACCTGAAGTAACAGTATATGCAGGCATTCACTCTGCCCAAACCTCCTACCCACTAACTTATCTCTTAAAAAAGATAGTCCCTGCCCCGTTCCGGACTCAGAAACTCAGGGGGTGGGAAGATCATCATTTTTATAACTAACAGTACACTTAATTTTAACAATTGAATCAGGGACAACATAGAAAAAATAAGAACCTTAAAGGCAAATTCACAGTATGTAGCTCAGACAGGAAATTATATTTTACCATTACCATATTCAAGTACTTTCAAGTACTTGAAAAATGTCACAAATTCAGGACCCTCTGCAAACTTTAACTACTTAATCCTTGCCAATCTATTATAAATAATAGCTTTCTCTTATAAGTAAAATGGAACAGTTTCTTAGTCAAAAGTTTGAAAGGATTTACTGAAGTATACACAGAAAGTAATGTTTTACTGGTAGTTCAATGCTATTAAATAACATTATTTCCATTTTGCGTTCACATCACTATAACAATCTTTATATGGCTAGAGGAGGCAACCTGCGGTTAGGAAATTCAGTACGAAGTTACACAGTCACTCTTACAATAAGAAGTGTTAAATCCATCTCAGCCTTAACAAGTGGTGCTAGAAAAGAATTTCTAAGACTAATTTTTTACATACTAACATTTTTCAACACTGATATCTTTTCTACTCATGTTACTGGTGTTGATTAAAATGAAATTGTGCTGGCCCATAGTATCATTTGATAGTCCTTTTATACGGAGTCTTTGTTCTGATGGGGTGCTAGGTAAATAAAATAAGTACATAATACACATCTGTTTACTTATCTGTACATTTCTTATCAGAATAGAGTTGTGAACTCCTATTCATCAGAAAACTATTCAATTTTTTTTGTTCTGGTAAACATTAATTCTCCAAAGTGTCACATGCCGAATAGTAAAAAAACACAAAACAAAACAAAACAAAAAAACCCCAGAGTTGGTTCTGAGAATAAAATAAAGCAGAAATACATTATTCTGCCTCTGCTGAACATATATATATTTCACTGAGAATCTCCAGCACCTTACTGAAATATAGAAGGATATGACCCTCATGTGTTAAGTAAACCTTTCCTTATTGCCATGAAAATATGTTCAATTTTGGCTAAATTATGAGATTCTAGAAATCATATAATCAATAAAGACTTTTTAAGTTTGGCAAATACATGTATCTGCTATATGTTTTTGAGGTATGCCAGAGGACTGATGTTCATCTTTGTCTAGCCATCCTTTTAATCCATTCAATAGCAACTCTGTACTTGCAATTTATAAATAGAGATTCTCTTCCAATTATATACCTTCCTCCCTTTGTTTAAAAGGATGTGACATGCTACAGTACCTGTAGTATAGTCTACCTGTCTAGTTTACATTAAATATCAATTCAGCAGCACATGGGTTGTCAAAATAATCTTTTCTTTTTATTGACAATATACAGTTTTAGAAAATAGAAATCTCTGGGTTTTGAAACACAGATTCATCTTTCTCCTGTTTGGTTTTCATAAATCAAAGAGGGTCATGTCACTCTGAAGAAGGTAAATACAGAATATAAGGAAAATGAAAAATAATTTTGGAAAGAGGAAAATTGTATTTTTATTAGCTTAGAGAGCTAAAGTACTCAAAGATACAGTTTCCAAGTCTTATAACGATATATGACTTGGTACAGTATACAGTACTGTAAAATAAAAGAATGTCCCTAATTTCTGTCCCATTGAGATGATAGTGCAAGAATCTGACATAGAATCATAGAATCGTTAAGGTTGGAAAAAACTCTTAAGATCATGAAGTCCAACCACTAACCTACCACTGCCAAGTCCAACACTAAACCTTGCCCTCAAGCACCGCGTCTATCCGTCCTTTAAATACCTCCAGGGATAGAGACTCAACCACTTCCCTGGGCAGCCTGTTCCAGTGCCTGACTACCCTTTCAGTGAAGAAGTTTTTCCTAATATCTAACCTAAACTTCCCCTGGCGCAGCTTAAGGCCATTTCCTCTCATCCTATCACTTGTTACTAGGGAGAACAGACCGACCCCCACCTCGCTACAACCTCCTTTAAGGTCTCCCCTCAGCCTCCTCCAAACTAAACAACCCCAGTTCCCTCAGCTGCTCCTCATAAGACTTGTGCTCTAGACCCTTCACCAACTTCCGTTGCCCTTCTCTGGACACAATCCAGCACCTCGATGTCCTTCTTGGATGACCTTTCCCGGCACCAAGGTCAGGCTGACAGGCCTGTACTTCCCGGGATCCTCCTTCCGACCCTTCTTGTAGAGGGGTGTCACGTTTGCTAGCTTCCAGTCAGCTGGGACCTCCCCGGTTGACCAGGACTGCTGATAAATGATGGAGAGTGCCTTGGCAAGCTCCTCTGCCAGCTCCCTCAGTATCCTTGGTTGGATCCTGTCTGGCCCCATAGACAATTAACATTGTGTTAATGTTACCCAAAACTAAAATATAAGTATTTAAAACATTTTATTACCCTTTTTCCAACTATATCCTATTTATTTTGGGGTTTTCAAAATCTCTGAGGATAGGTTTAATTGCTCCCATAGAAGTGATACCGAACCCTTTTCTTTGGATACCAGCTGAATCAAAAAAGCACCGTTACGCTCTCCTGTTGAATCATGGGACTAAGAGAAATCAGATAAAATCCTGACTTACTTCAGGTGTTATGGTGGGAAAGAATTACCCACTGACTTGAACAGACTCGTGTGTTTTCATCTGAGTTTAGCTTACTTTATGCCCTGTAGAACAGAAAATTCTCTAGGAGATTGTGCCTGTTCCTGAGCTCATAAACTGACAGTACATGCTACTTTTCCTCTGTTTAAGACTGTGTATAATATGAAAAACAATTTAGATAGCCTTCCATATGTTCAATAAATTGCCATTATTGTTAGAAATTGTTACATGCTAGATTTTTATTAGAAATTTTTCTTGAACTTTTATATGTGTGAAAAATTGTTAAAGATAAACTGTTTCTCCTTGAAAGTCATTATTTACTGAAGCAGGAACTACTATTGATAGAATCAAGTTTAAAAGCAAGAGCCTGTGATCGAGAGATCACTGGTATTAGCATTTTTGCATTTACAATTAAGTTGAAATAATTGACTATTTTAAGCTGTTTATTTCCTTTATGTGTGAAGATTATTACTTTTGGAAAGGTAAATTTTCTCATAAACACTTGAAAAATTATAAACCAACCAAAACACTGAAAAGACATTCTGTATCCCCAACACTGTAGGAAACAATTAAATCCAGTGTACAAAACACATTTCAGACTTGGGATGTAAAACAGTCTTACCTAGGAAAAGCTCTGCATCATAAATAATAGGAGAAAACCTTGGCTTTTTGTAGCTTTAATAATTGTTGGTAAAAAAATTAATTATACAAGCTATGAATCATAATTTGATGTTTAACAGATGAAGATTTCAACAGAAACAGCTAAGCTTGTTGTTTCTAACGGATCACAGGTCTTCAGAAAATGAATGGATTAAAAAGAAGATAACCCAGAAGTTTTCCTCATTTTAAGAGTGGGCAGATGCTGCTTTAAAGTGAGGAGTGATAATACCCTGAATAAAGAAGGTCTTGCTCAATCAAAATCGTATCATAGCCAAACTGTGGTTTTGTTTGTCTCATTAATTGTGGCTCTGAGAATGAGAAATAATACCCAACAATACCTGAAGCTGTCAATGCTTATGTTAGTTAAGACATTTTGAACTTCTGCACTGTAGATGTCTACAGCTCGTCTTGTCAGCCTAGGCTCCCTTAGTAATGACTGGAGAATGATCGACAGTTTTGATTTATCCAGCTTATTTTAGAGATCAGCATGAGGATGAAATTAAACAGGCCTTAAAAGTGGCTTTTTCACCCCAAGGGTTATGAAGAGAATGTAGATAGATATCTGTAGTGGATATGCCTACATTCAACCATGTGAATCCCGTCAGGCATGTTAAATGACCATACCCAAAAGTTATTGAAGATAGTTTTTGCAGTTCAGAGAACAAATATCATTGAATGATGACATCACTTACATAGGTGTATTATTTTGGTGTGACAGTTTTTGTTTGATTTTACAAGCATTCTTTTGTAAACAAGTTACAGGAATACATCTCAATGATATGAACTACTATTGTGCCATTCCGCAGCTCACAATACCTCCTGAGATAATTTCAGGTCAACTCCAGAACCTTAAATTAAAGAATAAGTTTCCATCAGAAAATAAGGACCAAACTGTACGTTTAATCAGGCTGTCTACCAGACAAGCAAGAAACAGTGTTTGATGCGAGATAAACTGTGATTATTTGCATGAATAAAAATAATCTGAATACATGCTTATTTGTCCCTGAATCCAAAGAATGATTCATTACAAATAAGGTCTGTTGATTAGTCATGCATTTATTAAAGCTCTTGTCCTTTTGTTAGGGTTTGTGCAGCAAAATACTTATCTGGACACTGTTCAGCAATCCTCACAGGATTAAGTTTGTTTATATGTCAGAATTATTGGTTCTCAGTCATTATTTTCTTACAGGTTACCTTTTCACACTGTTGCCCTTGCTCAGTAATCAGCGAGACTTCTCACTTACTGACAATGTAGCCTCTGACTTCCCTGACTTACTCAGATTTCTATTAAGTTTCCATCAAGTAAAATTCCTTCTAGAACTGACCATATGATGGCTTAATATTATCTTACACACGATATTGGTCAAGGGCTCCACAGCACTGGAGATGGTATTCTTCCATTGTCATGGTCTCTTTAATTTTATATTTCCTCTATCAACTTACCTCATACTGGACTCTAAATGAAAGCTATTATTAGTTCTACTTTTCGTTCCCCCCCTCCCCCCCCCCCCCCCCCAAAAAAAAGTTATATATAATGGGATATTTTAAGAGAAATCCAAGAAATAGTCAGGCTTTAATTTTCACTAGTCTCAGAAACGTCAAATATAGCAATATAAATCTTGTAAAGCTCTTTCTCCAATAACTATTTAAACGCAGAAACAAAATAGATTTTTTAGTGATGAACTCTGTTTTGATCAGCCATTGAAATTCTTCTCGTCTGTACAGCAAAAGTATAACAGTGAAACAGGAAGATAGATCACCTCTGGACCAACATGCAGGTTTTGGTTGTTAATGCCTTCTAATTCAAAACAGTAAAGAGAAATGTTTGTCTTCAGTACAGTGTTGTAATAGACCACAGTTTATCTTTCATATTAGGTAAGAATTGCACATGCTTCAGTTGGTTAGAGAAATGACTTACAAAAAAACAGTAGTGAAAATACTCTAACATTTTTAATTTAGAACACCTTTTTTTCTAATTTCTGGCTTTTGCCTTCACTTCATAGCTCCAAACATATTCTAAAGTTGCTGTACTAATAGCATGGTGTCCCGATCCATTGTTGGGGAAGGTTTCGATATGATCCCAAGGATGAGATTAAGATGCTGGAATTTACTTTTATTTGAGGGGAGAAGAGAATGGAGGGAGGAGGGAGGGCAAAGGAGGAGAGGGAAAGAATAGGGGGGAGAGAGAGAAGGAGGAGTTTGTCACCACCACTTCGAGTCCGGTGATCTTCCGCTGGGTCTTCAGTGGCCTCAGGCTCCGTTGGGGACCGAAGCTGGGGGCGGGGGGGGGAGCCTTGAGAGCGCAGGAACAGAAGAAGCGGTCTCGCGCGCGCCGCCGTCGCCCCCGCCTAGGGCCACGTGTCCTCCTTATGTAGGGGCTCTCACGCATGCGCGGATCACAAATGTGTACGTGCGGTTTGTGACGGACGTGCTGCCCCCGCCTCGGCTCTTTTCGCGCCTTTTTGTTCCCGCCTCAGCTCTTTTCGCGCCTTTAGTCCCTGCGCAGGCGCACGAGGTTGTTTTTCTCAAAACGGTGGAGAAGAGGGTCTTCTCGAAGCGCGACGCTGGATGGCGCTACAGCGGCAATGTCGAGGCAAAACCAGATTTGGTACTGGTTCTCTACACATGGGAATCAGAAAAAAACACGTGTCATATTTGGCCTTGGGAAATACACAAAATCCAAACCAACAAAGGTTTACGCTTACTGGTTTTCATAGGTATTAAACTCGTTGAACACTACGAAAAATCAACAGCTCTGAAAATCAAATCATTTATTCCAGAGGCCAGAATGGATTTTGGAGTCATATTGAAGGCTTTAGGATTCAAATTAATTTAAATTGGTTGGGTTTTTTTATATCAGACCTTAGTCACTGCTCCAGGCTCAGCTTCTACAAATGTTAAACATACACATTGCTTTACTTTCAGACTTCAGATAAGATTATTTCTATGAATAAAGCTATAGAAGTGCATAAATATCTTCAAGATCATGAAATAAAACCCAAAGAACTGTAAATATGTTACCACATATGGAATTTCAAGCATTGTCTCTTAAACTTCAATACATATTAATCATAAATTTCTTTGTACAACTCAGACCTTTATTTACTGGCATTTCTTTGGACAAATAAAACTATAAAACCCAAATTACATGCTGAAGTACTGTCCAGATTTGAGGACCAGGGTTCCTGTTGTTCTTTTATGATGACACCAAAAATGACTGATATGTCTGATTTATGAAATCTAATTCCATCAACCCATTAATGGGATTCAATTCCACTGATTTTCTCTATTACCTTACCTATAGATTCACGTATACATTATATTGACACACATTCATACATTGTATATACAACGTTTAGCGCAAGTTCTTGTTACATGCTAAACTTGTTTAGAAACCATCATTAATCAAATCTGATGTTTTGATGAAGACAATGTTATATGTTTATTTTTCCTATTTCCTGGTGACTTTTCTACTGCCTTTTAGAGATTGAAAATTCACTGACCTTTCACAACAGGAAAAACATGAAGTGTGGTTTCTTTAATACATTCAATTTTCCATTTCAGTGTTTGTCTGGGAGAGGGAACATGCAGCTATATATTTCTCTTCTCAGAAACCTGCTAATTTTTAGCTACCAAGTCATCAGGATCTCATACTGAGACTTACACATAAGTATGTGAAACTGGTTAAGCCCTAATCTAAAATTTCTTGTTCAAAGAAATAGTTCCCCATGACTCTAATAAGCTTAAAATTAGGCTTTAATTGTAAAAGAGGAGGAGAATGACTTCAACTAGACCAGAAATTTTGAAGCTAATAAGAAACTGAAGAATAATAAAATAAAATAAAAAAAAAAAAAAAAAAGAAAGTTTTAGGCTGTTCACGAGGCAATATCTCCTCAAAGAACTCTTTTCAGATGTTTCCCAAAGGGATATTTGAAAACTTTAGTACTTCATTAATTTACATTAGAGAGGGCAAAGTGTCTTGAATATATAGATAGAACAATATTGTTGTGACTTAAATTTGGACAATTCTATCTAGTAGAATTAATTTTGCACTAATCAGGCTTTTAAAATCATTTCTACATTTTTACAATAATTTCTAAAATTACAAGTGTTTTGTTTTCTTTCTTAGTTTTATCTGCATGGGTTGGATGCAATAAGTTATGTAAAGATATTCTTTACATACACTCAGTAGCTTTCAAGACTAATTTAAAAAACATGAAACTATATACATATTGTATGGAGAGGTCTTTAAATAAACCTCCCTGATTTAGTTAGAAGATAAAATAAATTAATATTCTAATACTGGTGTTTAATTAAATACAGTTCAATTTATCATACAATAAAGAGAGCTATACAAGACTGAAGGATTTAGTTATTTGAGTTGTAGAGTTTATAGATTGTTAGTGCAAGCTACTTCTGCATTATATATATTTTTCATTTCTTCTGCTAAATAAAAGCCATTAAAAGTTGTTCTGAATCTTTTTTGGTTTTTTGGCCAAAAGTTTTAACTTGATTTTTTATATATATATATATATATATATATATACACACACCCTTATATAAGGGTATATACCCTTATATAAGGGTGTATATATATATATATATATATATATATATATATATATAAGGGTAGCGAGTTGCTATGAAGTAGGAAAATAGTTCGCAGAAGAAGAAAGCAAAAATTAAAATTTCTTTCCTTACTGCTAACAATGAAGAGTGCATAACACATTTCTGGCAGTATCTCATGATAGTTAAACTTCTTTTAATGGTTGGGAGGTGGGTTTTGAGGGAAAGAAGAGCTGGGAGAGCAATTTCTAATATCTTCTTATTTATCTTTCCTGTAAACTCAGGTGTTCTTTGTCAATAAGGATTACAAAAGTACCTGAGTATGTCCATGAATCAGAACCCCTGGATACTAGTTGCAATACTGTGTTGGTACATCCGCCACCCCACCCCCCACCTTCCTGGACTGCTTTACAATCTCAGTAACTCACATCAAAACTTGGCCTTTGTGTAACGAGTTTGGCGGTTAAGCGTCCCTTGACCGTATCAGAAACTGTCACATGGCTGAGGTGGGAGCAGCACTGTATGTACCAGGGAGCCAGTTGCGCCCTGACAGCCTTTGAACATATGTTACATCTGTACCAGGAATAATCAGCTCCCCCCGACAGCCTTGGGGCATATCTTATTTGGGTTGTAAGTCAGGAGGATCTGTACCAGCATCACCGGAATTTTTGAGAACCTTAGTAATCACCAACCTGGATTGTGACAATAGGGTGGAAATTTACTGATGCCTAAAGTCAGTCATCTCATGACCCTATAAACGGTGGTGCCAAGTGAGACCCTTTGAGCTCTCCTGCAACACAGTGGGCTGCGCCAGCATCTGCCTCTGAGTGGGACACTTCTCAGAGCTGCGAACTTCTAAGTTTGCATACAGAGGCCTGATGACAGGACCTGGGCTGATTTCCAGCACCTTTCACTCCTCGAGACTTAAACTTCACCCGTTGAGTTAATTATTTGATGTATTTCACTGAACTCAAGGGGAATTTTTACAAGGTACCTTTATATAGGCATATTGTGAGTATTTCACTAAAATCGCGATAAATTGCTAGGCCTATTGTGTGTGTCTATGTATTAATATAAATATTGTAGCAAACCCTATTTAATCACCTTGTAGATCCTAAATTAACCAATGATTAGTTATTGCTAAATTCTTGTGATTCTCTCTTAACTGAGAATAAACTTTAAACTGCTGTTAGACATAGATTCTTCAGACATAAACCGATGACCAAATCTGAGACTAGGATTGGATCCAGCCGCACCTGGGCTCCTCTCTGAGAGGGAGTTTACAAAGCAAGGAGGTCCATTCTGAACCTCGTGACTCAATGGGAAAGCCCCCTTTTCCTGCTTGTATATTCTTCTAACTCAATTTCCTCTTTCTCTTTATATGTATATTCCATTCATTTAATAAGTAAGTGAACCTTGCCAACAAACTCTGTTGAATCACACTTTTATAGATTTCTATTAAAATCACTGTTTGCAAGTACCTTTAATGGTGATTATTTAAGCAACCTAACCACTCATCTGTGACAAATACAGACTTTTAAAAAAAAGACTGTCTCTGTTGATGTTTGCTTTCTAAATGTCCTGTGCTCTTCCCCTTGTTTGACTTTTATGCTGGTTTTGAATAGGCTATATTTTTAGCATTTTTCCACTTTCTTTTACATTTTCAAACCTTTACTCTGCCCATCTTTGATTTTACTATATGTAAAATAAGACTAAAGAAGCATATAAATAAAAAAGTAGTAATTAAACTATTAACGGATTAAGTGTTCCAGGGCATTAAAGTATCAAATTATTCTTCACAGATATGTGTATTTACAGGAACTTTGCAATATGACTGTATTTTTAGAGTAAGTCTTTCAGCCTGATGACCTCTGGTACAACTGATGTCCTGATTTGGACATTTGGTTCTGCAGAAAATGTGTGGGACAGCCGGCAATGAAGAATGTGGTCCACAAAACTAAACTTCTGATTAAACAATTACCTACCCATCTAGTTGCAAGTTCTAATTCTGCTTTGATTTCCCCGGGGTTTTTTTTGAACAGTTGGTTGAAAATCAGATTATTCACTCAGGCTAGGATAGGCTGAGCCTGGCAAATCAGGCAAAGCTTCTCATCTGCAGTAAAGACAACCTGATGAGAGCCACTGACCCAAACAACGTGGCTAGGCTGTATCTCCAATTCTATGTTACCACCACTACTGTTTGTTATCCTCTAGTAAGCAAAAAGGACAGGGAATATGGAAGAAAATGTGCAGCAGTTAGAGCTGGGTTCCCAGATTAAAGTGATATCTTATATTTCAAGTCTTCCATTGTGCTGTTACAGCAGAGCCCTGTCAGAAATGGTGTAGATGAAAGTTACTGTGAAAAGGACTAAGGTGGAAGAGACAATAACTCATAACAATAACTCATGTTTTTTTCATTACCAAAAAAAAAAAAAAATTGTCATTGTAGAACTGTATATAAATGCATAAATTAAAGACTTTAGCTTGGAAATGAAGCTACTCAAAATATTAATATATTTTGAAAATTTAGTCTATTACCCATCTATTTCTTCTATATGGGAAATAAAAAAAGGTGATCAGGAAATGATTAATATAAATGAGTTTAGCTTTCAGATGCACTTATTTTTAGGGGAACAGATGTAGAAACAAATAAGGGATCATATGTGAAGAAATACTTCAGATATACTCTGGGATTACAAAATAATATCATGTTTATTACAACATGACTGGTATATATCCCTTTTCAGCTCTGCAAATTAGCTTTCCATGTATCTACTAGAAAATCTTTCATTCTTAAATGACGTAGATAGTGGTAATGGGAAATAGTTACTCAAAGCTGCAATGTTTTCTAAAATAAAATTAATTGTGCAACGATGGAAATCTCCTTTCTCTGTAAGAGCTGATTACTTTGAAGCAATAGGCAATCTGGCAGCTTAAAAAATTCTCTCTCTCAAACTGAAAGGTAAACTGGAAATGTTCAGTTCTCTTTTCCTGGAAATATCAATTAAAGGGACCCTTGAAATGTCCAAGTTCTATACCTTTCTTTGAAAACTGGTTAAGTGTTACTATGTGGGAAAAAAACATTATGCAAATAGGAATCTGTCAGCAAAATTTATAAGTTCTCTCCTGTAGAACACTGGTTAAAAGAAAGAAAAACAGGACAAAAATTTCCAATGACTTCTATGTATTTTAGATAAAACCCTTCAAATCTGAGTGTACCTGAACGGATAGATGTCTAGAAAATACATAGTCCTCAACATCTTTGTCCTACACTGAGTTGATCATAGCTAAGAAATAAGGAAACCAGATAAGATAACAGTAGTAAGACCACATATATATGTAAGTAAGACTAGATAACTGCTCATGTGCAGCCCAGAGAATGTAAATGATGTCTAATACATACTTTCAGTATGTTTTGTTAGTCGTAAAACCAAATAAAAATCGTGTGATTTTGATGAGCACTAATAAGAAAGTGAGGACAGGCATAAAGATCAGTCACTGGGAAAAGTAGATCTGAAGGACATAAGGAGCACCTGAGCTAGAAAAGACCAGGTTTATTCTGATACCAGATTAATGAGCTGTCTCCAGAATTTTACCTAACATTGTCTGCCAAAGTCTTAGCTGTGGTTCCACAGTTCCTGAAGTTTAGACACAATTTAGGAGAGCATTAAGGCTCTTTCCTCCTGGATCTGCTAAATCAGGTGCTTCTGCGCTCAGCATGGGCTGTAGCTTTAGATGATGAGTGTTCGTGAGACTGAGTCTGTAGGATTTCATGTAGCTGAGGATGGGGAATTAGGATCTACCTTAGTTACACGCAGGAAAACTGTGGGAAAGAGATGGGGAACAGTTCCCATTATTCATCTCATTCATCTTTCAGTCACCTGTGTCCATTAGCGAGTCCATCCCAGCTTCAGGCACGCATCATAGCAATAGTATCAATCACCCCCAAACAAGCACAACAAGAAAGGCAGAAATTCTATTAAATATGCATCATAACCAAATAAAAATAGTGTGATTTTAATGAGCACTAATAAGAAGTGAGGACAGGCATAAAGATCAGTCACTGGGAAAAGTAGATCTGAAGGACATGGACGATCAAAACCTAAAATCCCATTTAAAGACAATTCAGACAGTCAGCACCAAACACAGTATATTGGCAGGCTTACTCAAAAATAATCAATTTCAGTTTGCAACTGAGTTGAATGTCCTTGGTATAACTAACTATCCAACATGGAGAAAGTAGCGTTTAACTTCATATATTGAAGTCAGACACCTGAACTCCTTCACTTTTTGACAAAAAAGCAAGAAGATGATAAGTGATACTGTGGTATGTGTACATATCTGTATTTATTTTGTATGCTTATATTTATATAAATAAAGAAGTATAAGAAAAGGAAGAAACAGTGAGAAACAGACAGAAAAGCTATATTTTTTCTAGTAAATGGGTCCAGAAAAAAAAAAAAAAAAAGATTCAGAGGCTCTGTTCTTATTAAGAGGTGTAAAATTATAGAATTAGTCTTGACAGTCTAAAAAAAATAAAAATACTTCTCATTTATCATTCCTGGAGTGAAGCTCAAAGATTCCCCCATAAGTTCAAAATAGATTTCCTCCTTCAGGTACTACCATCCTGTCTGAAATTGGCCCATTTCATGGAGAAAATTGCAGTCTCTGATCTGATTAGTCACCTGTTAATACCAACCAGATATGAATCTTCACTTCCAAAATCTTATTCTACTGTAACATTGATAATTTGAATATCCAAGATGATCTCCAGTAAGAGGTCGGCTGTGATATCAGGTTTCCTGCGACTGTATTTCCGAATGTATTTTCTGCTTCCTCAGATCGCATCAACACGTTAGTAAAGGAACTAAAATATCTGCTCACCTCTATTGAAGTGGCAGTTTAATGTAATGACAGAGCTGTAAAGTTTGTGTTACTGTTGATTTAGGCCAACAGGTCCCAGTTTTATCACAGTACTGCAAATGTAAAACTGTAGAATATATTGCCATATGGATTCATAGCTATATCTCTTAGTTACCAAAACACACAGATCTGAACACTTTTTATTTCAATTCAGCAAGTTCATGCCTCAATCCAGGTATAGAATTAATGCTCCACAATAAAACTCTTTTTTTTCCCTGAAGACTCAGCATAATCAGTTGTCTTGGTAAATACTGCCTTCATAAAGACTCTGTGAAACCTTATTGGGGCAGACTGGGGCAGGAGATAAAAAACATGAGCACTTTCTGTTTTTAAGAAAAATCCCAGAAACTGCCAAACTGATGAAGAAAATTTATGTTCAGATATGCATATGGTATTATTTCAGTTACCAGTTTGAAGAATTAGATTCAGAGCATACATGGTTTAATTACTCTATTCAAAGACAGGTAGGGATTATACCTGCTAACAGTTAATAACTTCTGTAAAGATTACATAGATAGTATAAAACATACCTTTTAGAAATTTAAGTTCAATTTCTGAAGTTTGTGATCCCAGTTTGTGACCATACCAACTAAAGGTCCAGAGATTTTAAATTACAGTTGGAATAAACTTTGTAGACATTTTGAACTGAGATATTACTTCAGAACACACACAACTTTTGCCTGAGACGCTCAAACAGTATTTGAATATTTTATGAAAATATATGCAGATTATGTTATAATGTCAAGACAAAACAATGTCATTGCAAGTCTATGGAGATGAAATTATGAATAATAAGTTGAAATAAAATAAAAGCAATCCCAGAGTGTGTCTAGTGCAGTGATGCTACAATGTTAAAATTATATTAGTAAATTTTCCTGCTGACCAAATTGTGGTGTCCAGCTTTAAATAACAAATTGTAAGACAACTAGAATTTCTCTTTTAGTGGTATTTTATGAAAGAAAAGCAATACTGAACAAGCTTATGGCATCAATCAGCTTTTCATACTGTAAATTGTAAATCACACCTTCTCCTCCTTTAGTAATAATAATCGAAATTGTGAAAAGTTAGAAGTGAACTGAAGACAAAATCCACTTTACTACTCCAATCGTAGTCAGAAAAAAAAAAGGATATATAGCCAGCCACTCATTTGGTAAAAAGTGTACTTCCATTAAAATCAACAAGCAGACGATTGCCATATTTCTGAAGTGTGTGGTTGGAAGCTTGTTAGTGACTCTCACAGCAGGACTCTGATGGGCAGCTGCAGGAGCCTGGAGTGAAGGAAGGTGGAGTTTAACCTCTTAGGAAATGAGTCAAAATAGCTACTGTTCATTTTATATAGCCTGTCTTGCAGTATCTAAGCTCTGTTGGCAGCTACCTTTGGCCAACAGTTTTCTAAGGAACAGTGTGCAGCGGTGGGAGGGAGGCAGCAATATACCAAAGCCTAAGCAAGGTTCCCATGTTAACTTGTTTTAGGAAATGAGATGGACAGCAGTATCCTCGATCTGGACTAGGATGTGCTTAGGTTCCAATTAAACACTCATAATTCAATGTGATGCAGAGAGAGTTCTAAACACAAAACTCTTCATCTTGGAACATTGTCATTTGGACGTAACAGAGAGAAGGAGGCACTGCTATCTGAGTGTGAGAAAAGATACAGTTGCAATGAACTGGAGTTGTTTAGCCTGGAGGAAAGGAGGCTGAAGGGAGATCTTATTGCTCTCTCCAACTACCTGAAAGGAGGTTGTAGCAAGGTGGGCGTCAGTCTCTTCTCCCACATGACAAACGACAGGACAAGAGGAAATGGCCTCAAGCTGTGCCAGGGGAGGTTTAGATTGGATATTAGAAAAAATTGCTTCATCAGAAGGGTAGTCAGGCACTGGAACAGGCTGCCCAGGGAAGTGGTTGAGTCCCCATCCCTGGAGGTATTTAAAAGACATGTAGATGTGGTGCCTAGGGATGTGGTTTAGTGGTGGACTTGACAGTGCTAGGTTAAGGGTTGGACTTGATCTTAAAGATCTTTTCCAACCTAAATGACTCTGTGATTCTAACTACCTATTGTGATATAAACCAGTGCATAGGCTTACTAAATTCCAGTTATTTCTTGGTAACTCTCCACATTTCTGTTCTACACAAGAGAAATAAGAAATATATCAATCTCTAGTAAAAAGTGAGCTAGTTATTTTGCATTTACAGAGGATTTACAACTTGCACATGGTTACCATGGAGCAACCGCTGCACTGTAAATTCATACGCCTGCAACAACAAAAGACTACGCCACAAATACAGACTTAGAGCATTTCAGTTATTGCTTATTGTCATGATCTAACCCCAGCCAGCAACTAAGCCCCACACAGCTGCTCACTCACTCCCCCACAATGGGATGGAGGAGAGAATCAGAAGAGTAAAAGTGAGAAAACTCATGGGTTGAGAGAAAGAAAGTTTAATAATTGAAGTAAAATAAAATAGAATAGTAGTAATAGTAATAGTAATAGTAATAGTAATAGTAATAGTAATAGTAATAGTAATAGTAATAGTAATAGTAATAGTGGTAATAAATAGTAATAATAATATAATACAATAATAATATACAAAGCAAGTGATACACTATACAATCGCTCACCACCTGCTGACCAATGCCCAGCTTGCCCCCAAGCAGTGATCACTGCCCCCTGGTCAATTCCCCCAGTTATATACTGGGCATGACGTCATATGGTACGGAATATCCCTTTGGCCAGTCTGGGTCAGCTGTCCTGGCTGGGCCCCCTCCCAGCTTCTTGTGCACCTGGCAGAGCAGGGGAAGCTGAAAAGTCCTTGACTGGTGTAAGCACTACTTAGCAACAACTAAAACACCAGTGTGTTATCAACATTATTCTCATCCTAAATCCAAAACACAGCACTATACCAGCTACGAGGAAGAAAATTAACTCTACCCCAGCTGAAACCCGGACACTTATCTAATCTTCCTTACAGAAGTCTAAAGTGTGCAGGAAGAGACAGTAACTTAAAGCATGAGACAGGACTCGGATAAAGTGAAAATTCTGCAGAATGGCTGACTACTTTTTTGGTCTTTACAAGTGGTATGCAGAGCCTTCTTGGAGAATAAATTTCTTTCGGTATCTATAGAGTTCAGCTTCTGCCCATTCCCATAACAGCCCCAGGATCCACATTCTGTGTAGACTGAGGGATCATCTAGGAAGGACCTTGATCCAGTAAGAGCTGCAGACAAATTTGCCAGTACAGCCAAACATAGTATGATGCAAGTACATATTATACTGGACCTGGAGAAGCCATTCTTCTCTTCAGTTTCACATACTAGTGATGAAAATAATTGTTTTGAAAATCCAGTGTGAAAGTAAGAAAACACCATGGAGATGTATGTTTTCTGTCACTGCTAATGCTGAAAGCTTTGGTTTTTTTATTCTGACTTCCTTTGCAATCTGCACGAAGTAGGAAGATTTGGCATGTTCTAGATGATTTCCAAGCACTTTGGTCTAGATCCAGCGATGAAGGCTCAGTGCTGTGAAAGAAAATACCAAAGAAATGTTGGGGATGTGCTGTCCCTGCACTGTCATTACCCGGACAGGCAGAAACAGAGAGGTAGCATAGTGAGGCTGAAGAAGATTCACTCTCATTCACTCACTGATTCTGTTCTGAAGCAGAACACTCTCATTACTGGGTTCTCAATGGTTTCAATTAACTAGTAAGTTAGTCCCTAAACTGCCATGAAAAACATGAATGCTGAAAATATGGTCATAACACTTCAGAATACCCAAATAACATAATTAAAGGTGTGAAATGCTTATTTTGCTTAGTGAGTTTCCATCCTTAAGTATTTTGAGCCTGATGAGGCCAATGTTGTATTTTTACATTTCTGGTTATGCATGTTTAAATATGGAAATATGACACCTCAATTATGCAGGTAATATTAAGGTCTGATTAAGAACTATTCTTGGTGCTGTGAAAAAAGTTACATGTACACCTCTTTGCTAGCAAGTGAATTAATAAGAGGGAAGTTATTGTTTTAGTTTAATAGAGTAAATATGAAAAGTAGTCATTTAGTAAACATAAGGAGTATTTAATTTTAATTTAAATCAATATAATGTAAAGGGTTAATAGATTTCACAAAGTCCATCAGTATTTTACAACATTAGGCCTTTCCTTGAATTTTAGATATTCTTTTAAATTCTTTGTAGCTTAAACAACTTTCAGATTTTGCAGCATATGTCTTTCACATGTTCACAGACATCCCTTTTTGTGTATTAACCTCATGACCTCCAAGCTCTGTATAGATCTCCCAGAGACTTTTATATATCTTGACTTATTTGTGGAAATTTTACATGTCGATTTAATGTCCTTAATAAGAGACAGTAATTAGCAACGGAAAATCTGTGTTTTCATCATACAGTTGCATCCTTTGAAATATTTTCTTACCTAAAAAAACCCTACCAAATTCACAATGATACAGACTTCTTGTAAAACCATGATGACATTGCAGTTAAATATACTGAAGTTGGGAAGATTTTCTTAGAGATGATGGCACATATTTGGAATTACTTAAACGTTTTTCTACTTCATTTCCTTCTCCTCCTCCATTCTTTCTCTTTTATTTGTTTTTGACAAAGCATCAATAAAAGAGTGTAGCTGCCAAACATATTCTTCTATTAAAAGGAAATTAAGCAAAGAAGATATATTTCCAACCACATAAGAATAGTATCTATCTCTTAAAATTGCAAGCATGAGTTTCAGATTATGTTTGCTGCTCTTTCCTGATGCTTATTCCTCAGAATAGACAAAATATATATGGAAAAAGAGCATGTTTAGCCCGACAGTTTGTTCAGATGATGAAAATAAGTGTTTATGTATTATCTTGTGTTATACTAAAAGATTTCAAGCTTCTGTTGCATTATTACAAGTTTATGTTAGAACACCGTGGGATAAAATGGTCCGGAGTCTTATTTCACCAGTTTCAATGGAGAAACTTCACAGGTGAATTTGTCATGTGGAAAGCTGTTCTGTGTAAAGCAATCATATTGTCTGGATTGACTAGTAGGGATGCTGTAATAACAGTACAGGACTCTTAAATCGACATAACATCTAAAAATAGATACACTAATACCACAGATCTTGGTCTTCTTATCAATTTGATCTTCTCAAGGATCCTCAAAATGCAGGTTCTTAAACAGCTGATGAATCAGATATATACAAAATAGGAAGTTCCAGGGAATTTCTGATAAAGCAGAAAAATGAAAAGTGTACAAAAAATTAGCTCTGCTTTCAAAAAAAAAAAAAAAAGAAAAAAAGAAAGCCAGATGAAGGTGTCCATGGTTTGTTGTAGAGTTAGGTGCAAAGAAAAGTGAATTTTATTTCACAGTCACATTACTATTAGGCAAACTTTTTTCAAAAATCTGCGTGTTTTCACGTTACATGTGTCTCAGACCTAGAAATCTTATGTTGAAAAAAACAAGCTATAAATCCTTAGAAATACCCAACAAAACAAAAACAAAAACAAAAGTCCCACCCCACTAGCAAGCAAAAACATCAAAGCCAGAACTCTTTAGGGAGAAATGATTGTCAGCATTCAAGGCTGAAGTATATTTTATATATTACTCTCAGATATATGCCAAGTAGTATTCCAGGAACTTTAACTTCATCACCATAGTTGATATGCAATTGTCCACTAAAACTAGAAATAGATATTTTTGCAAGAAATAGTTGCATGTCTTTATAAATTCTCACCCGGTCTGTAGAAAACAAGACCTTATATCAAATTGAAGCTAGTGTCATTGATCTGTATCACCATTTGTAATGGTATGATAATATTCATGAAAAATAAATATCTCAAATAATGAAACTTTTATGGACTAACCATACATTTTTAAAGACAGTATGTTTCTTTCTGATATGTGATTTTTTGGAGAATCTATCAGAATGAACATAAGTTAAGAATAATGTCCTGGTCTATTTACACTTAATTGGGAGCTTATGTTTTCCACATATGTGCACATAGTTCTAATTGAAGTGGTTTGAAAATTGTCTGAATTTTTCTTTTAAAAACAAACAAACAAACAAACAAATCTGCTCACAATTTCTTCAGTAAAATAAATCTAGAAAACTTGAGAATTATTTTAGTACTTACTAGCATTTTTAAGCCTTAAATTGTGTAGAATATTTTAAGCATTAAAGGTTTCTTCAAGTAATTTTTACAGGGATATATTTATTGATCACATATAGTTGTGCTGATATAAACCTGCTATTTATTCAGATGTCTAAAAATCTTGACAAATTCAAGTTTTTAAAGTGTACCTATACCAAATTTCTGGCCAGTTAAAAATTCTCTACCTGCACCTGCACCTGGTTAAAGAAAAATATCTGCAGCCATTTTTATTAAAGTCTTTTAATTAAAAATTATGTACAGCAAACCAGGAATATGGTGAGAGTACTCTCCTTGAAACACTTTGAAAATATAGCCCGTATGTCAGTTTGCATTATTTGTACCCATTTTTGTGTGATCTACAAAGAACAAGATTTTCAGCTTTGAAATACAGTTCACTAGCTGAATGTGTAGATATTTCTCCTCCCAGTTCCAAAATATTTCTTAGATCAGTCCACAGCAGTAAGCAGGATGGTGACCATCATTCAAACATCCCTGAGGATTCACTTTTAAAGCATAGGATCTATCTGATGGAGCTCAGCAACAGAAGCACAGCACAGTCCAACTAGAATATCAGTTTCTGAAAGGGAAATGGGGGAAAAAAAATGTGGAGACATAAATAAAATCCTAGTAATCCTACACTTCTTTCTACTGGCCTTCCTAGTACTACTTATTTGTACACGTCTAGTGACAGTTCAGAGTTACATAAATATAACTCATGGCATACTTGCACTATTCCCCCCCACAACCATTCAATACTCTTTTCTTGCTTTCCGTCACCTTCTGGTTTGTTTTTACTGTCTTCTCTTGTTCTTCATTCCTCCCAGCCACTTACTACCACAGTAATTGCTGTGTCTTTCCTGTCATTTTTATTTAACCTATACATACCACTTAGGTAATCCATCAATTAATAAAGGAAATAGCCTAGGGGATTAATGTTGTTTCTAATCATATTGGCTGAAATTCTGCCACTGTTAAAATCTATGGGAGTTTTGCAATTGATTTGAACTGAGCCAAGATTTCATTCCCAGTGTATTGAAGTAACGTCAACAGCACACAGAGGGAGCTAAATTTGAAAACACAACGTTCTCTAATTAAAAGCTCTCTTTCAGGTAATTGACTTTAGCATAAACAGTCTGCAAAAAGAATTCCAGTGACATGGTGAATTTTTCTCAACTCTCTCTCTGTTACCATATGTCAGTTGATGGCATCTAATTGACAGTATTATTCAAGATGTCATAACTTTTTTTTTTTTTTTTTTACAGCAAGTACACAACTGCTAACCTTTGTTTACAGTTAATGCACCATAAATAAAAAGATTCCTGATGTTAAAGACATCAAACCTGATGGACAAAATATCATATTCTTCCACACAGAAAGCACCGTTTGTTTATAACTTGTGTTTGATGACAATCAAAAGTATCTGTCAATTACAGTCTTTTCTTGCTTTATGTTAGAATTACTTTTTGTCCAAACATAAGAATTTTCTCACAGTGAGAGAGAACAAAGTGTCTTATTAACTGCTGTAAGGGTGCCAAGCATTTTCCACACTGCAGCTCTGATGCAACAGCTGAAACCATAAAAACCCAAGAGAATCATCTCATACAGGTTGTCAGTGGTATAGCATACATCATTTTATAGAAGGAAATCAGTTCCTTTAATTTGGATGTATATTCACTATAAATTCTCTGGCACAATTTTGCAGTCTCGCAGACAGATATGGATGTTACTGTGAGCAACTCGAGCTAAATTCCAGGTTGCTGCATATAGTACATAATAAAACATAATCAACTCCCTTTCTTAATATCCCATATCGTGTTTCATGTTGCTGTGTCATTTGAGACTCTGTCCCTTCCTGGGCAATTCAGAATAATAGGTAAATTAAAATCCCAGCTCTGACAGAGGCCCTTCTTTAGGTGATGTTTGGAAGCAATATAACATCATTGTTTTTATTAGTATTGTTCCTGTCTACTGATTTTTTTTTCCTTAATGTTTACCTTTTCCTCAAATATATTATCCTGCTGGGTTATATACTGATTCCTTTTTTGTCTCTAGGAAAAGTTTGCCTTCATTTCTCTTTTAGCCATCCGAGTCCTAGTACCCCCACCCCACTACCCCAAGCAGTTTTATTTTAATAGTCCTCCTCAAATCTTGTTATTTCCTGACTGATTTTTAGTTTTAAGCTCATGACACAGAAGATGATGTTCTTGGAACTGTTACTTAGCTTTAGGACAAGATCAGAAGTAAAGGAATTTTTAAAAAGACTGATCAGACTATCAAAAAAAAAAAAAAAAAGAAAAAAAGAAAAAAAAGAAAAAAAAGGAAAAAGAAAAACAAACAAACAAAAAAGAGGCCTAAGCCATGGAATTAAATGCTCAGCAAAATAAACAAGAAAGCTGAGGTATAGCTGTAGACTGGGTCTTACACAAAGACAGAGCACTAAAGCTGGCAGGCTTAGACTGCTGCTTCACAGGATCCCATCTTCTTTTGTGCTGAGCACAATAAAACAGTGGACATACTCTAAGGTCAAGATGAGGGCAACTTCGGTCTTACTTCTCCATTCCACGAAGTGAGAAAAAAAATTCACACTGTCAGCATATTCCTCTGAACAACTCATGTTTGTTAATTAAAAGTTGTTTTCTCATCTATTTTCTTTCAGTCTAATACCCTTCTGTCAGGTCAAAACTGCTGATCTGATAATTTCCTTCAAAGTGACTAGCCTCACTGAAGTCAAAGGAAAAATTCCTGTTAGCTCCAATGAGAGAAGGATATCACCCTGAGTCCTCAGAGTGCATGTCCCACCTATACAGTGAAACAAAGAAATTAAAATCCTGCATATAAATCTGCACAACTGCGTTTGAGCTCTGTTTTGAATTAACTAGAATTATTTCACGCTATAGTTAACATATATTGTCTTTGCCTTCTTATAATTCATCTCACTTTTAAAAAATGGTGTTAAGCCTATGGGGGTTTCAGAGGTACAGAATAAATATTTTACCTGTAACTAAATAGATGTGGAGCAATCCTTGTCTTGGAGCACTTTTTATATTTTTCTCTGGGTGGCACACTAGTATTTGCTGGCTCCATGATCCCATCTAAGCTCTTCTTTCCCCTCTCTTGCTTCAGTTTTGCAGCACTTCTCTTCTTTTCATATATTCCTGATTACTCACCAGTCCTGCTTCATTTTTAAGGTCTTTATTGTTACTGTCTTCCAAAGCTAACATCCTTTTGAACGGCTCATCTAACAAAAATCTATGAATGGTTACAAATACATAAAAGTAGCTACAAGTAAGACTCAAGTTCTTCATACATGAAGGGAAGGAATTATGCCTCAGATGTAAGACTTCCCAGAATAAGAATGGGATTTTTCAAGAGATTTCATGTCAGTGTGAGTAGTTGGGCTATGTGGACAGTGATATTGAGTTTCTAAAGCTTTTTTAAAAGAAACAGAGATGTTGCAGAAATAGCTGGGGAATTATGAATACCTCAATGCTTCTGAGGACCATGGAAAAATAAACTGCCTTTCTCATAAAATTGCCCTTACAAGGAGCTAAATGTTGTTTGAAATGGTCTGTTTTAGTATTTTCAGTGGATTTCCAGCTCTGCACAGATTTTAGTCTGTTCACCTTTTTTTTTTTTTTTTGTGATCAGCTTTGCATAGTTATTGCTGTTCATTAGGACATCATTAAAAATATCTTTGCTTTTTAGGATGCTGAGACTTATCCAGATGATCAAAACATCCAGCCTCATTATCATATATAAAACTTCAGATGTCTTGTATAAAAATCCCCAAATGAATGACATATTTTTGTACATCGTACATATATACATTAAGTCAGAGGTCCCAGTTAAGGTTTGAGTCTTGCATTCTCCTGGAGATACTGGCTGCTCATGGCTTGGACAGCTGTACTCTTTGCTAGTTAAAAAACTGGCTGGGTGGCCGGGCCCACAGAGTTGTGGTGAATAGAGTCAAATCCAGTTGGTGGCGGTCACAAGTAGTGTTCCCCAGGGCTCAGTATTGAGGCCAGTTCTGTTTAATGTCTTTATCAATGATCTGGATGAGGGGATTGAGTGCACCCTCAGTAACTTTGCAGATGACACGAGGGTAGGAAGGTTCTACAGAGGGATGTGGACAGGCTGGATCAATGGGCTGAAGCCAGCTGTAGGAGGTTCAACAAGGCTAAGTGCTGGGTCCTGCACTTGGGTCACAACAACCCCCTGCAATGCTACAGGCTTGGGGAAGAGTGGCTGCAAAGCTGCCCGGTGGAAAAGGACCTGGGGCTGTTGGTCAACAGCCGGCCGAATATGAGCCAGCAATGTGCCCAGGTGGCCAAGAAGGCCCATAGAATCCTGACTTGTATCAGAAACAGTATGGTCAGCAGAACTAGGGAAGTGATCGTTCCCCTGTACTGGGCACTGGTGAGGCTGCACCTCCACTACTGTGTTCAGTTTTGGGCCCCTCACTCCAAGAAGGACATCAAGGTGCTGGAGTGTGTCCAGAGAAGGGCAATGAAGTTCATGAAGGGTCTAGAGCACAAGTCTTAAGAGGAGCGGCTGAGGGAGCTGGGGTTGTTTAGACTGGAGAAAAGGAGGCTGATGGCAGACCTTATTGCTCTCTCCAACTACCTGAAAGGAGGTTGTAGCGAGGTGGGTGTCAGTCTCTTTTGCCACAGAGCAAGTGATAGGACAAGAAGAAATGGCCTCAAGCTGTGCCAGGGGAGGCTTAGATTGGATGTTAGGAAAAATTTCTTCACTGAAAGGGCTGTCAAGCATTGGAAAAAGCTGCCCAGGGAAGTGGTTGAGTTTCCATCCGTGGAGGTATTTAAAAGAAGGGTAGACGTGGTGCTCAAGGACATGGGTTAGTGGTGGACTTGGTAGTGGTAGGTTAATGATTGGACTTGATGATCTTAAAGGTCTTTTCCAACCTAAACGATTATATGACTCTATGATTAACCCCACTGTCGTGGTTTAACCCCACTAAGCACAACACAGTCACTTGCTCACTCCCCCTCAGAGGAATAGGGGAGGGAATCAGAAGAGTAAAAGTGAGAAAACTCATGGGTTGAGATAAAGACAGTTTAATAGGTAAAGCAAAAGCCAGACATGCAAGAAAAGCAAAACAAGGAATTCATTGACTACTTCCTATTGTCAGGCAGGTGTTCATCCATCTCCAGGAAAGCAGGGCTCCATCACATGTAACGGAAATTAACAAATGCCGTCACTCCAAACATCCCCCACTTCTTTCTTCTTCTCCCAGCTTTATATACTGAGTGTGATGTCATATGGTATGGAATATCCCTTTGGTCGGTTTGGGTCAGCTGTCCTGGCTGTGCCCCCTCCCAGCTTCTTGGTCACCTGGTGGAGCATGGGAAGCTGAAAAGTCCTTGACTAGTGTAAGCACTGCTCAGCAACAACTAAAACATCAGTGTGTTATCAACATTAGTCTCATCCTAAATCCAAAACACAGCACTATCCCAGCTACTAAGAAGAAAATTAGCTCTATCCCAGCTGAAACCCGGACACCCACACACAGACACACCAAAAAAACAAAACCAAACCCAAAACAAGAAAAAAACACATGCTGTTTAGAAATGGCACCTAACATCAAAGCAAGAATTTGAGGCATCTCTGATCCTGTGCCCGTGAACCATTACACTATTTCAAAACATTCAGCCAATTTCCTTACTTCCTTCCCAATTACCTGACAGATTTTCTGCTTTTATCGTCTGAGTTCATGCAAAGAACAGATAACATTTATCATGAGTGAAAAAATTTCCCAGTAATTCAAAGACTAAAGAGTTTAGAAATGTGGTTGCTATCTGAATAGATTTTTCATCTCCCATGTGCACATGTATAGAATTAACGTTTCACAGATATTCAGGTTGCATAATTAAATAAACATATTATACTTTGTAAGCTATGAATGACTGGACTTGGAATACTTCTATGGGTGCTAAGGATTAACAAGGCAAGAATTTGGCCTCTTATTATAGAATTTTTTTTTTTTTTTTTTTGCCATGAAATCACAAAGTTATTGAACTAGAAAGGACCTGAGCAGGTTCTGTGGTCCATTCTTTTGTATCACGTAACACCAGCCATACTCAATTTACTTTTAAGAAAAGTTTGTCTGACCTGTAATTAAAAACATCTTGTTGTGGAGGTTCGCTGTCCTCCTTAAAGAGTCTTCATCCATTTTCTTTAGGATTATTTTTAATTTTCCTGGTGTTCAACCTAAATCTTCTTACTGGCAAATTAACAAGGTGCAACTTATCTTTTGCATATCCTTTTTCTTTGCAGGTATATTTTCAATATTTTTGGGCCTGCATTGTGTTGCTCCTTCATCTTCACTTGCCCAGACTAAAAAAAGCCTTTTTCAGTTTGGTATTTTTGCATTTACTTGGTTCTACCATTTCTTAATTGTAAAGATCAAGAATTCTTCTTAAAAGTAGAGAAATGGAAAAGTCTGTTTTTTTGAATATTCTTCCCTGTTAATGGAATAATAGCTTTTGTTATGAAGTTGCCGTAGGACTTAGAAGTTCCTGTGGCAGCATCTTCCTTTGTCAGAGTGAATATCACACCATTTGCTGGTGTCCTCCTCACATCATCTTACCATGCTTTGAAAACTGTCCTCATTTGAAAACAAGAAAAAATTAAGTGATATGCAAAGACTCACAAGAGTTTAACCGGAATGTGTACCAAATTCTGCTGCCTTCTGGCAGAAATATCACATCTTGTAACACAGAAGTTACAGCAACCCTGTCAGATGTGTGTGGCACTAGCAATCATTTATCACCCCGTGCTTTTCTACCACTGCTGAAGACATGCAAGGCAACAGTAAAGGCAACAAAAAGTAGACATGGTGAATGTTGTTGCTGATCATTTTGTTAATAAGCAAAATCTGTCACAGTTTTCAAGCATTGACACAGCTAGATTTTCCCATTGGAGGCCTTGAGGCTTACAGAATCTGAAAAAGTGAAGGGTAGAGACTTATGTAATTTCTTGATGTCAAAGTAAGGTGATGGTGAGTTTCCAGGGAAAGAACAGCTGATCCTCTGTTGCCCTGGAACTTATGCTGTCACTAGTATTTCTGCAAAGATTTAATCACCCACAAATGTCCATGTGTTCTGACTTACATGGAGTAAGTGACTACATCAGTGGACAGTGACTGCAACAGTGGACAAGGGAAGAGCTACGGATGCCATCTATCATCTAGATTTTTGTAAGGCCTTTGACACAGTCCCCCACAACATCCTTCTCTCTCAATTAGCGAGATATGGATTTGATGGAAGGACTGTTCAGTGGATGAGGAACTGATAGGATCATCACACCCAGAGGGTAGTGGTCAATGGCTCAATGTCCAGATGGAGATCAGTGACAAGTGCCATCCCCCAGAGGCCTGTACTGAGACAAATATTGTTTAATATCTCTGTCAATGACATAGACAGTGGGACTGAGTGCACCCTCAGCAAGTTTGCAGATGCCACCAAGCTGAGTGGTGCAGTCAACACACCTGAGGGACGGGATGCCATTCAGAGGGATCTGGACAGGCTGGAGAGGTGGGCCTGTGTGAACCTCATGAGGTTCAACAAGGACAAGTGCAAGGTCCTGCACCTGGGTCAGAGTAACCCCTGGTATCAATACAGGCTGGGGGATGAAGGGATGGAGAGCAGCCCTGCCGAGAAGGACTTGGGGGTACTGATAGATGAAAAGCTGGACATGAGCCAGCAATGTGTTCTCGCAGCCCAGAAGGCCAACTGTATCCTGCACTGCATCAAAAGAAGTGTGGCCAGCAGGTTGAGGGAGGTGATTCTACCCCTCTACTCTGCTCTGGTGAGACCCCACCTGGAGTACTGCATCCAGCTCTGGGGTCCTCAGCACAGGAAGGACATGGACCTGTTGGAGCGTGTCCAGAGGAGGGCCACAAAAATGATCAGAGGGATGGAACACCTCTGCTATGAGGAAAGGCTGAAAGAGCTGGGGTTGTTCAGCCTAGAGAAGAGATGGCTGTGGGGAGACCTTATTGTGGCCTTTCAATACTTAAACGGAGCTTATAAGAAAGATGGGCACAGACTTTTTAGTAGGGCCAATAGTGATAGGACAAGGGGTAATGGTTTTAAACTAAAAGAGGGTAGATTCAGACTAGATATAAGGAAGAAATTTTTCATGATGAGGGTGGTGAAACACTGGAACAGGTTGCCCAGAGATGTGGTAGATGCCTCTTCCCTGGAAACATTGAAGGTCAGGCTGGACAGGGCTCTGAGCAACCTGATCTGCTCATTGCAGGGGGGTTGGACTAGATGACCTTTAAAGATCCCTTCCATCCTAAACTATTCTATGATTCTGTGATTCTACGATAATAAAGAAAGGTTGTTCTGACACAAAATGCTTGACAAACTATTCAAATTAGGCAATATGTAGAAAAAATGTAATGCAACATATGGATGGACAAATGATCAGGCAGTGCTTTCAGTGTGCTGAAAGATACCAAAATGTCAATTCTAAAGTGAGTAGCAGTTTACAAACATGAAGACACCTTATCTGAAAAGCCAGATGGTATATGAGGGTACACACAAAGAGCAAGAGTGTGTCTCTTCTGCCCAATAAATTGAGTTCTGTGGCTCCAATTATCATGGACTTCTCCACTGCCTGGACCTCATCCCCCTCTGGTGTAGATTGGCTTCATCTCCACTATACATTTGGCCTTTCTCTCCTCTATATTCTCTGTGGTTTCTCTGTGATTAGAGACAAACTTATAGTTTGTGTGGGCTTTCCCCCATTCAGTACCTGAGTTACAGTCAAACTGTCAGAAGTAGGATAAGCTTATGTGAACTGTGGCAGGACACAGAACATGCACCTTCCTATGATGGAGGGAACCAGAACTGGTGAGAGCTTGTCCATCCTGCCTTTAAATAAATAAATAAGTATAAATACATGTGGTGAGTTGACCTTGGCTAGCCTCCAGGTACCCACCAAGCTGCTCTATCAGTCCCCCCTTCTCAACAGGAGGGGAGAGAAAAAATGATGAAAAGCTCGTGCGTCAAGATAAGGACAGGGACATCCTTACCAATTACCATCTTCCCAGGTTCAACTTCACTCACAACTTCTCTGCTTCCTCCAACCAAGTGGCACAGGGGGACAGGGAATGGGGGTTGTGGTCAGTTCATCACACCAAGTGGCACAGGGGGACAGGGAATGGGGGTTGTGGTCAGTTCATCACACGCTGTCTCTGCCGCTCCTTTCTCCTCACACTCTTCCCCTGCTCCAGCATGGGGATCCTCCCACGGTGTCCTGGTTTCAGCTGGGATAGAGTTAATTTTCTTCTTGGTAGCTGGTATGGGGCTGTGTTTTGGGTTTAGGATGAGAACAATGTCGAGGATACACTGACGTTTTGTTCTTGCTAAGTAGTTGCTAAGTGGCGCTCACAGTGGTAAAGGACTTTTCAACTGCCCATGCTCTGCCGGGTACACAAGAAGCTGGGGGGGGCGGCACAGCCAGGACAGGTGACCCACACTGGCCAAAGGGCTATTCCATACCATATGACGTCATGCTCAGTATATAAGCTGGGGGAAGAAGAAGGAAAGGGGGACATTGGGTATGATGGTGTTTGTCCTCCCAAGTAACCATTACGCGTGATGGAGCCCTGCTTTCCTGGGGATGTCTGAACACCTGCCTGCTGATGGGAAGTAGTGAATGAATCCCTTGTTTTGTTTTGTTTGCGTGCACGGTTTTTGCTTTGCCTGTTTAACTGTTCTAATTTATTTTACTTCAATTATTAAACTGTTCTTATCTCAACCCACGAGTTTTCTCCCTTTTACCCTTCTGATTCTCTCCCCCATCCCACTGGGGGGGAGTGAGCGAGCGGCTGCGTGGTGCTTAGTTGCTGGCTGGGGTTAAACCACGACACACGGGAAACAGTTGTTCATGAACTTCTCCAACATGGGTCCTTCCCACAGGCTGCCATTCTTCATGAACTGCTCCAGCTTGGGTCCTTTCCACAGGGTACAGTCCTTCAGGAACAGACTGCTCCAGCATGGGTCTGCACAGGGCTGTAAGTACTGCCAGGACCCTGCTCCAGTGTGGGCTCTCCACGAGCTGAAGTCTCCTTTTGACATCCATCTGCTCCAGCATGGGGTCCTCCACGCGCTGCAGGATGGATATCTGGTCCATCATTGACCTCCATTGTCTGCAAGCAGACAGCCTGAGTCACCATGGTCTTCACCGCGGGCTGCAGGGCAATCTGTGCTCCAGCACCTGGAGCACCTCCTCCCCCTGCTTCTTCACGGACCTTGGCGTCTGCATAATTGTTTCTCTCACATGTTCTCACTCCTGTCTCCCAGCTGCTGTTGCACAGTGTTTTCTATCCTTCCTTAAATATGTTATTACCAAGGTACCACCACCGTTGCTGATGGGCTCGGCTCTGGCCAGCAGTGGGTCCATCTTGGAACAGGCTGGAACTGGCTCTGTTGGACATGGGGGAAGTTTCTGGCATCTTCTCACAGAAGCAACCCCTGCAGCTCCCCTGCTATCAAAACTTTGCCGTGTAAACCCAACACAATACAATTTCTTCCTTGTAGTATCCCAAGTAGAAGATTCTGATAGCCCTGCTTGTACCAGATGGTCATACTGTGTCTTATTCCAGATGTAAATCCACTGATTGCACTACATTATCTACTTTTGCATCTTTTGGTAAGGCAAAATAGTCATTAGACCAAGAAGCGGTAAAATTACCGAAGTCTTACGTCACTTAGCTTCTTTTAACATAGCAAATGGAGTAACATAATTAATCACATTTAAATCTCCATCTTGACCCCAAATTTGTTCAATGATTTAGCAATGTGGCTTCTTTTTCAGACCATGACTGTCCTTATCTTTGTAATCTGAATACTCTGTTGCACCTTGCAAAAATTTACCAACTTCTATTCATTTGCCTAACAGCAGCTTTCTCTGCTGTAGTTTATGACGGAGAATGTTTGTTAAATAAGAAGTACTGTGCTAACTGTGGCTACTTAGACTGTTTCCAAACAAGCTTATGCTATGCTTAGTGAAAGTCTATGTAGTTTCATTGTCCTGAATGTTCCCACATGTATAAACCATTAACAGGCTTAGCAAAAAGAAACTAAAAGAATTATGTATTGCTTAAAATAGAATTTGAAGAAAATGAAAAGCTTTAGAAAGCTGTAAAGGCAATCAGAGTATTTAGCATAATTACTCTAGATGTGATCATACTTGATGAAATATCTTGTTTGTGAAATGCTGTGGTTTGTATTTACGTTTCTAATCGAATGCCATCAAGCAAGGTGCCTATTTTTGATTAAAGGTCTAATACCTCATTTCCCTAGGTCTGCATTCTATATTGGAATATAAAGTCATATAATGCTTTGAAATATGCTGTGTGAATACTGTAGTACTGCATATCCTGTGCATGCAATTATTATAATAATCATTATGTGTAAAAGCAGCTATTGAGTATGCACTTAAATAACTGCAGTTTGTATGAATTGACTTGGATAAAATAAGAACTGCTTGAATATCTGCCTACACTTGAATTAACAAGATACAGGGCATATATACTATATACACTTGTATTTATTCTCAGATTTCTGCGTGACACGGGGTGAGTACTGCCTGAGTGATGACAGGAAGATTAAAATTTCACAGAAAATAATATACTCACAGTGTAGTGGCTAGGTGCCAAATAACTGGTGTCAGTAAGAGGTAGTCATGAGACACAAGTGCAAGTCACACAGAACAGAATATTCTCCACTGCTTCTTAACGCTTTCCTTTACACAAAGTCACTTGAAGTGAAAAATAGTAAGTATCAGGGTAAAGCTCTTATAATAAATTCATCTTATTATGCCTCAACTATACTATAAAGCCTATTTACTGGAGCAAAGAGCTTAAGACAGTCAAATACTTAAAGTAAAATTTCATTCCATTTATTTAGTTCTTTGGTATTGGTTCTTGGTTATTGTTGCGAAGACAATACTGCAACTTTTTTAATTGACTTACAAATTCCTTGTTTCCCATTTTGCTAAATCGTAAGAATTCAGCCTGCAACAAGCCAGTGAGTGGTCTTTAACAGTACACTAAAAGCAAAAATAACCACAAGAAATATAATCTCCTTTTTAGTTGTAACATTTTAGTGTCTTCTTATTGCAAGTGTGAACAAAGCATCATTTAAGTCCAAAAGAACTTGCAGTCCTTCATGTTAGCAGCTGATGTTGGAGGGAGGCAAATAGGAACAACATTTCTGACCAGGCGCACACACACATGCACACACACATATATACACATAAAATACTTTCCTTCTTGATTCTCATTGGTTCTTCTTTATTTCATTCTTGGTACAGTGTAAAGTAATGATTTGTTTTCATTGTAGTACCACCAGAAAATGATATTTTACATCTAATTTTTTTCCCCAGTTATGGGCAAATTTGTGTGGACTATGTGTTTTTTTCATCCTTTACTATTTTCAAGGAGAGATACAGGAGTTGTTTAAACTTGTTTATCATCCTTCAGATGTCTTACAATGGCTTGGAGCCTGGTCCAGATATTCATGACGAAAATAAAAAAAAAGCAAGGGAATATGAAAACCAGGTTGTAAAAGGGTGTACATAGCAGACAACCCATTGTGTTCTTACCCTACTAATGTGTTTTTGATTTGGACAGTTGCCTTGATGAAACCTTTGATGGAATAAGAGATGGCCTCAACTCTCTCTATGCTGTCAAACAGGAAGCAAGCTGGAGAACTATTTTTCTCATACACATTTCTACATCCAATTTTTTCCTACTTTACCTTCCTCTCCTAGAAACTCAAAGCAGCAAGAAGCTCTTTCTTTTTCTCTTCATTGAATCTTTGTTGCCCATATTTCTAAAAGAAACCTCACATAAAAATTATGTACTTACCAGTCTGTTGACTTTTCTGTGTTCTTTTATAGGTCAGCGATCTTTGCAGAGTTGAGCCTGATGAATTAGGAGACTGCCATTTACAGGCCTGCTGGAAAGGTTTGTGCCAAGTCAGATGGGTAGGATGGCTTAAAAGTTTGAGTCACCCAGGTGTAACAGCTCCAGTCCTCACCTTCCCACAAGCTTTTTCTTCCTTTCCATCCTCCACTTACAGGGCAACTTCCTCTCTCCCAATCTTTTTGTTTGTTTGTTTAGAAAGGGCATAGTTACAATCTGTAAACTGATTTGGCAGAATGCATCAATCCCTAAATTTTGCCTTTAGTTTTAAGAAAAAGTTTGCCTCATTCCATAGCAATTCTCACCGCTTCTTCTGTAATTGTTTTCAACTGCATTTGAGTTACATGAAAGGGATGAGGACACATTAGCGCTCAATGAGATAAGAGAAAAATGGGGGATCTTCTATTCTTTCCCTTTTTGTGCACAGTATGCATAACAGCAGAAGCAATCAGACCCAAAATGCTGAAATTTACTTCATACCCATAGGTCATGGAGGGTTGCCCAAAGCAGATGAAGGATTTGGATGCCAAAGAGTCTCAAGTCTGAAGCAGGTATGGCTAAACTCATATCAGGCAGTAACACAGAACAACTCAATTAGTCTTGCACAGTCACCAGATTAAAGTTTAGGGAGTGGGAGAGATAAGAGTAACATGTCAGTTGTGTTTGTGAATGTGGTATGAAATTACAAACTGATACATCTATAAACACAAAATATTGCAAGAGGGACAAGAGGAGGTACTGTAGGGGATTTCCACACTGAAACTCTGCCCTGTAACTAAGCATGTTTATAAGATGAACATTTTGCACTATAACTGTGGAAAACAAACAGGATCTGTCTAAGCCGGTCTTGGGGCCTGGCGTATGGGGCATCAGATATGATATGAATCCTATCCAAAGTTCACCTTCCTGCATGAGCAACCTTTCCAATTGCAGTCACTGGACTACATAGGGACGTTGCAAAGGGCTTTAATCTACTTCAGGAACATCATTGCAATTTCTGGTTGTGCTGAAGCAATTTTATTTTATGCATCGTTTACACTCCACCTGCCTAACAATAAAACCAAGAAACTTTTCATTGCTGATCCAGAGCTGAATCCCAGATACTCTGCCAAGATATTCACCCCCCATCAAACAGAATGTTCTTTTGAGAATGATAAATGCTTCTTTTTTCTCCATCAGCATGTCATACTTGGAGGTAAAAAAAAAAAAAACAAGTTGTTTTCCAGGAAAGCTAATGTTTCTACCTGTCAACCTTGAAGGTGACTCTGTTAAGGTTATATTAGTCTCTTTTAAACCTCCTGTAATGGGACAAAAGCCAAGTAATAAAAACACCAAAGCCTATGTCTCTTAATATGTGCTAACCACCTACAGGGCTAAAGATCTTATAAATGTCTTATTCTTACATGCTAAAGGAGGAAAAAATATCAAATGTACTACATACCATTTATTACTAAAGGTACTATTTGAGATCTGTCTTTTCTTTTGTGGTTTACCTACCACGTTTGTGGTTTAGCTAGCCCTTGCCTCCTAAGTAATTTAAAATTGTTCAGTACCATATAGTGGTTTTGTTCATTTTATTGTAAAATAGCATTTAATTGGAATTTAATTCTAAGCTCTAAATAAAAGATGGTTTTAAAGGAGATGCTTTCTTCAACTCAGGCCCATGCAAATTTTTTTTAGAATTTATTTTGATCTGATAATGTCTGTCTTTTGTGACTGTGTTTCTGGGAAAGCAAATGAATTGTCTCTATCTCAAAAAAGCAAAACCTAAGAATGGGCCTGCATCATTTCTTTGATATATGGAATAACTGAAATGATATATAGGAGCACCCTCCTTTTTTGGATATTTCTCTGACTTACAATACAGAAACAAGTGTTCTGCTCAGTATGCTGTGAGGAAAATTTCCGGCTTTTAAAATTAAAGTGTTTTTATTTCCTCTTAGGAATAAATCCAGATTCATATTTAGTGCAAGCCCAAGTCTCTGATAGTGGCAAGTCAGCATCCTGCAATAATGTCATCACAGCTAATGACTGCTTTGCAATCAGCCTTCAATATTAGTTCCATTGTTAAAATTTCCCTCAAGCTTTGTGTTCTTCTGAGCTGATTATTGAAACAAAATAAAATGCCAGGAGGGCAATTTCAGCAAAAAAAGTGCAGTTAGTACAGATAATTGAACAGAATTTTTTTCTGCTGGCTATTCTAATTCCAGACAGGCAAAAAATCTACATCAAAATATGGACATTGCCATTATGAAAGCTTATTGTCCTCTCCTTCTTATCCCCTTCCCCCAAATACCTATATGACAATAAGCAAAACATTTGTATGAGCTTGTAATGTCTTCTTTCCCCAGGTAATAAGAATTATTTGAAATAAGAGTATCCTGATATTCACCTCTCACTATTTAATTAAAAACAACAAAAGCCTGGCTTCAGTTATTCATTTTTTTATATTTTGGCACCTTTTGGAGTTTGGGCTATAGTATTCTGTTTAACTTAAGTTACTATGCAAAATTTTTAAAAGAAAGATAGTGCTCAGCAAAAAAGCTACCATCTGTGGGACTAATATCTCATTTCTGCTCCCATATGACATAAATACAAAAAAACCCAAACAAGCAAAAACAAAAGCAAAGGAAAAAGAAAACAAGAAAGAGGTAGTTGGTGAAGAAAACAGAAAAAAATTACCAAACTGATCTGTAACTGAATACCATATTAATTTGTGTAGGTTAGCATGTTTCTTTTTCCTCCATAATAACAAGCAAAATCAGCCTACATAGAAAAGGATTATCATGCAGTTCCGCTATTGCAAGATTTTTCCTCATCTTGTTTTCCAGGACTAAATTTTCTGCACAGCAAGTTGGGTTGGTGTTTCAAATGGTTACTGAAGAACACATGAGATATCTAACATGTGGAATTATTTAGTTTCCCGCTATTGGGAAGGAACAGTTAAGAAAATTTAATTCTATTGTCAGTACTGATGATAGTCCTAATACCAGAGCTGCCTGCCCACACACATGCATACACACATACACACAGAGTTAACCAAGGCTTAATGTATAAATTACTCTGCAATATATGAATCAGGTTTTAGGCAGGGCTTTGAGCTTTTTTTTTTTTTTTTTTTAAAGTAGTAATGAGTTCTTTTCTTCCTTAATAAAGTTTTACTCATTATCTCTTTAGCTTCTTTTTGCCTATTTTTCTTGTGGGACTAGAAGTTAAATCAAATCAGGTCATAAACACCTAAAAATTCAGAGTTGAAAATTTACAATAGGTCTTGTAATAGACACAGGAAATATCCTTCTGCTTCTCAGGGATGTAGAACATGTCTGCTCCAACTTATCCACACCTCTGGGGTTGGATGTGATGATCACTTCATGATGCCCTCTGGAGGTGGTTCCTGCAGGCACAGCTCCTCAACATCTGCAACATACACAGTCCATGAAAGAGGAAGGATTACTTTATCATTATTATCATTATTCGTAGAATCATAGAATATCCTGAGTTGGAAGGGACCCACAAGGATCATCGAGTCCAACTCCTGTCTCTGCATAGGACAAACCCAAAAATCATACCATGTCTGAGGGCGTTGTCCAATTGCTTCTTGAATGTTGTGAGGCTTGGCGCCATGACTGCCTCCAAGGGGAGCTTGTTCCAATGCTCCACTACCCTTTGGGTGAAGAACCTTTTCCTAATGTCCAACCTAAACCTCCCCTGGCATATCTTCCTGCCGTTCCCTCGGGTCCTATTATTGGTCGTCAGGGAGATGAGATCAGTACCTGCCCCTTCTCCTTCTCTCCTGAGGAAGCTGTAGACTGCAATGAGGTCTCCCCTCAGTCTCCTCTTCTCCAGGCTGAACAGACCAAGTGACTTCAGCCACTCCTTGTATGGCTTCCCCTCTAAACCCTCTACCATCTTTGTGCCTCTCCTCTGGACACTCTCTAGTAGCTTTGTATCCTTTTTGTACTGTGGCACCCAAAACTGCACACAGTACTCAAGGTAAGGCCACACCAGTGCAGAGTAGAGTGGGCCAATCACCTCCCTCGGCCGGCTAGCAATACAGTGCTTGATGCACACCAGGACACGGTTGGCCCTCCTGGCTGCCATGGCTCATGTTCAACTTGCCGTTGACCAGAACCCCCAGATCCCTCTCTGCGGGACTGCTCTCCAGCCTCTCGTTCCCCAGTCTGTATGTACATCCAGGGTTGCCATGTCCCAGGTGCAAAATACGGCACTTGCCCTTGTTAAACTTCATGCAGTTGGTGATTGTCCAATTATATTATTATTATTACTATTATTATTATTATTATTATACCATTAGTTTGTGCTGCTGCTTTGCTGGAAGAACTGGAAATGGACAGCCCCAGCTTACCAAGGGCTCTGGCTCCTCTTTCCACTCCCATGCTAATTTTCCTCTCCTTTCCTATACAGCAGGAACTTGGCCCCACCCAGACCAGAGTCCTGCCTTTGGGACAAGAAAATTCAATTTTGCATGCACTGTTGAAAATCTGCGAGTTCACTCTGGATGAGCACATTTAGGAATCAGCTGCAGTTATTATCTTGGCAAGGGCACATAGCAGAAATGCTGTCAGGAACTCCACTGATACAAATCTCAGCAGGGCTTTTCCACCATCGATGTCAAATTAACTCATCACCATCCTTACAAATGAACACCAAAAAGAAATGAGACACATAGCAGTGCTCCATTCAGTTTGAAGTCTTTAAAAGCTATATTTCAATGGTTACTAATACAGAATGAAAGAACAAAGCCAGATTGCTTGAAACTTTTATGTTCAGAAAACCAAACTTCAGTTAATAGGAATGTAAATCAGATACTAGTTCACTCTCTTTGTATACCCTTTGAGTCATTATGCTGTGCATGTAAGCAAGGAATCATATCAGTGTCATCAGAACAATACTGTGCTCTAGACAAGCACAAAAGAGATATGAAACTATATGGCATAAAGTCTAATCTTAATTATTACAAAATGTGGGTAGACTTTCAGTCAACCACATTTGCAGTCACAGCAGTACCTTATTTGTTGTTTAGTATTCATATTTGAGATTTAGCTGCTGAACTATAAGAACTAGGGACTCTCTAAATCCATAATTTTCAAAAGGCTGATTGTTTTGAGGATTTTGTGAAATATTTTTGTACATACATACACATTCATACAGTGATAAAATATGTGAGCACAAGGAATCTAAATGATGGTGCTTCATAAAGCATCTTTTGGAGACAAGTGATCAGTCAGAGTACTGAACGGAAAAGCCAGTTGACAAATCAAATAACAACTTTGGAGGATAGCTCATCAGTGAAATATTGCAAATTGAATGTCACCAATTAAGCTTTGACTTTTATCTGGTAGATTAACATCAGCTATTCAGTCAGAATTTAGTGTGTATCCTTATGTCAGATAGAGATGCGGACAGTAATGGAACTGACATCTCCATTTCATTATTTATTTTAAACAATCAAATCTCTTTCAGCTTTTATTATAGAAGGACTGGTGGAATGCAGTAGGCATATTGCTTTTACAAAACTGTTTTGGGGAGCCCATGTCTATTTATGAGTCACATTCAATTTACATCAGAGAAGTCTAATGGCGTGAACACTGAAATTGCGTCTTACAAAAGTGTATTTCAGATGCAATCTAATTTATCCTCAATATTATACACATATTTACTGTTCAATGTATGAATATCTCTAAGGCTCTGGAATCTGAAAACTAAGTGCAAGGTGACAGAAGCATTCAAGACAAAAACTGAAATATCTAGGACAAACTAGAACTTCAGAGAAGTGGATCACTTGGGGTAAAATGACAGTTATAATCTCTTAAAACTCATTGACCATCAGATGTGCTCAACACGTTGAACTGCTGGGCTATTGCAGAGAGATGTTCAGCTTCCTGACAGCATTTAAATTGTTAACTCCATGCAATTGCACTGCCTCTGGGGTGGAGATCTTTTTCATCAAAGACAGCTCTGACCCTAAGCCCTTTGCAGGGCTACATATATATATGTAAATTGATATTGAATTTATACATTAACAAATATGAAAGCAAGACAGATTTTTTGTTTAATCTTTGGCCAATCACTTCACTACCAGAGGAAATGCCTACAAACTCCATGCCTTCAGAGGAACGTGAGGTCTCTCTCTAGATACATCACAGCAAATGACTGCCAAGTCCTCAGAAACAAGACTGGTGCCAGCTGTTCGACAAACTTGAATTGGAAATAATGTACTAGTAAAGGCGGTTATTCTGCAATGTAAGTCTGTCTTGGAATACACTCCACATTCATTTCCATTATAAGACTTGTATTACAACACATTTGTCCTGGTTTCGGTTGGGATAATTTTCTTCTTAGTATCTGGGATAGTGCTGTGTTTTGGGTTTAGTGTCAGAATAATGTTGATAACACACTGGTGTTTTAGTTGTTGCTAGGTAGTGCTTACACTAGGCAAGGACTTTTCAGCTTCCCATGCTCTACCAAGTGCACAAGAAGCTGGGAGGGAGCACAGCCAGGACAGCTGACCCAGACTGGCCAAAGGGCTATGCCGTACCGTATGACATCATGTTCAGTATATAAACGGGGGGGAGTTGGCCAGGAGGGAGTGATCACTGCTCAGGGCTGGGCTGGGCATCAGTCGGCGGGTGACAAGAAATTGCATTGTGCATCACTTGTTTTGTATATTCTTTTATTACTATTACCATTACCATTACCATTACCATTACTATTACTATTATTATTACTATTTTCTCTTCCTCTGTGGTCCTATTAAACTGTCTCAACATCTCAGCCCATGGGTTTTACTTTTTTTTCTCCATTCTCTCCCTCATCCCACCAGCGAGGGGAAGGGTGAGCAAGTGGCTGTGTGATGCTTAGTTGCCAGCTGGGGTTAAACCACAATAGCATTTACATCACAGGAAACTAAAGTTCTAATTTTCATCTCATTCGGTCTGGGATAAATCATTAATTCCAGTGCATTCCTGCAACAACAGTGTCCAGGAGAAATATTAGCAGAAGCTTTTTCTTTTATTCCTCTACTACTTTGTTCTCACTATGCAAGAAACAGTTTCTAAGATGTTTTATTATATGTAAATTTCCATTCAGTGCAAGGCTCATCACTTCATAAACAATGCAGTAGTAAGTAGTTTGGTTACAATAAAAGGATATTGCCAAAATTGCGTCACATTATTCTTCTACCTCAATTTTACAGTAGGAAAGACTGGTTAATGATGTAAAATATAAGTGTTGTAATTCAATATTAGTACAGCTATTCTTGCAATCATTGTTAATAAATTCATTGCAAAACAGTTCACATTTTTCTCCTCTGCAAAAGTACAGCGTGTATGTGCTAAATGACTAAAATAAAGTAATACTAATTTTGACTGGAAACTGTAGGTAATAATAATATGTCAATATGTCCATAAACAGTTTAATTACAGGTATAAGTTGAAATGATAATTTTGTGCTACTGTCACAAAGATCATAAAATACTTTAAGAATTAATAATTCAAATCTAATAATTCAAGTTGCAGTTGTAGAAGGTCTGGTCCCTTTTCTGGATTACACGTGATTTCAGTGGGCTCTGTGCACAGTGTTAGTGCTTTTATCTAGGTTTAATTCTGTTTGTGTGTGGAAAGTTTTGTTTCTAGCATGACAGGACACAGTCGGTGACTACATAGTGACATATATACTTATCTTGTTCCCATTTTAAATGAAAAGTTGGAGTAATTTTCTAAAATAGATTAACTGATAAAAATCATTTTCAAAATGATACTGCTTTTTGAAGCAAATGGAGAGACTGACTAGTGTTCAGAAGAACGGCAGAAGGAAGTTATCAAGAAGAGGTACAAAAGATAGACCACAGTGCTGAGGTTTAGTATTTTCATATTTTGATATGGACTATATATGAGCACTTGGGATACTGTGCCTTGTAGAAAGTTGTCTTAGCTATGATTGTTGCCCCCCCCCCGCCAAAAGAGTGTGGTGGATAAGGACTGGAATTGGAGGCCTGTTTGCTTACAGATTTGTGTCCTTTCTCCCCTACATCTATTTTCCATTCATGCTACAATAATCTCATCTCTCTATCTAAAAAATTTATTAAATTCCCACTCAGTAAGGGACAGCTAGTGTTTCAGTCTGTTTGCAGCTGCAAGTGTGGTGGCCACTATGCCTATGCACACAGGTGGCCCAGTTGTCCCTTGCCAATGGGATGTAGAGTCTTTTTCCCCCATCCCTCTTAGGAAACAGCAAGTTTACTTTCTTTTGTCTTCTCTGAGAACTTTCAGGAACATCATTGTCTATGAGACTGCACCTGTCTGTCATACCACTGTATGGGAAACAGGAGTGAAAGGTGCGCTCACCTGCAGCCCAATAGCACAAATTCGTATTCCACAAGAGCCTTCTTCCTTAGAAAACCCATCATGATTTTCCACTTTGACCACAAATATTCTTAGGTTGGTGAGCAAAACACAGTAGCCCTAATGAAATCTGTGAGACTGTAGCTGAAGAGTAAAGCACTCTTCACTCAGAATGAAGGTTGCAGAATTCAATACTTAAGTGACTACTATAGCCCATAGATTTGTCTTCAGCTTCTCCACTGCAAATTAAAGTACAGGCTAGAGTGACAAAGACAAGATGATTATCTCCACTAACTTTTAGCACAGATAGCTATCAGTGTCAGTATTATTCTCCTTTTCTGTGCTTCAGTAATTCCTAATGAAGGTCTATGAGAAAAAAATAAAAGGGAACTTCTTACACATTAGGTACCTTTCATAGTCAAACTTTCACAAAGCCCTTTAAAAAGTAATGAAGGCAATACTGAGAGCATGACTTCTCTAAAAGCAAACTGGGTACCATTATATCCAAACCAGTTGTTCCCAGTCAGCTTTGGGCTGAAAGGCTGTTTTCCAGTGGCAGTGGACTGCAGACTCAGTAGCCCAACAGGATTGCAGCCTGCTTCATCTGCCCATGAGTTTGTCCAGCTGCTGAGAAAGCAACAGCAGTGACTTTGCAAGAGCAACCAAATCACCTGTTAGAAATGTGTTGAGTGTTCATTTTGTATTTTCATTCCTGAATATTCACAGGTGACAGATTTATACCTGACTATAAGAATTTCCCTAAACTCTAACAGTTTCTTGCTGATTAAAAAAAAAAAAAAAAAAAAAACAAACCAAAAAAACAACACCTTTATGACAAATGTATGGGGATGTGCTTTGTAAGGTTTCTACCATTTGTTATAATAGTTCTGGCAATATTACATTTTATAGATTAAAGGGGAAGTAACTCTAAAGGTTATTATTCTCAAGGATATTGAGTTAGGATAAGTCATTCTCCTCAACTCATGGAATTCTGGTCATAATAATACATTTCATTCGCCGAACCTCACGTTCCGAAGCCAAAGATGACATTGAAAAAGCAGTCTTGTCTCTAGTCTTGTTCTGAATTCGGACCTAACACTATTATCACACCAATGTAGATGTCCCAGAGTTTAAAGAAAAGGCTCAAGTGTCAGTTTTATGAAGGACAGTATACTTCTTCCTAGTAGTCCTAAGGGCCCTCAGTGTTAGTGTAAATGAAAATCAGATTTCAAATATAACTTCTGCTTGTCTCAAAGTGTCTTAAGCAAGACTTTGAGTTAACACAAAAATATAAAGATTCATCTCCTGCTTTTACTTTATCTCTGTGAAGGCAAGATTTGACTTATGGTTGCATACTAACAGAATGAAGGACAAACATTTAAAATCAATAGCATGACAACACCGGTAAACTGCATAGGGTTTATAATCTGAAATCTTGTGATGCTGTTAACACATACTTCTATTTTGAAGAAGTTCTCTTTAGATTTGGTCATCAAGTTATAGCAGCAAATTGACTTTGATAATTACACATAACAAGGCTACATAATGTAACACAGGTAATGAGATTTTAATTCACCAATCCATCTTGTGAATGAGTACAAGAAGTAGCAGTCAGCCTCCACACTACTTTACACAGTTTTAGTGCTAGTTATATTCTGCATGTGTGTTAGCCCACCTGCAGTGCCATTATTTATGCAATCCCATTAGGAAAACAGTTTTTGCTCTCATTTCAGAGACCTATTACAAAATTCATTCAGATAAAGGTAAGTTATATCTTTTTAATAGTTTGCCTGTCTAAAGAACAACACTAGGAGACATAGTCATCTTGTTGAGCCTTTTCCTGGTGCTGGGAGTGGGGAGGGAGGGTAGGGGGGATTACACAAGAAAGTATGGTTTTCATTACTGGTGCATGCTGTACAATAAAACAAGAAGCCACTTCCCAAAACCCTGAATCTGACTGTGTAAAAGAAGCTAAAGAAATTGCAGCTTGTTAAATTTTATCCTCTACATTGTCTCTTTTCTACATTAACGGCATAAAACCACAGGCTGTAGAAAAAGGGTAGGTTTGTAGCCACAAGTCATATGGCAATGTTAAAGGCATAACAGGATCCAGACCACCTAATCTAGACATCTAACATCCATTTACTTTTATGTATGGAGTGAAACAGCCTGTGTGAAATAAGTGTTCATGTTTCTGTGCAGTTAATGGGGAGAAGAGTGTTTAAAGATCTTTGCAGGGAGGAAAACTGTCCAACCTGGATAGTATTGCAGTTCAGAGGCTTTCACTGCCATGAATGCTATCATGACTAATTGGACTCCTCAGGTGCTTCCCTTGCAAGGGCTACTTAGTTAAGGGTCAGAAAATTTACATACAGAATATTTGCATAAGTTAAGCAGAATATGTCCCATTCATAGTGTATGATCATGTTGTGTAAGAGATCATACACTTGACATATAAACGACAATGACAGGCAACTATTTATTTTTTAAAAGATAACTCCCTGGGCCTGTTAGGAGGAGCTGGGCTTATGCAAGAAGTGTGGCTCTGCAGAAAACTCCAAAATTTCAATAATTTCTTTTCAATCGAAAATAAAAATGTTCAATCAGGAAACCATATGTGTCAGAATCTGGATCTGGATATGTTTCTTGGATCTGAATAAATATGCTATGCTAAAATATATAACAATTTATGATGTAAGATACATCCCAACCCAATATCTTTTCAAACAAATAAAAAGAAAAATGAGGTTCCTAGAAGCTGTAATAAAATGTTTTGACAGTTTCAGTATATGCTATTTTGATTTGGTTTTATAAATGAAAATTTCTCAACCAAGTCCTGAAGAAAATTTCATTTTTGATGAAAAGACACTTTCCAACTGAAAATTTCAAGCTGATATACTTTTTCATAGTTTTTAATATAGGTATAAATAAGCTGGCAATAATGGGCTTTAGCTTGATTGCATCTCCAAAAAGAAGTTTATACAATGCACAGGATTGTTCCAGGATCCAAAATTTGAAAATAGCTTGTTTTCCAAACTTCAGAATATTGTTTTGTTGTTTTTTTTTCTTAATAAAATAATTAGATTTTGTCATATTATTAGGTACAAAGATTATTTTTTAGATTATTCAATAACTCTCTTTTAGACCTTTTTTCCAGTGGTTTATAAGCTTTAGCATTTTATGTATTTGAACTGGAAATTTACCTAGCTTTGTATCTGTCATGGGAGTGTCATATGCACTGTTTCTTCAGCTACAGAAGATGTGGGGGATCACACTTGCTTTGTGCTAGAGTTTAAATCCCTTGGATTCAGAGTGTTATGTTTGATTGGAAAGAATCCTGTGTTTCAAAGATTTGTCTTTTTCTGAGTCTCTCACTATTCAAATGTATTTTTTTCAGTTCAGTAACACCTTGGGAAAATAAAATAAATAAAAAAATATGTTGTACAAGCTCAGCACAGACTCAGCAGTGTTTAGCAGCTAAATTTTTTTAAAGTCTTTCTTGACTGAGCATGCTTTAATCCCTCACAATTACTATTACCATACATCTGTTATTACCATCAAAAGGCTGAATATACTGAATCCTCTGAACATGCCTTCCTGCAGTGAAAGTAGATGTGGTAAAACAGATCATGTAAGAGAGTCACAGAATATTCCAAGAAACTCAGAAGAGTTTAACCACAGGCAGGAGAGAGACTGAGATGTATGATGGAATACAACTGGAGTTGGGGGTGGACCAAGGGGCAGAAAGAAGGGATCAGAAAGGGTGAAGGGAAAAATCAGAGACATGAAAAAATGTGCCAGCCCTTGTATATTAGTCATTGTCTTTTTTTCTCAGATTCCTTTTCCTTCTTTCACTTGTTTCTCCTGTTCCCCAGGGTGAAAGAAAGGCACTTGTCAGGTGGTTGTCAAACAAACACCTACCAAGTTGTCTCAGCTGGGAACTTGCACTAACCATTTCACACTTGCTTTGAAGAAAACCTTCTGCACAACTATTTGTGATTCCAGAATGTGAAAATCATTCTGTATAATTAAATATCCCAATTAAAAAGATGTTAATGAAACACCTCATGATGTTGGCTGCAGAGCCCTCCAAGGACTGCAAAGAACCTGTGAGTTTTTGAGCCATGAGCAGGAGAACAAGGATGGATGCCCAGAGAAGTCAATTGCAAGCCTGGCAGAGGCACACAGTACACCTTGCAAATTCCCAGCCTGCAGGTGAAGGGTTGGGAAACTTGTTCAGAAGCTTGTCTGAAACTCTCATCTGGAAATCCCTGAAAAACAGCATCCAGGAAACGGGTGGTTTTTTAGCCTACTTTTTGAATATTTTGGGTAACAAAATTATCCTATGTCTGTTCAGTTTCATCTTCCTAATTATTTTGATTGAAATAAGTATATCCTTTAAAAAGTTTGAATTTAACCTACTAATTAGCCAGAAGAACAGTGAACTAAGAGCCTAATCTCATTATCAAACTGTTACATTACTATAAACTCATGTTCTTATTTTCAGCATCTGTCCTAAAAAATACATATTCTTTAAAAAGAAAATCTTGTGGGTTTTTATAATTCATTACAGGAGTTGTAAAAATGCAGAAACTCCTCAAAGAATATGTCTCTAATCCCATAAAATAGATGGCATAGTATTTTGCAAAAATAGTATTATTTACAGTTGGCGTTTGTGCTTCTGGTTGTTTTCAACTCATGACTCTTCTGGCAGACAGCACTGCCTAATGAACTTAAACAGCTGTCAATATTTGCTTGTATTGTGAACTGAGATGCATGTTTTTCACAGGTTTGACAAGGTAAATATCATTTAGTGGGCCAGTGGACACATAAATTGTGACGTATCACACTATATTAGATTCTCATTAGTTTCCAGAGAAGTTTTTAAAGACGTGAAACAAAGAATATACTAAAAGTGTTCTGGAAATCTAAGTGGCAATTCCCATTTTTCAGGGCTGTAGATTAACATATATAGGAGATATAGTTCCTTTTGAGCTGTTCCAAAGACTTCAAATGAGAAAATCTGAAACCTTCAGAGTTAAATGTACAACAAACACATCTAACAACATGTAAATGGTGTTAAGTCTTCATTTTTAACTTGATTTTTTACCAGTTTCATTCTCCTTTTCTTCTGACATTACCTTTAAAATGTTAACAGAAAGGGGTTCACTAAACCTCTCAATATAAAAACACTGCAGGTCTAGAGATATTTCCTTTATTGACAACCAGCCCAAGAACAAATACCTAGAAAAACATTAATGACATCCTAGGGTGATTCTGTCCTGGAGTCCATTGTCTGTATATGAGTTAAACCAGTCTATGTGAGGTCCAGTTTACCCTCTTTAACATGTATCAGGTTGAGGAAAAAGCTAAAAGAAGTAGTTCAATATGGAAAATTAAGGAGAAATCTTTTTAGAGGAATGAAGAATCAGCAGAGAGATAAGAAAAGAATAGCTCTGAGTTCAGAGATTCTTGAAAAATTTGAAACTCCAGTAACACAGGTCTGTGGGTCAATGCTGTTTAAAAGGGGAGAAAGATAGGAAGCACATACATTAGATGGAGTAAAATATTACAACCCTGGAAAAGCAGAAGTTGTTTTACTGGTATATGATTTGAGTTTCTTTCTCAAGTTTTTATGGAGATTAGTGGAAGGCCTACATACAACTCTACGGAAGAATGACAGAATAAAGACCCCAAATATTTAAAAGATTAACTACCACCACTATACTAAATATTATTTATCTGATGATATTGTAACAATAAACTATAATAACTCGACCAAAAGCACTAAAATTTTGGGGTAGGATTGACAGAATTCCATTTAAACTCTGCTGTTTTCCCCTAATATAAAGTCTATGTTTTCTCCCTAATTTTACCCCATTTTAAATAACCAGATTCTCTCATGTAAGCAATTGGTTCCTCTCCCTTAATGAATCACTTTCCACAAACCCATGTATTCTTTCCTTACATTCTTCATTAGCTTTTGTTGAGAGTATATCTTTTGAATTGTTAGACCTAGCTTGATTATTATCTTTCCTTCTGAACCAGAGAAGGGATCAGGAACTTAAATCAGGGAGAAAGAAGTAGAGAGGGAAGAACAAAAAAAAAAAAAAAAGACTGCTGATTCACTTTGTCTGTAATATCTAGATAAACATTATACAATGTTCCTGTGCTTTCTCCCCCCAAGAAAAGTGTTGTTGAATTTATAAGCCTTAAAAGAGATGCCACAGTCTTTACCAGCTCCTGATTGCTAATCCTTCCCTACATTTCCTAAAATTCCATATGAACTTTGTCCTCAAGAGATGAGCACAACAGAGAAAGAAAAAAAAGAATCTTTTTTCCCGTTTCATGGCTTGATGCCATTGCCTATGGTGATCTCACATATATTCCAATCTGTTTTTCTCTGTCGTAACTGGCGTCACAAACGTAATGTACACAGGTACTTCTAAAGGCTCAATCACTTTTTCATCAGCAAAGGGGGAATTTACTGTTTCCAGTGTACAATATTCACATAGGAAACTCAAAATGAACTTTTAGTTCCTTTCTATTCTCCCTCTTTTTCTAACCTCAATACAAAGTCAGAAAAATAAGGACTAAGATTTCAGAGTGGTGTTGGAGAAAAGATATTCATGAAAGGTGGGAGTTTCCTTTTCTTGAAGTCTGCTGCTGAACTGTTTTCTGAAGCCCAAAACCTCCTTGGTGAGTTTGTCTGAGGAAATTAAATAATAGCTAGATGTGCAGTCCTTCTTCTCTGCAGCAGTTAAGGATAATAGCAGTTCATGATTTTTTGGTAAGGTCAGACACCTAAAGCACTGGGTGGCCACAGCAGGTATGTCTCTGAGGTTTCAGAAGAAGTGACAAACAGCTAAAATGAGTCACCACTTGTAAATAGGAAATGAAGTCTGTTACTGCAGAGCAGTTGATTAACATCTTCATGCAAGAACTTTTTTACATCTTGATTTTCTGTCATATCATAAACCATTCCTCCTCTCAATTTATTTCAGTTGTGTAGTCATAAAAAGTAATATAAAACTATATTGATTTAGTTAAATTCTGCTCAAAGATGGAAGAGCAGGCAACCTGCTGAAAATACGATGAAAGCTCTAGCAAGCATTCACATGGTTATTTATATAGAATTACTTCTGAACTATCTGCATCCTAAAATATAGCAAAGTTTGACAGACTTCTGCAAAAGCATAAACCATTTAAACTGAGATTACATCTTCAAAAAGAACCTGTAGCTGATCTTCCTAGTTGTCCAATATTTGATTTACTCATAGTCAATTTGGAAACAAACAATTTTTTCTCTCAGTCACATATGTTCTAGAATAATTAAATACTTAAAAACCTTTCTAAATAAATAAAAAAAGACATGCATAAATACATACATAAATAAATCTTTCTGCTCTCTGTCTCACATCCTGTTTCTCAGCTGAGGGATAGGCATTAGAGGACTACTGTGAATGCTGATGGAAAATAATGGTTTTAAGTTAATGTTCATAACCATGGAGACAGAAAACAGTCAGATCTCTAATACAAATCAGTAACAGCATTCAAATCCCACTGTTTTTTATGGGTGAGGAGAGAAAATCTTGGTTATTCTACCTCAGGAGGTAATAAACCTTCATTATAAACTTTATAGAAGGTTGATTAACAGTTCTCTGCAATGCTTTGAAATCTGGATTCCCAGATACTTGTATCCTTACTGATGTGGAAGATTTGAGGCTGCAGACTGAGCGGTGAGTATTACTGAAGTTCACTCAGGATTATGCTCCTCACCTCAAGTCTGTCAGTGACACTGAGTCAAACTTGACTCCATGAAACCTTTCAAGGAGATGAAGGAATTGCTCCAAGAGTGCAGGGTTGCTCAGTACCTATAAATGGCAAGACATATACTTGTAAGTGGTGATAATTTATGGAGGCAATGAAAGTTTCTCCTTCATACTGAGAATGTGCATGAGTAATCAAAAAGGATAGACAGACAATATAAATCTCCCAATGTGTACTACTCTGTTATCTCCTTTTCATGTCTTATTAAAGGTGTTACCTACAAATGGCTGGATTTCTCTCTCTCAGTTATTAATGAAGTTAGAATTCAGTGGCATCTTAGAAGCTTTCCAGTACGGCTTCTTGCACTCTACCAAAATGTCCCTCATCAAAATTCAGTTTGTTCTTATCCTCCCCAAGCTGCAATCTGATCTAGAGAGTGTTGCTTGCACTCTGCTTGATTTATTATCCCTTTCACTTCTGCTCATTATGACTAGGTAACCTAATTTACCACCAAGTTCAGCTGTCCTTTTCATACTGATTAAAAAACATCTCTCTGCTTGAGGCAGACCTGTTTCCTTCTGGTGGAAACAAAGTGGTGATCCTCCGTTTGTCACTTCTCTTTGTTTGAATAAACAACTACCTCTTCCTGAAGAATTCCCATATTTTCCCTTACCCTTGTCCTTTTTTAGTGTTCACTGGGGAGTATGTATCAAAGTTGACCTGTGCATGCCAATTCCAAAAATTGCTGTAGAATTTAATGTTTGTTACAAAGAGCAGGATAAAGAGATGAATTCTACAGCAATTTTTTACTGACATTGGATATTTTTTCCTATTTTCTAACAGCCCATCTCATAAACTATCAGATCTGAGTCCCTACAAGTACACTGAGAAGTTCCTCCAAATAGCTAATGCCAGACAAATATCCTTACAATTTTTCCTGCATGGCACTTGCAGTGGCCCTCAAGAAACACTGGAGGGGGGAAAGAAAAATGGTCTTTCTCATAATTCCGACTGAAATGTTGTGAAATCCTGCTATTGCAATTGCTGCCTATCATCAAAGCAGCCAGTGTTGTCTAGTTGCTTCTAAGCTCCTCTTTTGTTATTATTCATACAGTGTTTTCTACAGTGCCTTATGTCCTATTTTGGGGCTAAGGATCTAGCCTTCTATTTTGGGACTAAGGATTTGCACTACAATGCAAATTACAAACAGTTATGATGATATTTAGGTGAATTTATAACCAGCCCTATGCAGAACTACTCTATTCTCCCGCACTTCTTAATTGAAGCTTTCTGTATGCATGTCTGAAAATAGCAGAGGCTTTTGCCTTCTTTCCAGTGTTCCTACACTGTGAACACACATTTTTTTTGCTATATATCACCCACTGGTCTTTCTCCATTTTTAATACATTTATCTAGTCAGGAGGACATTGTATTATGCAATTCTCTCCATTGTGATCAATCATTTTCTGTATGTCACTGTCTTTAAAAAGTAAAAGCAGGCACCTTATTATTCTCTTAAATTCCCTAGTGCCAAGTAACACATGCATCAATGTCTATACATATGAAGTTATCTATGATACTTTTTTTGCTGCTTGTATACCTGTTGTGTACCTTTTTGTGGCTCAAGGTCATGATCATACTAGCCTATCCTCTGCAAATGGAAAAAAAATGACTGAGCACTTGTTATTCCAAGGCCTTAAGGAAAGCTTGTGATCAGGATAGTTCTCCTTCAGACAAATCTTTCTTAATAAGCAGCAACTGGAAAAAAAGTAGGATGTCATAGTGATATAAGAAGACATGCATAAGTGAACTGATTGCTTGTTGCTTCGTGGTAACAAGTAAGTTAATTGTCATCTCACCATATTTTTCAAATATCAACACTTCTTAAAAAATTAACCTGAAAGAACAGCCAATTTCTTAACAGTACGACCTATATATCTAGCTCTTTCTAATACCTGCTAAAGAATGTATGTAGAAGGTAGAAGATTAGGTCTTTTACCTGTTATAACCTAATAATGAACTGTGTAGAATTTATTCAGATGTTATTTTTCTGTTATCAAACCATTTATGAATGAGTTCAAAGTTCTTCCAGTCTGTTATAGCCTGACTGATACAACAAAATGTTTATATAAAATACTCTGTTCAAATAATACAGCAAAATGCTCACCTCAGCTTTAAGCTGGTATTCGATAAACCAGTAACACAGCTGTATAACTGTGCTTAAGAGCTTCTCTGTTTTGGGATCATAATTATAAGTACAAATACAATCATCTGCAAAGCTTAGAATAGTATTCCAAAAGGATGTTGAACTACAGTGTTATTATCTTCAGGAAACCTTATTTCTGCTAAGCTACATCTTTTAGTAATTTATTTTTTTATTAATAGATAAATATGGCATAAGCAAACACCTGAAGAATCATAGACGTTTATAGCAAAAAAAAAATAAGGTTTCTTAGGAATTTGAATATTTTGTTTAAAGCTGGGATCATTTGTTGTTACAACCCTGCCAACAACTGCAGTGACCGTACAAAATTTGCAGAATATTTAGTGGACACTAAAAGAAATTAATGAGCAACGAAAAATACCTGGGCATCATAAGTTTTACATGATAACCTTCAATATCTCTACTGCTATATATTCCCACTTCGAGAGCTGTGTATAACCAGCTGCATTAGTGTAGCCACAATGGTCTAAAACAATAGAACAAGACAAGGTAATATCTTTTTTTAGATCAACTGGTAAAGCTGGAAAGAGGCAAAGAAATTTCTCAGGAATGTAAGCTCTTCCTTAGGTCTGAAACATTAGAATCAGACTGTGCTCAGCATATACTTGCTTGAACTTTGATGTTTATGATTTAAATTTGAAGGAGGGTTTGGGTAACTGAAGTCACATCTTTGGGCCCACTCCTCAAAACTGTCAGCTGGTGTAACAGAGGATATTTCTTCCTGATACAAGTCTTGTCTTGTTAAATAACACCTGAATGTGATGGAACCATTCTGAGATTTCTATACAAAATAAAGCACAGTTTTCAGACAATATTTTCTTCAAATTTGAGAGAAGAAAATATCATGAGTAAGTCAGTCATGAATACTACCAGGACCCTTCTTTTTCCCTACTGTATAGAAAACTGTGAAGTTCAAAAAGTTCAGCAAATATAAGAGAAGGCAAGTATCGTTAATACATTTAATAGGTAGAAATCTAACTTCTGTTCTGCTTGTAAACTCTTCACTTAAAAAGCTTTGTGTTATTGTACTCCATCAGTACATTGATAAAATTAATAAAAAGGGAACTACCATGAAATTGCTGAATTTACAAAGGATTATCATTCCGATTTCTTAAATACCTGTGTGAAATTTGTTTCTGAATAAGTATCTCTAACTAATAAGGAAGATAAGATATGCATTTAAAATTATGTACTTTCGAAAGGTAACGCTGATTATAATTCCATGCACAAAATAGTCAGCTTACAAAGAACAAAAGCATAGTGTAGTATTATTGATGAGTAAAAACTCATCAGTGATTATGATAATTTTTGAAATCTTTATCTAAATATTTTTGTGTCCATCTAAAAGCATGTCATAATTAGTTGTGTTTCATGACTAATGGTTAATAAGCTGTGAGTAAAAAATCAACAAAAAGAGACTCTTGTCAGTCTGAGGAACTTTGAATCAGTCTTACTTTGTTTAGAAAAGTAAAATATCAGGACCAAAGTAAATATACTAGTGAAACTTTGCTTGAAAATTAAGGCTTATATATGTGCCTATAGAAAAGGTGTGTTGCTTTTTTAAAATATGTTTCAAAAGAAATAAGCAAAAAAAAAAGTCTTTTTTTTTAGTAAGCAGGGAGAATTTTCTGCTCTCTATAGTCAATGCATCTGACGTTCAAAGTTGTATGTTCTTGCTTCTGTCACTAAAAATTAGCTTTAAACTTGGTTTAAATGGCTGGTGTAGGATACCCTCATACCTGAAGGGAGTTTTCAAGTGACTGGACAGCTGCTATGGCAGATCCTTGCTTTTCATTTTATTAATATATGAAGTGTAAAGAAAAAAATTAAGTCATTTTTGTGTAGCTTGTGGTTGGCCTAAAGAGAGACCTTCCACAGCTCAATATCAATCTGTTAGTTAACATTGGTCACATCTCATATCTTGTCTTATGGTATGTTTGATGGCCCTAAGACTGTGCAAATTATAAGATAGTAAGATATGAAGAACACTTTATCCACTTCACAAGATCTATCTCTGTTTCAACATATATTTTTTTACAATTTTATGATTAAACTGTTATTCTGGAGGACTTTCCCACCAATTTTCATCTGTAATTATTCCTTCCTGTTTTCTCCCCTGTGGCTCTTACACTTTTTTAAGACTTGAGTAATGATAATTATTAAAACTATATACAAATTATATAGATTATTTAGTGCATATTAAAATAATCTCAGTACCTTGTCAATCTGTTGGTATATCAGAGGAATAATTTAGCTGTGTTTCTGTCCATAATCACAAAAAATTATTGTGCTTGGAGGTGACGAAGATGTATATATTAAAATATAATTTTGCTTTTTCAAAATATTTGATAGGATGCTTAAATCATGCAGTGGACTGAGAGCATGCAGTCAAGTAAAGAGTGCTCTGTGCTCTTTTTGACTGTAGCAGTTTTTGAATCACTTCTTAGAAGAATATGAAATACTGATCAAAGTCACATTTATGTGGGTAGCCTGCAGCACAGAACATATAGTGCTGGATAAACAGATAAATCAGGACAACTTATTTGATGACTTTTGTGACTCTGAGGCATGCTATATCTTGCCCAAATTCCTAATACTAAGTTGTGAAAACAATGCTTACAGTTTGGAGATCATCCATCAGCAAACAACACAAATTTCTCCATGTCCTCAACTGAGACCTCTTGACTGGGGACGCAGTACTGGACCTGGTGGTCACCAATGTAAGTGAGCTCATTGGTGCTGTCAGGATTGGAGGCAGCCTCGGCTGTAGTAATCACACACTGGTAGAGTTCACAATCCGGAGAGGTAAGGGTCAGGTGAAGAGTATAGTCAGGACCCTGAATTTTAGAAAAGCAAATTTCCAGCTCTTCAAGGAGTTAATCAACAGGACCCCCTGGGAAATGGCCCTCAGGGACAAGGGAGCAGAACAGAGCTGGCCAGTCTTCAAGGACACTTTCCATAGGGCACAAGAGCTCTCGATCCCCAGGTGCAGGAAATCGGGCAAGGAAGGGAAGAGGCTGGCATGGCTGAGCCATGACCTGTGGGTCAAACTAAAGGGCAAGAAGAGAATGCACAGGCAGTGGAAGAAGGGACTGGTATCTTGGGAAAGTACAGGGACACTGCCTGGTTGTGTAAGGATGGGATCAGGAAGGCCAAGGCTTGGCTGGAACTGAACCTGGCAAGGAATGCAAAGAATAATAAGGAGGGCTTCTATAGGTACATTAACCAGAAAAGGAAGGTTAAAGAAAGCATGCACCTTCTCATGAGCAGTAGTGGTGAGCTGGTAACAACAGATGAGGAGAAGGCTGGGGTACTCAACAACTTCTTTGCCTCAGTCTTCACTGGCAACCTCTCTCCTCACACCTCCTGAGTCAACGGGCCATTTGATGGGGATCAGCGGGGCAGAGGTCCTCCCACTGTAAGAGAAGATCAGGTTCACGACCACCTGAGGAACCTGAACGTACATAAATCTATGGGTCCTGATGAGATGCATCCCAGAGTCCTGTGGGAATTGCCTGATGTACTTGCTAAGCCACTCACCATGATATTTGAAAAGTCATGGCAGTCAGGTGAAGTCCCTGGGGAGTGGAAAAAGGGAAACATTGCACCCATCTTTAAAAAGGGTAAAAAGGGGGACCCTGGGAACTCCCGACCTGTCAGCCTCATCTCTGTGCCTGGGAAGATCATGGAACAGATCCTCCTAGAAGCCATGCTAAGGCACGTGAGGGACAGGGAAGTGATTCGAGATAGGCAGCACAGCTTCACCAAGGGCAAGTCCTGCCTGACCAACCTAGTGGCCTTCTATGATTAAGTAACTACATCAGTGGACAAGGGAAGAGCTACGAATGTCATTTATCTGGACTTCTGTAAGGCCTTTGACACAGTCCCCCACAATATCCTTCCCTCTAAATTGGAAGGATATGGATTTGATGGGTGGACTGTTCGGTGGATAAGGAATTGGCTGGATGGTCGCATCCAGAGGGTAGTGGTCAATGGCTCGATGTCCAGATGGAGAACAGCAATGAGTGGTGTCGCTCAGGGGTCTGTACCGGGGCCAGTGCTGTTCAATATTTTCATCAATGACGTAGACAGCAGGATCGAGTGCACCCTCAGCAAATTGGCAGACACCAAGCTGAGTGGTTCAGTCGACACACCTGAGGGATGGGATGCCATCCAGAGGGACCTGGACAGGCTGGAGAGGTGAGCCTGTGCAAACCTCATGAGGTTCAACAAGGACAAGTGCAAGGTCCTGCACCTGGTTCGAGGTAATCCCCAGTATCAATAGAGGCTGGGAAATGAAGGGATTGAGAGCAGCCCTGCCGAGAAGGACTTGGGGGTACTGATAGACAAAAAGCTGGACACGAGCCAGCAATGTGCTCTCACAGCCCAGAAAGCCAACCGTATCCTGCGCTGCATCAAAAGAAGCATGGCCAGCAGGTTGAGGGAGGTGATTCTACCCCTCTACTCTGCTCTGGTGAGACCCCACCTGGAGTACTGCATCCAGCTCTGGGGTCCTCAGCACAGGAAGGATGTAGACCTGTTGGAGCGTGTCCAGAGGAGGGCCACAAAAATGATCAGAGGGATGGAACACCTCTGCTATGAGGAAAGGCTGAAAGAGCTGGGGTTGTTCAGCCTAGAGAAGAGATGGCTGTGGGGAGACCTTATTGCAGCCTTTCAGTACTTAAAGGGGGCCTACAAGAAAGATGGGGAGAGACTTTTTAGCAGGGTCTGTAGTGATAGGACAAGGGGTAATGATTTTAAACTAAAAGAGGGTAGATTCAGACTAGACATAAGGAAGAAATTTTTTATGATGAGGGTGGTGAAACACTGGAACAGGTTGCCCAGAGAGGTGGTAGATGCCCCATCCTCGGAAACATTCAAGGACAGGCTGGATGGGGCTCTGAGCCACCTGATCTAGTTGAAGATATCCCTGCCAATTGCAGGGGAGAGGGTCCCTTCTATCCCAAAACATTCTATAATTCTATGACTGCCATTTCACTCTTCTCAATTCATATGAATAAAATAGAACCTCTCAATGAGGGGAGATGTCATTATTTTACAGCTTACACATTATACATTGGCACAATATGCCTTGCATGAAAACCTTCACGCTGGCATTGTGAGACTGATCCAGCAAAGGGCTTTAAGGAAATTCAGCCCACACTGAGAACGACCCATGTGCCTCCGCCAAGAGTAACTGCTGAACCCATTTACAGCTTTGAAACTGTGAAGTCTAATGTACACATTTTTCTCTAACAAAATCCTTCATACCGAATGGTACAGACCCCTTCAGCTGAACTGTACTACTCAAAAATTACAAAATTACTTTGCCTTAAATGGAAAGTAAATACAAAAGTGGACTTTGAAACATCTCCATGAAATAGCATCTGGGTGCACTGTCAAGCAAAACACCAAACGTATTTTTTTTAAAATTAAAACAACACAAACCAGGAAAAGTAATAATTAAATAACATTGAATATGTAACATAAGAATGCATAAAATACAAAGTTTTGCACAAGAAGCATTGTCTGCATGGTTACAAAAGTTACACTGATCAAAAAAATGGGGCTTTATACTGAAACCATAGACAAGAGTTAACTTTAAAGAAAGATGTTTAGTAAGCTGGGAAGCAGTGCTTTGTAATGTTAGACCTCATCCGGCATGACTTATTTTGAATTATTATATGCATTTAATCATATTACTTCAATGAGTATTTACTCTTTTCAAATATATTTTTCATTAGCTAAACAGACATAAATTTCCATTACTTGTTATGGTAAAAGCAGAAAGAAAAGAAAAGCCTTTACTGAATTCCAGATTATGACTCATTTGATCCCTGAAGTTGGCTAAGTCTTAGTGATAAAAACCATAAAAGCATTTTTTCATTTTGAAGTATTTATACAGAATTGTTGAGTTTCCAAAGTAATTAAAGAAAAAAAATTAAAATTACATAAACCCAGAGTAAGGGACCTGTGTACATTGCTTACTTCAATGAAGTGTAACATTTGGAAGTAAATCTCTTCAATGTTCATAAAACACATGACAGATGAAGCAACCACTTATTAGGAGTTTAAGAAGGAAGTGAAAAAATAATTTTGATTCATGAACATTCAGCAATTATAAAACCACCTCCCAAGGGACCAAAAGAGGATGGAAAACTGTAAATAATTACATACGTATACAGCACCCATCATCTAATGGACCTTTGGCCCATACCTTCTGCCTTTTTTCCGTAACAAAACTCAGCTGTCTTTACAGCTTTTAACTCCTTACCCAGATGCTGCCACCCCTTCCTTCTCTCGCACAAGAAGTAAGTGGAATATGTTGCCCTAAAAATACAGGTTTAATACCTTTAATACCATGAAGAAGAGCCTTCGTAGCATTTGAACCCTTCTGCAAAATGATTTTTCAAGTTTGGAAAGGAAAGCAGCACACATACGCAGTTTAAAGCTGGCTAAGTTTTTTTGAGGACAGTTTCATCCATGTAAAAATGGAATTTGCTTACAGCATTTTTTTTCCACATCATCTTTTACAATTGAACTTTCATTTTTGGCTTCTGATGCACTGAGTCTCTCTTTTTCTCTTCAAAATTACTTTCATTATTTTTTATCTTTTTATTTCAGATTGGTAGGTAGAAGGTAAGAAAATAAGAAAAGAAAATAAGTTGTGACAAACCCAGAACTTTTTCAAGAATTCTTTTTAAAAAAATAGTCTGTATTTTCTCAGGCATTTACAAAGCTTCACAATCTCTGTAAATTCTGTGTTGGAGAATAACGAAAAGTTCTATTTAATCATAGAAGAGGCCCCATTCAGTTTGAATCTAGGGAACACAGAAGGTTGAAGATTTTTATTGCTTGGTTTTGCGTCTTCTGCATATCATCCTGCCATCTTGATATCCCTAGACAGTGAAGATTGCTGTATCAAGTCCAGACACAACAGAAATACATAATATATTTAGTTAAATTGCTTAAGTTTACGAAAAAAGTTTTCCTTGAAGAGGGAAAAAAATGAATGTCTGGCCAATAAACAGGTGCCAAAAATGACATCAGTTAGTTCATCCCTTTAAGGAAATTGATTTATGCTAAGTGTTCTTTTTTCCACTGCATTTTGCCAGTAAACTCCTCCCGTGAAAAAGGGATATATATGGTTTTCCGGAGCTAATTATTTCCCATTGAACAGCAACATTAACTTACATCTGTCTGGCTGATTTACATACAATTTTAGAATGATTTGCCCATAGAATAAAGCTTACAAATCCTGTGCAGAGCTCACCATTTTGGGCTCTCTATCCAAGGGTAAAATGAAAATTTGGACCTTAAGGAATCCAATAAGTGATATAACTTTGGCTCAAAAATTAAGGTTTTTTTCCCATTTATCTGTGTGAAAAGTAAATATTGTAAAGCTAGAGATCAGCTGACATATAAATCTGTAGTCAAATTTGACTCCCAAGTTCAAAACTGTAAAATTATGAATGCATCTCAAAAACAAGAAAAGTCCCAAGCCCTAATCTCTCTTCTTAATTTTGAAAACTTGCACACAAAAGAGTAGACAGTTTTAACAATCATTAAAGCCAAGCAATCAGGCTGAAATGAAAACAAGATTTTCCAAGTCAGAGACCCTTCCTATTAACACACTGTCCACAAACCTCTAGTTTTAAAGCAACACAGTAGAACTGTAAAGCAATCTTTTGATCATTATTTGTATTGTCATATATGGCCCCGGCTGTCCCAGACAAACACAGAAAATGCCATTGTTTATTCCAGCTCTCTCAAAGCCATCACATTTCAGCAGGTCAGAATCTTTGTTTTCTAATGTGTCACTGTTTTGCAGTGCAGCAGTTTATTATTTTGGAAATATTTGTCTCTTCTGTAGGAAAGCTGCAGTATATGTAATCCATGCTATCAGAATGTCTGATTAGTTTTACAGCAAAAATAGTAGGAAACTTTGCCCTCCCCCTTAACTCAGCTTAGAACCAATAATTACCCACTTATTAAAAAAAACCCTGCAGTGTCTGGAAAATAAAGAGTCTTATATTTCAACTATAAATGTTAAAAATGCATTGTAAAATTACAGCAATATAACATTTGCATTTGACTATAAACCTGAAACTGGTATAGATTAATGTGCTTCTTTTATATATTTTCTAAAAAAGAGAGTATAAAAGCAAAATACCTTAATATGACAGAGTATCCATAGTTAAGGATGGTTACCATTTTTCATTACAAATTTTGTTTTCAACTGCTTAAAATATTCCATGGAGCTTTGGATTTTGTTTGTTTGTTTGTTTGTTTGTTTGTTTGTTTGTTTGTTTTTTGGTTGGTTTGTTTGTTTTTTGTCTCAAAGACAATATTTACAAATATTTGCAAGGTCTGATTCAATGAAGGTTCAGAACTTACTGGAAAAAAGTTTATCATAAGCTGAGTAGATTTGTCAGTTTTAATTTTCCTTGCATTCTAATACTGAATTAGGAACTTGACATTTGACAGAAGCCAATTTTAAGGAAAGATGTGTTTCTTTTGCTATATAAATGCCAGAAAATGAGATGCTGCTTACAATCTAGAAGTTACTCTTAAGAGGTTTCAGAAACTCATTTTCATGAAGCCTGCTCATAAAATCTTTGTACATTGCCTGTGTTTAAAATCTGGTTTACAAGTTTTTTTACATGCCAACTGCATTTGACGTGATCAGCACTATCACTCAAATTTTGAAATTACCAACCCAAGTGCTTTTCACTGACTGCTGGAGGAAGTTAACACACAGAGGCTGCTCACTGCGGTAATTCTGCAAAGACTTTCTGCCCAACGTGTACCTGTTTACTGCAAAGAGCTTAAAAACTGACACAGCTAATTTTAGTTGAATTGTTAGTGAGGAACCCAAACAAATACAAATCTCAAAAGAAAATCTGAAGGTGCAGATGATCAGTGAGGACTAGCTGCAACCAAAGCAGAGCATGAGTCTGCAGCCTTGCTGAAAAGTTTGGAGACGCATTCAAATATCCCTGGGGAGCCTACTGTCTTTTGCAGACGCTTAAAAAATATAACTAGTAATATGAATATGAACTCATATTATTAGACCAAAGAAAAACAGGGTGACAAAGCCACATGGGTGGGCAGAAAGTAACATTTACCAAGGAAACTATAAATGCTGATGTCCATGCTCAGTACCTGTTTTTCTTCATGAGGAAACAAAGAAAGAGGGGATAATTCAAAATCCAAAGATACTGAGGTTATTTTCACTGTAATTGCCTTCTATTCAGTCAGCACCAGTGAGAAAAAAAATTCTGTGGGGTGGGATAAAGATGGCCATAATTTTGCTGGTTATGTGATGAAGAACAACATGAAAAAAAAAAAAAAATCTTCTGTATAATACAGTTTAGATTAAAGCATATTCCTTACTGAAATCAGGGATTTATGACTTTCCCCTCCTCCATCTATTTTTCACTAAGGTTGGACCCTAAACCAGAATCTCAACCAATTTTCCCTGGTGACCCTTGCCTCACCTGAACATCATATGGGAAAGCCCATCCATCTCCTCCAGCACTGGCTGATCACACTCTCAACTCACCCTTGGAGGCGTGGGCAACTGAAATGACCTTATAATCAGGACTTTGTGGCAGGACGCAGGGCATCTGAGAATCAGCTGTACAATAACCTGGCTGTGATCAGAGGTCACCTGCATATTCATGCTCTGGTGCCCTGTGGGATTGTCCCAGCAGAGAGGTTGCTACCTTTGGTTTATGGTTAGCTGCCATGGCTAGATGAGCTGAATTCACTGTGCTTACCCCATTTTTTGCTCTGCGTTGTTATTTTTTTCAAAAATGTCTTCTCACACACAGAGTTTTTCTGCTTAAAAAGTTTTAAGGATTTTTAGCAAATCATAGCAGTCTCAAGGTTAATTCCTTACATGCCTGCACATATTTTATAATAATTATGGAAATGAAATACAAATGTCAATGATAATTATCTCATTAAATTGTTTTTATCCTAGAGGGGGAAAAAAAAAAAGAATTATTTCCATCTACAAAAAAAAGTATTAAAATATTTTTTGTTTTGACCCTTTGCTTCCTTTTCTGCAAAGGATTAAGAAATCATTGTGGCAGTTCGTAAGTTCTAAGAGTAAAGCACTCTTTTGAATAAGCCATCAGCATTGACCTAAGGACTCTGGAATACAGAGGAAACAGCGATTTAAGTTGCATTTTCCCCTGAAGAAGAAATAAAAATTGTTATGTCAAGCCTAGAGACAGAGAGAGGAAGAAAATTTAGAGGTATGGTAACAATATATGTGCACTTCTCAGATCCAAAACGTAGACATTGTTAGTGTGTACATCCAGTTCCTCCTGTCTAGAGTCGGGATAAGGCTAAGGTATAGGATTTGTTTCTAGTTATCAAGGTACTGCAAGTCTTCTGCAAATTCTTAACATAAAACTCCTGTAACTCTCCAAATTGTGCACTGAATATACCTGGATCCAGCACTAGGTATTGATTTTGAGGGTCAAATCTACCATGCCTGCCAGTAAACTGCAACAAAATGAACTGTATAGCATTTTGGAGAGAGATAAGGAAAAAGAGAATTGTCAACCTTCTAACAGAATTTTCTAAGCATCCATCCAACATTTCAGACTAGTGGAATAATAATAGCTATTTCCAGCACTTCATTGGAAACTACGTTCAAATACAGAGAGGTGAACTTAATCTCCGCTAAATTTTCATTTAATCTTTGGATTCAAGCAATAATTACACTGATCAATTTAAATTTCAATCTCTCTACTATCTGACTGGAAATAATTCATCAGGGAAGGGAGTTTCATACCAGGGAAATGGCTCAAAACTTTCTAAAAATTGCAAAAACTAAACAGCTAACAGGCGGCAATTTTTATATGCTCACAGTGAATGAATGACACAGTCATTTTCTACTGAATCGGATAGATATTTGTAAAGGATTTTTTGTGTGTTTTTACTTTTTATATACCAATAATGCAAACAAGAGTCATGTTGCCAAATAAAATTAAAAAAAAAATTAAAATGGTGTTTGAAATGAAATTGTTATCACTTACTTTATGACATGATTAAAATAGCCTAACTATGGCCTTTTTGTTGTGGTAAGGGCTTGTTGGCTCTAAGAAGAAACAAAGCATGGCAAAATCATGGCATATATTCAGCAAAAAGAAGATGAGATGAAAATTAATCTTATAAAATGTGTTGTCTGTGGAGAATACTCGGCCACTCTCAACGCTCATGAACATACAATGTGAAATGTTCCAAATAAATTCATGCTCACAGAGATGCATGTTCTCCTGGGAAGCGAAACAGGTGTTATGTTTTACACATAAAGACACAATACTAGGCTATGCACTGCAATTGATCATAGTCTTCCAGTAGGCACATCCTTCACACATCCGTAGCATGAGTATACCTCGTGCCACTCTAACTAATTATAGGATTAGTTTACTGGGCATCTGGAAACTTCTCTCTGTTATTAACTTTCTGAAAGGTAAGATGGAGATTGTGTATTTGCTGTGCAAATTCCCTGGACAGTTACAGTTAAAAGCAACTCTACTAGTAGATGATTGAAAGTTAGCCTTGCTCAGTTAAGGCAAAAGAACAAGTTTATCACAAAACTTTCAAAACCAGAAGAAAAGCCTATACAAGAATTAAAAGTGAGAAAGTGTATGCTTCATTTGGTAACTTGAAAGATTTAAAAGGGACTTCAATTAAAAAAGAAACCAACAACTGAAGTCAAAACTTGTGTTCCTGAATTGGATGGAAATTTTTGACAAAATATTGTGGGTTTTTTTCCTCTTCTAGACTATCTTCTGAATGTTTTGGTTTTTTTTTTAACTTCTAGAACAAAATAATAAACTGGACTTCATGTTCTCTCTTTTTAGCCTCCCTGAAGCCCTAGTGTGTTTTAGTAAAGGTTGCCAGTTTTGAAATTCTAAATCATTCTAAACCAAACCCCCCTCACTTGATAAAATAACACAGAATTTCCAATAAGTTTCTTATGAACTGGTTTCATTTATGGCTAATTACTTTTTTGGGACCTCCATTGATCTCAGCCATTTAATCCTCACATTTCCCTCAGCCATTCATTGCTGAAAATAGAATTTCCCTCAAAATGAGTGGAAAATGGCATTTCTCTTGTTTTTCAAAATGTTATGATGGAATTTGTTCTGTCTGGTGTTACTGGATGGCAGGGTGGCACTAACTCTAAAATGTTTCTCAGAGGTTTAATTAGAAGATACGCTACAGGGAGGTGGTATTGTATCTTTCCTGGCTTGGTGACTCTTAGAATCTATGGATGAGATGGGCTACCTGGCTCTGTTGGAGCCTGGAAGAAACATGTGGGTGAATGTTTTCTTCCAAGAAACTTTTTCATTTTCTCTCACTGTATATCACACACTGCCCAATTATTTCCATGATTAAATACTCAGTGGCTCAAAGCTCTGCGATGTAAGACCAAAGAGTTTCTGCCAGTCCCAAGAATGAACGAGTCCTGGAGGAACTGTCTTGTAACATGAGTGAGAAGCAGGAAGGGATGTTTATGCTAGATGACTACAGATGGGACGAAAATGCAGATGCATTTGACAGATACTCTATGGGATTTATCAATGGTGGATTGTCACTCCCATCTCGACGCAGCATGGCTACAGAACCCAGCATGGATTTTATGCATATTCTTTCAAGAGGATTAAGGAGATTAAACTGGCAATTTTTCCCCGTTAAATAAATGTGTCAGAAAAGCAGGGACCTTTGCTTCTTCCATAGCAATTCACATTAAAGGCAAAATTTCCAAGGAAAATTTACTTTCTACTGGTAATAATTAGTATATTAGAAAAAATAAGTATTTGTTGAGAAAGTAAGAAATTAGTTGCTCCTTCCAGCTATTCAGCCTCAAGAAGAGCTGGCACAAGAGAAAGAAATAGTGCCTCGGAGTGTAATTGCATGGCATTTGTAGCCTGTCTTGAGAACCATGTTAGCTGTAATTGGAGAAGCTATTGATTTTGTAAAGACACATTGCTGCATTATATTTGAAGAGTTAAAATGATCTGACCATTAAAACAGTTGGTGCTACCCCAAATTGTTTTGCAGACTGAAATCTGCATTGATTCTAACAACATTTTGTTACCCAGCAGGCTGTGTACTTAAAAGAAAGATATTTGCGTAATCTGTTTTTGGAGAAAGAATTGCATTATATGCTAACGATTTTTTGGTCTTACATAGAGGTAATTGGAAGCTTTAGCCTTCCACTGGAGCATTTCTGTGTTAAATATTCAATATTTAACTTGCATACATTCAAAGTTATCTGGATTAAACACACAGATTCATTTTATCATACATATAACTGAACCTCTTTTTTCTTCCTGTGGCAGGATGTTTTTTTCCTCTGGAGGAAATTCAAAAAACTGTGTCTATAACATATTTAGACAAGCAAAGATCTTACTGTGATACATTCTCCTGGCTCAGAAACACATATGAGACTCTGATTATGTAAGTGAGTATCTGTTTCAGTATTCAATACTGCAATATTCACTAGAGAAAGCTATTACTGAGCCCAAATATGGAGAGCCAGTTTTTCATTTACAAACATTTTTTTCCCAATACATAGTATTATACCTTTTTAATAACAAAATCAGACTGGGGGAAAAAAATCAAGAACTACCTCACATCAGCCTGTGGCAAAAAAATGCAAGCAAATAAAGCAATACATGTTAAAATTTAATTAAAATCAGAACGATATAAAATGTTACACTACTGCTCAGTTTTAAAAGAATGGTTGCTTTCCAAAAATACAAACATGAAAACATGGGCTCGTAAATTAGTTTCAACACATGGTAATGAATCTTATAAATGTTTCCTATTTCACGTAATAGATAGCCAACGCTATCATTTGGGGATACTGGTTAAACATAAACACTAGCTTCTCCATTATAAAAATGTGGGTTTTATACATAATATTACTTCTTCAGTATAATTCAATGCATCTTTATTAAAAGATTGTGAAGCTAAAACCTTACTTACTATTCCATTTTTATCTCATAGCTTAAAGACCTTCTCAGTCTAAAGAAAGATCAATTGAAATTAGTGAAAGAGTAAATATAAAAGGGTAAATCACAAATCGAACCCTAAACATTCTTGTAAATATTGCCAAATATTTTTGTTTTTTTCCCAGACTTTCAAATTATATCTTTTTCAATCATCTATTGAAGTGGAAGCTAAGGATGCTTTGACGTGCAATTTTACTAGTATATTTTACATTAGAAAGCTCTAGAATAGGGGGAAAAAAAGAAAAATAAAAGATTAAGACTCCATGGCCTGCACTCATATAGGAAACCAAAGTATATTTTGTTACTCAATTTTAATGTACTGAAACAGTGCACAGGATATAAATTGTGTTCTATGTCCTGTCCTGCACTCCAGGTGAGGTGATGAGAAATAATCTTGGCAGAGAGAAACAAGATAAGTTTGATCATGTGGTTGCACTCCTAAATAAACAAATAAGTCTGAGTTTGAAGAGAATACCTTGCCAAGTATCAAAGATTTTGTTAGCACAAAGGACTGACATACTGCTTGCCAGAGGTAAATGGACCCCAAAGGGTGAGCTGCAAGGGAGATGGGATGAAATGATGTCCCTCTGCCTAGCATGCAGGAGAGGGATGGGTGTTCACCCTTGGCAGGCAGCACAGTAAGTCCCATCTGCTCATCCAGTCTCAGTTGCTGCCAGCATCCCACAGCATTGATTTCTGTAGTGTAAACCTAACCTTCCCATGTCCCACCACTGCTGCAGACAACAGGAGTAATCAGCTTACTGGACTAATTTAAGAAAGTTTTGAAAAACTGCTGACAATCTTTTGGGATCTAATTAATAATTCACCTCTGAAATGATCTCTGCAGGTACTGCAGGTGGCTAAATGATGCAAGTAACAGAGACTATGTATGAAATTAGGTTATGAACTGGAAAATTATACTTATTTATTCTCCAAACATCCAACAGAAAACATGAGAGGAAACAGAAGATTGATGCTGTAGCAGACTGGTCTTTGGCCTGGCTTAACAGGGCTATCCATACTGTCTTCAGTGCACAAAAGGGAAGTCATCGCAATAGACATAGCACCTCCATGCTGTTAAGTCCTTAGGACTTAAAGTCCAAAACATCTGTGACTTTTATTCTTTTAAATGCCTCTGGGTTGTTTTTAAAAATACTCTTTAATTTTTTCTTTTCTGTAGTGGGCACTAGCTTTGATTATCTATTATTTGTTTAAGGCTGCTGAGAGCAGATATGCGTAACCTGTTTGATCTCCATTTATTTCCCTTGAAAGAGGCTTTTAAATCACTATATTGGGTTTTTCTTTCAGTTTAGAAATGGAAAAACATTAAAGAATGTATTTTGTTTGCAAAAATACCATCAAAACCTTAGCCACTTTGGTTTTGACAGTTATTATGATACACTAGGACATTGGGACACATAAAAAACTATAAGAAATACTGAAAAATTCTTTCATAGTAACTTAAAAACTAATTAATAAAAGTGACCCTCTTTCCACTCATATCTATTGTTTATTCCTTCTCCTATGCCAGTTACACAGTATTTTAAATTCAACATTTTAACAGAGAGGACAAACAAAACCAAATATGTACATATATATATATATATATATAATGCCAACATTAGATGACAATGGTTGAAAAAGCAAAACTGTAAACCAAAATAAACATATCCATCTTAATATCTGGTCCAGTTAAAACACAGATAAGTGTGACATTATTTCTTCAGTGACAATAGTTAAGTACAGGTACAAAACATATTCTAACTTCCAGGATCCTGCTGTGAAACAGGGGAAGAAACACAACCATGTACGAGATGGAGATGCTTGATAGATTGAGACAAGACAAGAAGACATAAGCTGTGCCATAGGCAGGAAAAATCTGTGGGCCAATTTTTTAACTTGAGCACCTGCTCACACAATATTTAATACTTGGAAAAGATGGGAATTAACTCAGACATCAAGGATTTATAACAAAAATGCCTAAATGGGGTTCTGGTTTCCTTTCTTGAATCTGGATTTTGTAATGTTTCACAAAAGGTATGGAAATTCTTAAAGGGATGGGTTCTGCTAGTCTTGACATTTTCTTTGAGAACAAACATACTCCTTCAGGAGTTCAGCTGCATTCAATACAGCTGTTTGAGAAATCAAATAATACTCAGCTTGAGTCAATGTGAGAGGTTCTGGCTAAAGAAAAAAAACAAGCTATAAATCATGGCAGATGATCTCATTAGAAATCAAACTCTGTCTAACAGAATGATTACAAAAGTGAGATAGAAAACAGGAAAGGGAAGGATCATAAAAGATGCTGAAAAGGAATTTTTCAAAAACAAGTAAACAAAACCAGGTGACTCACAAATCAACAGGCTGCTCTTATAGCAGATTCCTCTAAGAATTTGTCTAGCAGGAATTTTGAAAGACAGCCTGTATTTTGCTTAGTATATGCTTCTAAGAACTTGTCACTGTGCCCTTAAGTTTCTGTTTATTTGGAAAGAATATATGTTGCCTACATTTATTGAGGTTATTTTCATGTCCTGGTCACCAAGATAGGCATGGTCACTGAAGCTAGCTTTGCAGGTCAGGATTAGTCACTGGAAAATTATATTTTTTCCCCAGAACATAGCTTACTCTATATCAGGACGTATGCTACCAAAAGCTAGGGTACTGTGACATATAATCATCTAGAAGGAGGAAAACCATTATAAAAAATAGTAGTGCATAAGGGACTGGACAACAGCTGTCAACAAAGGTGCATTTACGGATAAATCAGCCAGCCTATTTTCAGAGATATACTGAAGCATTAGAAAGTAATTTAGGCAGTCAGTGAACTGCATTAAGTGCTGGAACAAATTATTTAGCATTTCAAGCCTCCATAAAAACTTTGGATTTGATTCTCAGGGGGGAAAAAAAAAAATAAAATAAAATTAATAGTCTGAGCCAAACCCTGCTAAATTAAATGGGAGGCTTTCAACTCATTTCAGGGAACTCGGGTCCAGATTTGAAATAACCTGCTTTGGTGATATCTTTTTTTTTTTCTTTTCACACCACCACCACCCCAAGAGTTGAAAATATCCCTCTTAAGAAAAAGCTTTCCTCATTAACCAGGTAAGCCTGGACTTCCTTAAAAATACACTAAGACTGGGACACAGCTCATGCTATCATGTGAGACTAGTGACTATTTGTGGTTTAAACTTCATTTATAGCCATCTGTGCCAGAAGGATCCAGCACAGAAACAGTAAACTTGTTTCATCTACCTTGCAGTAATTTGTTAAAGCCATGGTAGTTTGATAACATCTCAAAAACTCTTTAGAAGAAAAACACTTCAGATGGCGTTGTGGAGAATTTTCCCATGGACAGAAAAAGTACAACTTTATTAGCTGTAATAGATGAAGATATGGAGTTGGATCCCCCAGTCTTTTTCTGTGTGTGGCAAAGACCACTTCATTTATAAAGTTCCAGGAAACATCACCTTTAAAATCCCCCCTCACACCACACCCCATAAACAGACAGCATGATAAAGTGAGTAGGCAAGAAACATTCCATTATTTCCAAGACTCAAACTTTCTGTCATTGAAAAATGCATTTGCAGAAATACTGTTCCCAAGGAAGCCACCCTTGTGGACTCATATGCAGAACTATTTAGCAGACATCCCATGGGAATTTACCTTCACTGTGTGCCTGTGACAGTGACTTTAGTTGTATACTTTTTTCCCAAAACCAAGGCTGTCATAGCTTCTGAGATGTAGGTCCTGATCTTATCCAAAGTCATCATAATAATGGAAGTCAAGGTTTATACTGCACATCACAGCCTGGCTTAACAAGGTGAAGGGTAATTCATCCTTGTTTTTCTACTTATTTTAAAATGTCTTGGAGATAAGAAACATTTGATATGTGCTTTATGAGATTATTCAGGTCCTGCATACCATGCTGGGCATAGGACTTTTGTTGCTGCTGTTTCGGTTTTTTTGGTGAGGCAGCATCAAAATAATATTGAAACACAAACAGGAATTTCAGATCAGATGCACATTTTAACTGATAGCCTTGCAAAAGTGCACTAAGGATAACAGCTTTTGCTGTTTGCCTCAGTGCTGCTCAGAGGCACATCATAAATTCTTGACTTCTGCCAAGCACAGAGAATTTTCCAGCAGCAGCTCACAAGAAATATGCCAAGGCCAGGGGCATTGCAGTACAAGGAAAATGAACGTTTTAATAAAGAATAGGTTAGCCAATACTTCCACTGGTAACTATAGTAAAATATGAGGAGTAATTTTGCTGGTAGGACTGCTGAATGAAAGTTCAATTTACTTTGTCTACTCTGTAAAAGCACTAAGGCAATGACATAGAACTATAATTTCTTTAAATAGCTACTTTCTCATCCCTCGTAAACTCTGAATGTATCCTAAAAAGAATGTACACATTCCTGTTCTGAGGGGCAGCCTATTCAGATCACAGCAGAAGTGTTCACTAATACTTCCAAAATATATTTTAGTGATTTCAGTATGACAGATACATGGCAAATACATAGAAAAATGATATACATCAACCTATGTAACTTAAAAAACATCCTCTTATCCTGAAATTTCACCAGTTCAGGGTTAGGAAAATGCTTCCTGGACTTTTATATGTCTTTTTCTTCTTGACAATGAGTACTTACTGAACTACTCTGCAATATTCCATCAAAGCTTTACAAACAATTCATCCTCACTAATAAGTGTGTAAATGTAAAGACTATAGACCACAGAAGTGTAAAGGCTGTATTTTCGCAAATCTATAAATCTGGGAAACAGTCAGAGGCATACTAACTGATGATGAAATTTAACAGGTCAGATTGTGCCCAGCCTATTTGCAGAATGGAAGCAAAGTGTAGGGGCAGTATTTCAGTCCTTCTGTAAATCTAGAAACATTTCACATTTTCTGTATCTTGAAGTGACAAACTGGACTGAAGGCAAACAGGTGTGGGTTTTGGTGTTTTTTTTTTTTCCTCTCCTTAGCTGTGCCCATGATAATAGTTGCCACCTTTAAACAGCTTTGATACCTGGAAAAAAATTAGACCCTGGAGCAACAGAAAGCAAACGTGTTATGTTTTCTCAGTGTCTGTTTCTGAAACTCTTGTTTGCTCTGTGCACTGTTTGCTTAGAGGAGTATTCCTGTTAAACACAACATAATACTACAAAGTGGGTTGTAAATTAACTAGCCATCATGTCAAACCTGTAACAGTCCTTTATAGGATAAAGTAAGAGCTGTTCAATTGTATGCAATAAATACAGCCACATCGATAGTTTATAGCAAGCAGTTAACTTGATAGACTTTTTCTTTTATGCTCATGAGGTATATCATGTTGAGGTTCATGGTGTTTTCTTCATGCTGGATTTTAGTGCATCATTATTAGCAGTGGAAAGGGGTTCGTGCAAATGCATGGTGTCTCACACTGAAAGGTCCAGATGTGCTTTTTCTCTTCCTTTCCTTGTATCTCAGCTGGTCATCTAAACAGTGTGGCTCCTTGATGAGGTAAGCATCACTCATAAAGCAATCAGAAAAAAAATCCAACAGCAGTTCAGTGTAGCTTTACGTCTCCGTATGAGATATATCTATTTAGGAAATTAAAGTTGAACCACTCAGTAACACATTAGAAATCTTACATTTTCAGAGTCACTTTATCTCAGAGTCACTGTGAAAATGCTTCAAGAATATTTTCACAGGAACAGCATCAGCCCGTTGGACAGAGATTGTTTAGGCCATCAATGCACATAGAGCTTTCTCAGGACCAATGCATAGGAAGCCATATCAAGCGCTGTGATGGAGAGCAATGGGTTGTTTTAATCTTCATTTCACACGGTATAAGTTGCTGATGTAGAGTCTGGTTTCTTCATATCCAGGCTGCACTAGACATTACCTTGATGACTGGGGTAAGAACACCCCTGTGAATAATATCTTAATTGCTCCAAATTGGATATTTCTTTTTAGATGGGTGTTGATTTGAATGTATGTATCCTCTTGTACATACAATTCGTTTGGGTTTTAATATACAATTAGAAATTAATGATACTACAAATGGGCTTTTGATCTCCAAGTGTGAGCTTTTGTCGTGCTTGATTTAGGATGCTGACACTACATCAAGAGACATGCTATGCTAAAAGTTATGAACCAGATGTCTCCTTGCTGGTAACAGGGAAGTCAGATGCCTCTAACGCAATATACCCTGCAATATGGTTTGGTGTTGATGCCAAGACAATACTGTCAATGAGAGAACAATTTTAGAGAATTCCTTTCTATGAAATAATGCAAAAATACTGCTTCTCTAAAATGAGTAAATGCAAGAACCTTCAGTTTACAGAGCATTGTTTCCATACACAGCAGAAATCTCTGTTACTGGTCTAACAGAAGACTGGTAGGAAAAATTACCTGTCTTAAACAGCATTTTCTCTTCCTACGCAGGTGATATATCCAAAAAGGACCCATAAAGCAAAAATTGCCAATATTTTAGTGCCTTTAACAAATGTGGTGTTCTACTGGTAAAGATGCCAAGTAAAAAATATACTTTAACACAGAAGGAAGACATTTATTAGATTAAAGAAAGTAATAATGCCTTTCAAGTTCGATTTCACTTTCCTACTTTATTATGGGGCCTGTGTCTGGAAACTTCAGCTCTTCAGCTTTCTGCACTTTTTGGTAGAGATTTAAAGAAACAATAAGTATATCCTATGACATGTGAGTATAGGATTTTATTTAATAAACAAAATGAAAACAAATGCTCCTCAGTAGCTGCGCAGAGAAAGTGACACTGGCAGCTTCTAATAAAGTGGTATTCAGAAAACCTCACCTCAGACAAAATGATGTGCATCTGTTTATTATGAAGTGGTGCAAGCATCTTCCTATAAACATGGTTCTTCTTCACCTTCACTAATCCTCTGTTCTCTTTTTAAGCAGAACTTGTTGAATATAACCCCAAATTAGTTAGTATTTGGGAGCAAATACCATAGTTTCAGACTGAATGTGAAGTACCTTCTAGATCTCTTTGGAGAACTGTTTCCTTTGTTTCCCCGAACTGTTGAATGGGGAAAAGCAATCAACAAAAATAAAAGGCTTTGATTTACCATATCTTTTCCCTCAGACTCAGACAGGATTGAAGGAAACTTATTTCAGCAAAAACACACATTTTCAATCAGTTCAACTGCCAAATGCTTAGTTTGATACTTAGGAATATTGATCCAATAAAGCTATATAATTCAGTAACTAATGTTAATTATCCCTCATTTATTCCACCACTCTACACTAAAAGCTAATATTATTTGTGTAGCTCTGATAAGCACGATCATCAATAGTTTACAATGATTTTTCTATTTTAGATGTTAACTGTAGCAGACCCTGGATAAATTATAGTATATAGCACAATTACTTAGAATAAGGCATTGGCCATAAGCAATCTTCAAGCTAATTTTAAGCATCTATAAAATCCACAGCTAGACTAAAGCACAGGTTCATAGTGCAAAAACATTCAGTTCATTAAAGACAGAAATTAGAACAGATACTGCATAAATCAACATAGTTCCCTGAGCTAAAGGAAAATAGGCCAGTTGCCAGTTTACCCCAGCTGAGAACATGGCTTATCAGCCCCAAGAAATTTTAAAAACAAACCAAACCAAACCAACCAACCAACCAACCAAAAAACAGAAACCAAAAATAATAAAAAACATACAACCCCCAAAACCCAGGCAGCTTAAATAGAAATATACTGCTGTAACTGACCCAGAGGATAGTTCTGCCTCTCAAACAGCTTTTATAAATCTTATAGCTAGGAGGCAGTGGTTTTATTGACCAGGGATAGCAATTCCATATACTGAAAAAGGCATTTGCAAGAATACAGGTGAAAGGAAGGGGATATTTTTTGCTTAGGGATATAAATGAAATTTCAGGAACAACAGGGAAATGTGATGAAAAGGAGCAAATGTGTGGCGGAAGGTGGAGTGATAGGAAAAAATGAATTAGTACAAATTAATGAGAAATAAGAAAACTCCTCAGGAACTGGAATTGAAACATCAAAAAGCCATCAGATCAGGAGATACCTAGGGATGAACACAAGAAGAGATGTACTAAGAATTGTGACGGAAGAAGACTTTAGCCACTGTGTTTTGCGCAGACTGGAAAAACAAACAAACAAACAAAAACCCCAAACCAGAAAAAGCTAGGTATATCTATTATATCCTTTCTGAATAAAGATTTTTAGGGTACCAGAAGTGAATACAGATCACTGTTCATATATCAGTATTAGAGGCAGAATTTCATTTAGTCTGATGAGCAAAATCTGTAAGTAGTCAGATAGCAGTCTACTATCCCACATGTTTACACAACAGGTGAGAAAATAGAAAAGCTCACTAAAACTGTGCCAGTGCCCATTGTGCATGAGTCTGGGATTTAACACACAGGTAATATAAGGGGAAAAGAAAACACAGAGTGAAGTAGAGTGCAAAGGAGAGAAGAGGGAAGGGGAAAGTATTCCAGAAATTTTTCTAGTAGTATCTAGAAAATAGTAATAGAAAATGAAAATAGTAATAGAAAATGAAAATAGTATAAAAAGCTTTTTTTTGTACTCTAAATTAAAGAACAGCACCAGCAAAGGCCTGGGGATACTTGCAGTCACTTAGCTTATTTTCTATTTTCATGAAGACCCAGAGAACATGAGTTTTTTATAACCTCTTAAAGGGCAGCCCATATATATTGTACAAAAGCATATCTCAGGGAGAAATACAATATAAAATCAATTTGTGTATTTCTCTATCTTTGTCCTTTTTAGTAATAAACCTTGCTAAGCAAAACTGTAATTCAGCCAAAATTAAACTTTTAGCACTCCACCCTAAATGTTGACTTACACACGGGTGTTCTATATAGTACAATTATCTCACGCTGTATCCCTGAAATATTCTCATGACGCAGTGACTTGCAGAATAAAAGATGAATAGAAGGCTTGATGTCAGAAGCTGTCTTCACTATATGTCTGTGCCATTTATCTGTCTCTAACCCATGATGGCCCTCCCCTGCAGATATGGCTCTTTCGATCTGACATACTAAACTACTTGGCATAAATAGTCCTCCATTGTTTTAAGATGTCACCTGCCTTCGAATTTTCCATATATTCTGACACTTACTGTTGGGTATAAGAGTGAGCTGTTCAGATAGAGGAAAAATAGGTCTGCACATGTGCTTATAAATTCTTTATACTAAAAAAAAATTAAAAAATAAGGAAAGGTAAGTGCATAACTACAGTAATAATGGATCATGAAGGATCTTGAATGTAAAGAAAATGTTGGTAGAAAATTAATTCTTTGACCATGAATAAACACTGCAATACAAAAAATTTTACATCCAAAATATATAACTGTAAAGCTAAAATAAAAAATATGTATTGAAGACACATCTATTGAGATACTGTGCAGAACAATGTCAGGACCAACATCTTTGCTTATCTGAAAGAAAAAGCAAATAGTTTTAAATAAATTTGCCAAAGACATTAAAATAAGAGGTACCTGAAAGATCAACTATGATGGGTCGACTCACGCCATAGACCTAGAAGAATAAGACATTGTGTAAGAATACCATAAAGACTACTGAACTTTTAGACAATACCATATAACTCAATATAGTACAGAATTTAAAAAAAAAAAAAAAATCAAAACTAAAAAACAATCTGAATCCGTTTGTTTGGTGGAAAAGGTTAAGCTAAGGATAAGGAGTAACATGCCTGAAAAAGACCTTGAGTTGCTGATGCTCTGACATTTGTTTTTACTGCTTTTTCTAAAATAAAATGTCTGTGGGTTTTTCAGTTAGCAAGAAGTTCACCTGGCTAGCCACAGCAAATGCTGGAGAAGCTCTGGTTCTATTTAGCACCATTCCCATACTGCCATAACTGTGCTACAGGCAAATGCCTTCACTCAGCAATCAGGCTAAAGAAATGCTCCGAGGAAGAAGCACTTGTTCCAGGAATATGTAGCTTATAATACACATACATGTGTAGGAGCCCCATTTATTAAACAAAAAGAATGAACATGAGAAAAAAGTTCTATTGTACACTAAAAGGAACACTATTAAATGGGTAGGAAAAAAAAAATCTTGTAAGTTTAATTAAGAATTTCAACTACGGCTGTCTACAATAAATATTAAGTTTAATTATGTTATTCTCATTTTTTCTTCTTGTCATTTGAAAAATAAGTTTAAGGTGATATATAAATGGTACTTCTCATGGCAGATTACAAAGATTTTTGCCAGTTAGAGGCTACATAAGTCATTACAGTTGAGGGTGATGTCTGCTCAGAGCACCTTTTAAACTGCCATGCTTTACAGAAATCAAAGCAGCATAAAATAATGTGTCCTTTTTCTGAGTTTGTTTAGTCTTCTTGTTAATAAGGTACTGTTATACTCTTATTAACAATAAGCTAATCCTTTGTCAAAATTCAACAGATTCTAAAACATCAATGAGCTGATGTTCTAAAACCTTGTGACCACATTTATTTCTCGCTATTTCCTTATTAGGTAATGTGGAGAAGTTAACAAAACCGAAGGAGATACTGTTAAGGCCACCTTCTCTAGCGAAGTGGAAGGAGATAGCACAGCTGCAACAAAATGGGGTGTAGAAACAGAATGTTAAATAATTTATCTGTTTTAAGGAACCTGAATGGCTCCACCAGATAAGATAATTTGAGCCCAGAGAACAGAGCTGTCACGGTACTGTTCCTACAAGGCTGTCAGCCATTTCTGTGTGTTCTGTGGTGGATTTGTGAATAATTGAAGGTAGCAACTGCGTGATTCAGCTCTTAGCCTTTACATTGCCTGAATTGACATAATGAAATATCCCTCATGGAGAGAATTGAGGGAGCTAGAAAAGCATACTGCTCCCCATGCCCGCTTGAAATTTTTCTATCATCTCAAGGGTTTTGCACAGGTGATTTACAGTACATTATGTATACATTGTGTCAGGACTGTGAAACTCCAAATGATATTATGCTTCATAAACTGCATTGCAACAAGCAATCACAGATGTTAAGTCATCCATTTTAGAGCAGATTTATAGAGAAAAAATCAACTTCTGGAATTAAGCTCCTTACACTACAGTTTGAGAATAACACTTATAAGCAAATACAGAAAACGCACGTGAATCATGTAGATAGGGGCAAACATAGTTACGGACATTTCAAAAACGGTATGTGATTGTCTGCCAGTGATATGGTGAATAAAGTGATATGGAGAGAGTTATACTCCAAGAGCAGTCCAGCAGACACAGTGAGGATTGCTCATGAAGACCCAGGGAAGGCAGCTCAAGTTTTCCTGTTCCCCTTGATAAAGTGACCTGGACAATTTTCCAGATCTTGCTAACCTAGTCAGCAGGAACAGAGGTTGATATTACAGAAATCTTACGCATTTTATTTCATGAAAGTCCCCTCTGTGTGAGCACTAGCTTTGGCCACTGCATCTACAGTGTGTTTTGTGACATACACAGACTGTAGAGAGCACAACTCGTTGGACACCCTGCCTGTGTATTACTTGCACCATGTCAGCTTCAGTGTAGCACTAAAACACTGAAAACCAAATTTTTGCAGTAATCAAATACTGGGGAAACAATGTTAGTGTTACCAATGAAAATTATCAGTTTTTAAATGTTTACTTGCTAAGGCAGATCCAGATGGGGGAAATGAAGACATGGTTCAGGAATCAGAGTTTGCACACTAAAAAAAAATTATCTAAGCAAAGACCATGTCACAGTAAAGCAACAAGTCACCCTTACTGCAAGCTGTTACCTGGATTTTAAAATTTAAACCTTAGACTTGTTTGGAGAGGTTTTAATATGCAGACACCGTGGGAGCAATTCAACTGCCTAATATAGGAGTTTGGAGTCATTGTAGATGTTCCAGATACAAAACATTTGCACAGGGGTAGCAGATAATTCCTGCAACCTCAGAGTTCCACTATACTACCTAAAATAGCACTTCATACCTGTGTTTAAATACTTGAATCCTGCTCACAACTGTGCAAACAGGACTTGGAAAAATATCCTTACTTAAAATCTTTCTCAGTAAGTTATTTCAGTCTTTCTTTTATAATTTTCTTTCCTACTTTGTTCTCTTGAACGTGAGAAGAGGCCAAAATACAAGGTTAAGAATTATAATCAGGTAACTTGGCACACTGCATTTAAATAACAATTTCTAAAAGGGCATAAAAAAAGAAAAGAATTGGAGCATCTAATTTTATTGTGGAGATAATTGAAGGTTGAAGACGACGCTTTTTTTTTTTTTTTTTTTAAAGCACTGGGTATGAATTATGTAGGTTTGCTGCAATTATGAATCTCAATTCACATGTCATTTTCAGTTGACACAATTTTTTCCATGATTCAGATGTTTCAGTTTCTTGAAAGTGTCATTGATTTGGTTTTGTTCAAGAAATCCAAGTTTGTGATGGTAGTCTGCATGTACTTCACCATGATGGTAGCTGAGAAACCATGGGTTAGATTTTCAAAAAGGACATAGAGTCCCAGATGCCAAAAACACCAATGGAAGGTATGTACCTGGCCACTCTTGAGAAGCTGAGCCTTAGTGTCTGAGACCTAACATCATCAAACATTATGAAATCAAATAGTAAGATAATATATACTGCACATGTTTTTCATTAAATACATATTTATTTTTGTCAGTGGAACATGAGCAAATAATAAACTTATCTATGCATATGTATATGTATAGGCATATATGTATGCATATTGATGTACACATGCATATATGCATACACATACATACTTTTCTCATTATTTATTATTCATTATTCATATTGTATACATATGTATGTATAATTATATATGTATATAGCCTCGCATGTATAGGTATATGGGTTTGAGATTCTCTGCAATCCATGAAAAATTAAATCAAATTACAAATCTGATGGTATTTTATCTTCAGAGTAGCTGGCTGAATGAACATTTTTATCTGCTTTGGTGGTACCATCCAGTTTCCTGTACCACAGTGATTCTGAGCTCACAGCTTCACAGTTTTCATGTTCGCATTATCATTAAGACCTCTGCCAATGCCCTGAAATTGTATTTGTAAGTAAATGTATCATTTTTAGTATTGTAATAACATGAAGGCTAAATTCTGGATCCAGAAGTTATGAGCAGAAAGCTGGAATTTGTATTAGAGGGCAGATTTACCTGGAGATATAAGATTTTGTAAGAATGTAACCTTATCTGGTCATTTTCCATTACAGCTCTCTGGTACACTAAAATATGAAAATAATGCAAGTAACTGAAAAGCTCGTTCTCGCAAGCAGAATTTGTGTTGGCAGTGTGCTACTGTGCTTGAAATTCCATGAATTCATTGCTTTAGGCAAGTTGTTAATCTTAAGTTCTTGTTTCATAAATCCAAATGAAATCTTGCTGTTTTGACAAGTGCCACTCTGATTCACATCATTGTAGACTCCAAATCATGGTCTCAGATATAAGCATAAGAGGTTTACATTGCGGCCTTTGTCGAAGTGTGAAAAGGCTTTAAAGTAAGTATGGTAGCATAGTTTAAAAGAATCTGTGTGAATGTCAATCAGATGTATAACTCATATATTCATGTACGTGATTTAGTTTTTCTTTCTTCTCCTGCTTATATTTTCTATCTAGTCCATGGGTTTTTTTGTTTTTTTCCTTACCATGTAAATGCAATGTGCTCAGAAAGCCAGTGACATAGATTTTCACAAAGGATATTGGACTAAGATACCATGGGAGAAAACTGGGAAAGAGGAGTTAGAAATAAGATTTGAGATATGTACATTTGTGTTTAAAGGTGCTTAGGGGAAAGTGGAAACTATTTTAGTGGTATTGATGGGTTTTATTTTATTCTTTTCCTCACCTTCTTTGATATTTTGTTCACAAGCTTTATTTTGATACCAATACATTCTGGCAGCTATTTTTTCATATGTGTAAACATTGAAGAACTGTCAATCCTTTCTCACTTAACGATATCTCAGACGGAATTGCTGTGTGGTATGTAACAACCCACCTGAACATCTTACATCTCTTCTCCCTTCTAACTGTGGAATTGAAAGAATGTGATTGATTTGATTTCTCTTTTTGCTTTTGCCAATATAAAAGAAAGCTACTTCAACAGTGTTCTTCAAGGTTCTTGTGGCAGCATATCTGCTTTGTCCAAAGATCACACATTCGATTTATTTTTGGCTTTGTAAATTCTCATCACATTGTCTCTGTCCTGTTCTTTATGCTATTCTAACCACATTCCTCTTTTAACTACCAGCACAAATACTGCATTCATTTTTCCCTCAGTGTTGCCCGTTCCTACTTATTAGCATCTGAATACTTCTTCTCATTTAGAAGAAAAACCTTAATTTGCTTTCTTATTTCACCTCTGACTTTCCCAGGGCTCGTCTCTATCTAACATCACACATTTTCATAGAATTGTTTCTTCAAGGTCTGTTGCAGCAACTGATTTTACTTGGAGTTTTAACATCCATGCAGCAACTCAGGCAGCCATTTTCTTTGGTTTGATTTCTTTACATAAAGACTTTTGTATAAGTTTCCTTTCTCTTAATTTAATAAGGTATTTTAATTTTATGAAATACTTCAAGGGACAGTTTACCACCTCTGCCCAGTTTTCAGGACCATATCAAATAGAAATATGCTGGTCAAACACACTGGATTAACTCAAAGATTAAAAAATAAAAAGAATTTTTAAAAGTGCTTATCTTCTTCTTTTAGACTAATTTTTCAGGGTTATTTGGTTTGCATACATCAGCAGGTCTCATCATCATGACTTCAGTCCTTTGAGAGGCTGAATACCTTCCACTAAATATCAGTAGAAAATGTGGGAACTTAATATCTCAGTGGAGGCACTGAACTTCACAGATGTATAGACTAATTACCAGTGAATCCTGTGATAAGGAGTCAAGTGATAAAAGTTTCCATATAGGTCAAGGCAAAAGTGAACATTTTACTATCTTAGAAACTTTTCCATTTGTTTCTCATTGTGTGCTCCCTGAATGTATGCAGCTCCCTCTGCAAATATTTAAATCATAACAATACCAAGGAAAACAGAAATTGAAGCATATTACAAAGAAAAAATCCAAATAAACAGAAATTGCTCACTGAATTCAGTAAAACATAATACAATCTGAAGTGGAATTATCCAGCAAAAGCAATAGGTAACAGGATATTCTTAAAATAACTCTGTTTTCTGTCCTTTTCTGGTTGGTTGTGGGAAACTGGGGAAAAGCAATCATAACTACTTTGTAGCAATTACACATCGTAACAGTTACAATGCAATTTTTTTTATAAACTGCTAATTTTCTCCTTGAAAATTTTCAAGTCACTGCTTTTTCCACCCCCAACACCTCCAAATTAGTCACTTTCAGAAGGTGCTCCAGGATCTCACTTATCTTATTCTTACAAGAGTGCCTCTAATTCTTGGACCAACAACTCATTTAAATCCATTTCTTCTTGGGTTAACATCATACTTTCTCTTAAAAATATGTCTCCCATGTCTAATCACTCTAGAAACCATTTTCTCTTACTAGTTCCAAAGAAATTCACAGGAAATTTTGCTATTGTTTTGCAAAAATTGGTTATCTTTTTCTGTTGGAAATACTTTTATGCATCTGAGAATTCATTTGCATTTTCATAGTCATTTCACATTAATGGGTTTCTGTTGTTAATTAAAATGTATGGATGTTTTTCTTCCTCTCTTGTTTCCAACGGATATACTTACATTATATAAAATAAAATATACATCTTCCTCTATTTTGCAGTCTGAATTTCGTTTGGGTGGATGAGAAATATAATCTTTCCAAGGGTAAATTCTGAATATTTTGGATAGAAAGAGGAGTGGCTTATTCTTTCCACTGAGTTTACTCCTTTTGTCTAATTTAGAACAAGTCTTTGAATCAAGTTTCTATGTTTTTTTTAAGAAAATGCCCAGGACATAAGTTATTCTGCAATGTGTTTGTAGCAATCTTTCCTGTTTAAATGCCTCTCCTACTGCACAGAATAATATTAAAAAATTCATTGAAGCAGGATCACAGTCACTGTTATTCTCTCTGTCTTCCACCTTAAGAAAATCTAAGTATTATTAAGAATAATATAGCCTTGATGTGAATTGACAAAGATACACCTAAATCAAGCCTGTAACCTGGGACTAGAGCATACACCTGAGACATGGGAGCTGTTTGTCCTGAGACGAATGTTTTTCAGTAGCACTGCTTTGTGAATCTGTTTAAAATTATTTTCTTCTTTATATTTGAGCTAAATTTTCATATAATTTGAGGTTAAATGAAACACCAGAACGAAACAGTATGCTGAGTGAACCACTCTCAAAAAATGCTAATTTTCCATCATTAGAATAATTTATTAATGGACGCTCCTTTTCTTTAGTACAGTTTACTTTCACTTTTTGTAATATTTCATCTTAGATAGAACATCACCTTTCAAGTTTCAGATTTGCAATAACAGACAAACACCAAGGCGAAGGTTTTCTTTTGCTAGTTAACTTAGCTAGTTAACTGAGTATTTTAAAAAAGTAATTCTTGGAAGGATTTCTACAGTGGAGTGTCAGTGAATACATAATCCTTCCAGTGGATTTAGCGTCCTGTTTGTCTAATAGCACAGGAAGTGTGCAATCTCATGAAAATTCCTCTACAAATCACAGAAAGAATACTCCGGAAAAGAAATTGCCTATCAGTTAAGACATCTTTTTTGTTGCCTAAAAGAAAGGAGACACAATCAGGATTCATTGGCCAATTTGATTTCAGAGCCTGACAGGCTGAAGAAGTCATGAATTTGTTATGTCCTAAACTATGCATGCATCAAATTCCACATATCCATAGCCTGCCAGATGCAGTGCTCCAGTTGATTCCATTATAAACACTGTTAATGTACTGTGAAATGATTCTCCTGAAGCAGCATAAACATTTACTCTTTTCATTAAAATAGTAAGTTGTAAATTACCATATTTAGAATGGAATACAAGACTATATTAAAAAATTAGGTGAACCTGATCCTATAAAATTGATTAAGAGGTTAACCTTGAAAGTTCTTGACTTCATCAAGTAATAGATATTAGACCAATAAGACATTTTTAGTTTAGAAGCCCAGGTTCTACTCCAGGAATATTATTTTTAAAATGCTAATATGGGTAATACTGTAAATGATTTTCTGTGTAATTGTCAGACAAAGACACTTTTCCTCAAAGTGAAGAGAGGCACAAAACTGTAATTTCACTTGCACCCCTGACACCCAATCATCAATTTTGGCAGATAACTTCTTTTCACAAAATGTATTTTATTTGGATCAAAGACAAGACATCCCATATTGATAAAAAACATTGGTTTAATATACCTGATTTCCATTACATCACAGTTAGTTAAATCTTAAAAACATATAGTTTTGGTGACCACAAGAAGCAATGGAGGAAAATAAGGGTGTAGAGGAAATTTTTTCCTGAACTTTATTTCTGTTGTCAGGGCAACCCTCTACTTAATATCTCGATAGATTATGCTCAGTGTAGCTGCTTCATTCAAAGTGTGATCGATGCGAGTAATAACAGACTCAAACACATAAAGGAACATATAAGGTCTGGATCTAAATTGTCACTTTATTTATTATTTAAAAGGAACAATAGTCCTCTTAAGTTTTTCTGAAATATGATGAAAAGAAATCAAAAAAATTGTTTGCAAGGCAGAGGAGATTCAAATTCAAAGTCCAAAGGAAATTGTGATGGCATGGGACACAATTTTAGCTGTGTAATACCCATGGCATCTCCATTTCTTAGGAAAACAATGGCCTGGAAATTCAGACACTAGTTACTGCTCCTCCTGAATGCATCATATGTAACTACACAAGGTAATGGGGCTACTGATGCTGGAGAACTGCTGTGGAATGAATGTTTTGAGAGGAAAAGTATCACTTTAAATTAGTAACATGTGTGTCCAAGTCTACGAGTAGGATAAATCTATTGTATTTTTACCATGATATTACACTGCACGATATCATCAAGGAGATAAAATGAATATGCTTAACCATTGTAGAAATTGACAAAGAAAGGAATCTTGTCATTTGTGGGTGAAAGAGCCCTCAAAACCAGTCACCTCATTTTCATTTTTTTCTTTAAAGAAAGAAGAATAAAGGCTTGGACAGAAATTTCTAAGTTGCAGAAGCAACAGATTTGGCATATCACATTTCAATAGTACAAGGAAAAGAACCAAATTAAATAACTCCGTGGGAATACACTTCCTAGTTCTATAAAAAAAAAGTCATAAAAGCCTCTGTCTTTTACTAGCCACTTGGGCGGTGGTATAAAATATGGCTGCCATATATTGGGAGTACGGTATATAGTAAAGAAGTTATTTGTTAAAATTAAGCCAAAGTGTCACCTAGAAGAAAAAGCTGTTATTAACTACAAAAAGGTGTTATTAATCATTCAGGCTAACTTTCAAGTGCTCACATTGACTTTTTTCAGTCTCGCAGGACAGAACTTTCTGAGAGCTACAATACATTTCAGTGCCAATTAGACCCTTGCTATCCCAAAAGCCTGGAAAACCAAAAGTTGTTTCCAAATTCTAAGTGATGAAGTGAGGGATGTTTTGGACTACTTCATAATGTGGCCTCTCTGATGTCAGGGGGCCTCATATAAATTATGGATTATATGAAAGAGCACAGATAAGGCAAATGATTGGATTGATGATTACATAGAACAAGTATAAATTATGGCATTGCATCTTAAAGAAAGGCACTACAAAAAGAACCAATGTGAGAAAAAAGACGTAAGATTGTTCATCTAAATATATAAAGAGGAATTTTTCATTAAGCTGTCATGAGATCCTTTTGGACAGTGTCCATATTAAAGAGGAAGGAATACTATGATTAATGAGGAAACTTTCTGGCAGTATTAATATATAACAGTAGAATAAAGTCCAGATAGCATAAAGTCCTCTTGGTTGCAACCTTTTGTCCCATCTGTCTAAAGAATGTATATTTACTCAGTAAATATTAATCTTGGTATGGATTTAGAAATATGCTTAGAGATATTAAGTTATATGCAAAATACTTCCAAGTGTTACCATTTAAGGTATTTTTAAAAGCAGGTTACATATATATTTAGAATATGTTTTCTAACTTACTGGTTCTAGTCATAGCAAGAGCGAGCTTTGCTTTGGGGTTTTTTTTGTGGTGTTTTGTTGACTCCCTAGCTGTTTTACCAACATTAGCTTTACGATATACTTATTCAAAAGTTATTACGGTATGTACAATATGATCTATATTCATGTTACACTGTATTTTTGTACACTATTCATTCTTACATAAGGTTCTTTGAATGAACAATTTCCTGTTTTCTTGCTTGTTTTTTAAATTGTATCATAGGCTAGAAGACAGCCCACTATTAAAGGCATTTTAAATGTGTTGCATCCGAATAGATCCAAAATATATACAGACAATGCAGTATAAGAAAACAGGTAATTAGGACAACATCAACATGTATAGACAAGTTCCCTACCAAAATAGTGAAAAAATGCAGATACCACTTAGTCACCACTCTTAAATCAGATGGAATTTAAATTTTAACTTTTAATTTTTTAACTTTTCAATTTTTTCCTTTACACTCAGATCATGTCTGTTTTCCTGTCATATTGGCAGACAGAAAGACTGGAAACTGTGCTGGTGAAGTGCATGCTGATCCTCCCTGTTCTGTTAAGGCTTCTGTGACTAAGGACCATGCCTGACTCTCTCACCTTTCTTGAAAAATCTCAGTTCAATTTTCATGATGGTGATAACAAAAAATACAGACTCACTCTAAAGCAGAGGGTACATGTTAAAAAAATCATGATTTTTTATCATGATTGTGAGCATGGTTTAGTTTGAGACAGGGATACATTTCCTTCTTCCATCACATGGAGGAATTGCAGAGTAGAGCTGAGGGGAGCAGGGAAATACATCTCTGAAATCCTGAGTAGCAGCAGGAGACCTCTAAGTTTCAGGTCTGCTGAAAAAACAGTAAATAATGGACTTCTTAGATAAATGCCCTCCTACTCAGACTGACAGAATGTAATAAGTAACCACAGGTTATGGGGTGGAAAAAGGGGAAGAAAATCACAAAGATCGTCAGCCACTAAACTATTCCTGCCTTTGAAAATGTCAACTTATATGTCTCAGGACCAACAACATCACAGTAGATTGACTGAACCACAGATAATTTTTTTCTGCATGACTGATGAATGAAAAACTGAATCTTCAAACCCTAAGCATATGATAAGAGAATTTCAGGGAGCAATTATTTTAAGGCCAAGGCATCCAATTAGAAGCTCTAATCTAGGAAGCTTTTAACTGCCTTTTAATATAAAATAAACATTTCTGAATTATGCACTTATTCTCTCAGCACCTGCAGTCAGAATACTAGAAGGCAGTTATAGCAGACCAGCCTAAGTTACACAGATGTAAGTACTCAGCCCTGACACCAATATATTTGATTTTTATACATATTCATTATTCATTAAATTACTTATATAACATTTGCCAATAATTTCTTGCACATTCTAACTGATAAATTTAATCACTTGTCTGTTTTGTGTACAGCAAATGGAGCCTAAATTAATTCAGGTTTCTTTGGGCACATACTCACCGATTATTCTTCCCATTCATCCAGCTCCAATACTTTTTTTGTAAGGCTGACAGAAAGTAAGTTACAAAATTTTAGATGAATTAATGACTGCTCAGTTGAAGGAAAGCATTGCAAGGTTTTGCAAGTGCTGTAACAGTGTCTGTAGTAAGCATTCAACCATGCTGTAATTAATGCAATTATTCATCTGGACTTGAAACTTGGGTAGATGCATGCTAGTCCATTGAAAAAGAGAAAGAAAAAAACAAAAAACAGAAAACCAAAAAAAACCTCAACCAACAACAGAAAACCCCAATTGTTTTAAACTTAGAGCTAAGACTCACTGCTGTCAATCTCAAAAGAAGCTAGCTCGTATTTATATTCATACACAATCAGCTGTTTGTGAGGCAAAACAGAAGATCTGTTGCATATACTCATCAGTAGCAGGAGTTACCGCTGTTAATGAATTGTCCAGCATCACCTGACTGTACTAGTTAGTACCACCAAATCATAACCACTAATAAATGTCTGTGAACTTAATTGAACATGACAAATTAATCCATTCAGTTGCATGACTTAGAAAACACAGGGGAAAAGTCCTCTGTGACTAGAGGAGGGCTTCTAATTTTTACTGGTGAGAGAATAACGAAATGTTCTTAAAAGAGAGGGTATCCAGGTTTATATAACTAAAACCTTGAAGTCTGGCATCTGAAAGGACACAGAACACCAAAAGAGACTTTGCCAAAGCTGAACAGAATAATTACTTCACTAATCTTGCAGGCTACACTATACTTCATATGACAATTACCTTTTTTGTAACTGTATGCCTTAGCTAGATCATGCTCAGCTGGCCATTGTCTATAATCTCAGATCTTTTATTTCTTTGCAGTAAAATATCTATTGAATTTTGTCTGGTTTAAATCCATTTTGAACTCTATTCCATTCTCCAGGGTCCTTTTAAGCCATCTCAGATTGATTAAGCTACTAATTTAAAAGTGAACATTGTTCCTTCTCTCACCCTGTAATTAATGAAAATATTGCTGATCTTTGCACAGTCTTACCTGAGATATCATTTCCTGTTGAAAATAAAACATTTATGGTTATTGTAAGTATGCTTTTTTAATCTCTTTTGCATCATTTCTATAACACTATACTTCTATAATTATATAACTGTATTTTTTTAACATGAAAATATGTTTCAGACTGTGTCAAAGGCCTTGCTATAATCAAAATATCTATCAACTGTTTCCTATCTGGTTGCATGAGATTTGAATGGTTTGACATGAGTCTGCATTTCCAATATCTTGTTCACCACACCCTTGCACTGGAAAATAAATAGCATTTCTAAGTATCTTCTTGTCAGGCTTTTTGTGCTGCAGACTGATTACCTATTACCTCATTACTTGTAGTAATTGTATCATCAGGCCCATTATTAGATGATCTTATTAGCAGAAACTGTGGCCAAATCAGAGGTTTGTTGCACCCATGAACTAGTAGTAGACTAAAAAAGGTACAATTCATACTTGCTTGGCTTGAAACCAGACATAAACTCAGTGAAATAGCATAATTGTGGCAGTATATATCAGCATTTTGTAAAACCGTAACACTTCTAAAGTGTACGCTACCAGCTGCAAACATTTTGTAAAACAGCTAAGCATAAATGCATAATTAATATTTAAGTGTAAATGGGCAATTGGGGAGGTGGTAGAGTTGCTCAAAGGAAGTGTCAGAAAGGATGTTTAAGTGCTAAATTCTGCAAGAACAAAGTTTGTAGAGCAAGTGGGAAAGATATGTGGTGAAACCAGAAAAAATCCTATTCCTCAATTTAAGCTTAACTATGTTGAGAGCATATGTGGCTACCCCCTTTTATTTTGGGAAGAGGGATGAGGAAAGGGAAGGAGGAGAGAAGGGGAGAAGGAGGTTGCTCACTCCAGTCCAAGCTACATGACCTGGATCTTGACCACTAAGACCATCAGGGACTTTCACCACCAGCACTCACGTAGGCATCAGCTCCATGTCATAGTATACAGAAAACTAGTTTATCATAAGCTTCTTAAGAGCTATTTGCTTGCATAAGCAATGAGAATGCTTGACAATGATTAAGAGCTAACCATTGGCAGTGTGTGTTATTAACGAGTGTCAATCCCATGGAGTGTTGCTCTGAAGTTTGAAACAGAGCTGATTTGTCAATCTTCTAAATGCTTCCATCACCATAATTGTCTTAATCTATACATACGTCTCTATTAATTGTATACATATTATATATATATTTGTATATATCGTGCAAATGTGTATGTACATATATATATAGAAGTAAAACATACATATGTATACAGTTTCAACAAAACCAGTGGTCAAAGGATGTCAAAACTTCAGTCTTAGAGCTGTCTGTGAACAGCTTTTGTTCTTTATTGATTAGCAGACCTCAGTCTTCCTCATGCTACTAATATACTCTGAGAATTATATCTTGTCACTTCTTATATCCTACTCTAGCTGTATCTCATTCTGTGATGAGGTTCTTCTGATTTTGCCCTTCCATTTGTGGCTGGTACATCTGCTAAATCTTCATTTAATGTCAGATTAACTAGGCATAAAGTCAGACCATGCTCTGTGATGTTACTACATATCCAGACCTACAACAAAAAAGTAATTAACTGAAATGTTTAAAAACATCTATACTAAAAATATAACGTGTGTTTGTACGTTAACATAAGTGGTATGTTAAATTTCATTATTATCTGATCAGCCAGTTGACCTCAGGCTGCTCAAGCATTGTTATAAACTTTTAAAAATCACATGTGAAGATAGGTGTGGTGTTTTGTTTTGTTTTTTTAAAGTGGGTTATTTCTAGACTAGTTGAACTGTTTCTTCTCAGTTTAGGGGTTTGATCCTGCAAATTCTTTTTGCCCTTTAATTCAATAGGTGAGTATGTGTGTATGTGGGTCCTATGCAGGTGACAGAACTAAGGTAATAATTAAATAAATGACATCTTTCTTTAAAGAATCTTTTTTACAGGGTTTTCTGGTAGGGGGTTAACTATAATTGGATATCCACTTTCTTGAATGATATGTGGAGTACTTAAGTAATATATTATTTATTCTGTAGCCAAAAAACATGACCCAAAGTTGAAGCAGGTTTTTTTTACCCTTTTTCTGGTTTGCATGCTTTCTTATTCCCCACAGCCTTGTCATATGATTATAAAAATATTTTCTGTCAATTTATGATGGGCTGCTGTATAGGAGGAAAAATTCTTTTTTTTTTTTTTTTTTTTTCAGGTTATTAAAGTTAGCATGAAGTAAAATAAGTTTATCTAGGAACACAGTGATATATACGGAGGAGGAATATTCCTGTCTGATGTAAATTGAAGTAATTACATTGACATGACACAAGAAGGTTTCAAAACACATATGCCACTTGACACCTCCTAGATATATTGCTTATATTCACCAATGTGTCTTGATCAATAGTAATATCTAGTTTCTCTGTGTTATAATCATAAATGTATACTCTGATTTATCTGTTGAACTTCTTTAATTTGTATCCTCAGAATACTTATGGTAATTCCAAGTGTGTTATTCTAGTGACTGTATATCCAACCTGGAGTATATAGCAGGTTTTGCAAAACAGCCTTTTGTGAATTCATCATACTCCTGCATCCAAAAAGTCTGACAGGGCAGAGGTTTCTAAGAGAGGATCGAGACTCAGCAAGCTGTCCATAGTCAAATTAATTTTCCAAATTGAGCCATTTTCTATGAGCTTCAAGCTACCAAAACAAGCAAGAAAGTAAAGGAAAGCCTGCTGTTAAACATATACATAAATCAAATTAGATGACTGCAGAAGTAAAGATATGAACAAGTATAAAGATCAGAGGAAAAGTGATAATTATTCATTAGTGTGTGCAAGCAGAAGTACTACTTTCCTTATTAGCACCTAATCTCTTATGGAAAATGGATGCGATGGTGAACGTTATCAGAACACATCAGCATTTCAATATGTTTGACAGTGGCAGAAGAAACTTGAATGCAAATAAGCAAAAAATAAGAGCATGGGAGTGCATCCTTTCTGAACTCTGTGCAAAAGTGCCTTCTGCCTATGCACATCAGTCAAGAGCAGAGTGATGTCCTTTGCATCTCTCTGCACACTTATATCAGCACTACTTAAAAAGATACATGTCAGCACTTCACCACAGAACATCACAGCTGATGAGATTTAGAGAGTGAATAGATTATTCAAGAATTTACTGACCAATTCCTTATTAAAATCAAAATGAGCCTCTCTCTGTGACAAATTAATACCTGTATAGACAAGTATTTAAGAATTTCAAGTTTGACCTCTAATAAACTGAGGCTTGCTGATTTAAATACAGCCAACATGGCATCACCAAGGGAAAACTGATCCTGACTAATCTAGTGGACCTTCTACGATCAAGTGACTGCATCAGTGGACCAGAGAAGTTACAGAAGTCATCTACCTAGAATTCTGTAAGGCCTTTGATATGGTCCGCCACAACATTCTTGCAACTAAATTGGAAAGGTAAGAGTTTGATGGATGGATGGTTAGGTGGATAATGAATTGGCTTGATGGCCACATCCAAAGAGCTACAGTCAATGATTCAATGTCCAAGTGGAAACCAGTAATGAGTGGTGTCCCTCAAGCGTCCATACTGGGACCAGTGCTGTTTAATATCTTCATCAATGACGTAGACAGTGGGATTGAGTGCACCCTCAGCAAGTTTGCAGATGACACCAAGCTGACTGGTGCAGTTGATTTGCTAGAGGGAAGAGATACCATCCAGAGGGACCTTGGCAGGCTTGAGGAGTGGGCCCATGTGAACTTCATGAGGGTCAACAAGGCCAAGTGCAAGGTCCTGCACCTGGGTTGGGGCAATCCCCAAGATGAATACAGGCTGGGGAGCAGCCCTGCCAAGAAGGACTTAGGGATACTGGTGGATGAAAAATTAGGCATGAGCCAGCAATGTGCACTTGCAGCCCAGAAAGCCAACCGTATCCTGGGCTGCATCAAAAGAAACATGGCCAGCAGGTCAAAGGAGGTAATTTCCCCCTTCTACTCTGGTCTCTTGAGACCCCGCCTGGAGTATTACATCCAACCACAGGGTCCCCAGCACAAGAAAGATGTGGACTGTTAGAGCGGGTCCAAAAGAGGGACACAAAAATGGTCAGAGGGATGGAACACCTCTCCTATGATGAAAGGCTGAGAGAGTTGGGGCTGTTCAGCCTGGAGAAGAGAAGGTTCTGGGGAGATCTTACTGTGGTCTTTCAATGTATGAAAGGGGTTTATATGAAAGACGGAGAGAGACTTTTAGCAAGGCCTGTAGTGACAAGACAAGGGGAAATGGTTTTCAACTGAAAGCAGGTAGATTTAGACTGGACATAAGGAAGAAATTTTTATGGTGAGGGTGATGAGACATGGGAACAGGTTACCCAGAGAAGTTGTGAATGACCCATTATTAGAAGTGTTCAAGGTCATGTTTGATGGGGCTTTGAGCAACCTGATCTAGTACAAGATGTCCCTGCCCATGGCAGGAAGATTGGACTAGATGATTTTTAAAGGTGCCTTCTGATCCAAACCATTCTATGATTCTGTGATTCTATGATTTTGGTTCAGTGGTATTGGGCAGTTGAAATGCAAATACAAGCCATGTAATATTTATCTTTGCAAAAGGCAGCTCTGCCTCTGAACAATCAGTGATTTTGCATTCCAATGGAATTACAGCTGACCTTCTGCAGATATCTACAAGAATGTTTTCTCTTTGCAAGCATTTTTGGTGCAAAACTGGGAGAGCTGTATATAAAAGTGTTCCTAGGTTAATCCTGCAGTTTTCATTATTTCTATAATAAAGTTTTCACAATGAATGACAATAAAGTAATTTTACTAGCATCAGCTGTTAGTGAAACTCCTGTTCACTTCTGGTTTATTTTATTTGTTTTATTCACAGATTCTATTTTATTTTATTTTTATGATGAATTCTGTTTTCCATGATCTTGAGTACATAGGGTAGGATCCACTTCATCTCATTTAAAAAAACTATAGCTGTCTAGTCCAAATAGCTTGATAGTCAAAGGAGGAGGATTATCTATTGTATTTAGAAGCTACAATACAGAGATTGCAAAGTTTGATTCTGGAATAAAATTACTTGGAGAAAAATATATTTCTGATGTAGAAGCCCTTAAAAGAATAGGAAATGAGCCCATTTTCACAAAATGGTATCAGAAGTCAATGTAGCTATACTGTCACAAGATGTGGTAGAGATGTGTAACTATCAGGCTCATAAAGTAAGTATGGAAATTAACTCTTGAGTAGAGCTTGCCTAAGATGACCATGGTCTCTTTGTCTCATGGATCAACTTCACATGAACTTGTCTTCAAATTCTTTGGAAAGCAGTCTTTATGACATAGACAAGGAGAGTTTTTGTTGGTTGTAATAAATATCAATGGCTGAAATACAGATTCAGATTCCAGGCACAGTACAGGTCTGTTATGGACTCAACAGGGAGGATTCAAGGTGGGGCAAGACATCTCAAGTGATGACACGGGAAAGAAACCTCTTTAACAGCTTTCAGGAAGAGTTTAATCTTACAGATTGTTTATTATTGTTGAAATATTGGGTTTCCTATGGTTATTAAATGATCATTTTAAAGCCTACCTGTGTTGTGAACAATTTGATAGATGACAGAAGAGAGCTCAACTTTTTTATAATCTAGCAGGATAAATTATTATTTTTTCTCATTCTGGAAAACACAAAATAAATGCAGGTGACTCTTTTACCCAACCTAACAACTGGCATTAAGAATAAGAATGAAATCTCAGAAGCTTGTAATATTTTTTAGTATTCTGAAAAAAAAAAAAAAAAAGTGTCACATTTCAGACCTGCATCAATAAGAGAAAAATACAATAAGATAATTATTTCTTTATGGTTTTCTGTCACACTAAAGCCATATCCTGGGAGCCAAAGTATTTCTTCAGTGCATAGGTCTTGCATTTTCTTATTGTTTATACTGCTACTCTAATGCTTACAAGTCTCTCCTTATGTCTGCTGGGCCATTTAACATCACTGTGACTCAGCTCTGAGGACAGACCCAAACACCACATTAGACAGGCTGTCCAGAACAGAAAGGATCTACTCCTGTAGCCCTACAAAAGAAACACAGCAAGTCAGCAATCTGTGGAGACTAGAGTTAATTTGTTCTACAGTAAAACCATCCCTGATTTTCAGATTCTAGTCCCATATTAAAAGTCTGTCATGTAAAGGCCATTTCATCTCTGTATGGGATGAAATCTGAGATCTATGTGCTTTTCTTCTTAAAGGACAGAAATGGAGGGTTCTCAAAATGTTCAGAAATTCAGATCAGATAAGGCTGTGCCAAAATATCTATTTTTTTTTTCAAACTACTCTTTAAGAATAACAGACAAAAATTTTCTCATACCAAAAATCCAGTCTTTCTCGAGTTAAACAGTTTACAAAGAAAAAAAATCTGGCTGTCATAACTGTAGCTCTGTGTTTCCAGTTTTGGCCAGATTAAATAGTGAAATGGTGTTTAAAATATTTTATTTTTTAAGAGAGATTATCTAGGCTTTTAAAATGTTTAGCTTCAATTCACAAAGAATTTTGGAAGAAGGTAATGTCTTGATTTGTTTTGAAATGCTTCGTATGTTCATATGTGAAAACATAAAAATGATTGCATTGATCTACAGGGACAGTAAGTGCACCGTAATAGATAAGTCACATTCATTCTGAACCCAGACTTAATTTTATCAAACAAATCTTGAAGGAAAAGATATTCCACAAAGACATCTATTACAGCTAGGATTTTAAAAACACAATTGTTAAAACCATTTATATTCACAGTAATGTCAAGCTGTGTATGAGAATACATTAACAAAAGGCAAAGTGACAGACTCCAATTAGTCTGCTTTTAAAAAGTGAATGTAAATATTACATAGAGGGTTTTTATGAATACATAGGGGAAACTACAGTGATAAGCCAACAGTGGTTTGCCAGGACATTGGGGCAATCTGTCCTGCAGCACCAGCAAACTTTTGCATGCTGATAAGGAGGGCAATACAGCAATTTCATTACCTACTCATTGAACCAGAATGCCCTGTTTGTCCTTGGAGTATCATTACAGATGTTTGTAATCTAGAAAAACATTCCTAAACCCATTAATCCAGGGTCCGCTTCCAAAGCATGATTTGATCAATGGCATTAAGTGGTTGTTTTCCTTGTTTCAATCACCAATCTGAAAAAACCCAAACCAAACCAAAACAAAAAACAAACAAACAAAAAAACCCACACAACAAAAACCAAAACCAAAAAGAAAGAAACAAGCAAACAAATAAAATGCTCAGCACATTTCAAAAACAGTTTATTTTTCATGTCCTACACAAGAAAATACTATGGACTTTTCCATTTTAGCATATTCAGGTCTTTTTAATATTTTTTTTTTTTTTTATCTAGCATGTATTAATTAGGTATATCTTAAAACATGGTGCAGCCATTCTACATAAGAGACGTGGGTCAGCATTTGAAAGCCCAAAAAAACTAATTTCTGAAGAGTCACTGTAGGTAAGATAAGTAATATTTATGTTATTTTGATATGTTAGATAAAGTGTTAACTAAGCTGAACTCACTTTTCCACACCAAAGACTGGTATCTTACAGTCAGGCAGGTACTTCTAAGGAAGGAGTACACCTCTCAGCAGAATGCATACTTAGAAGTTAGCATATTATTGCCAAATTCCTCCTAAGGAATGTAATTTTGGTTTCTGGGGCATCATAAAAATGGAATTGATATTAATATAAACATGGATTTTAAAGATTAACATCTCACATGCATTAATATGATACTATAGGTAATATTTGAAGTCACAATAGAATATATCGTGGTTTAACCCTAGCTAGGAACTAAGCACCATGCAGCTGCTCGCTCACTCCCCCACCGGTGGGATGGAGGAGAGAATTGGAAGGGCAAAAGGGGAAAACTCGTGGGTTGACATAAGAACAGTTTAATAACTAAAGTAAAATAAAAGCAGAAGAGTAGTAATAATAACAATAATAATAAAAACAAGTAATAATAGTACAATAGTAATACAAAGCAAGCGATACACTATACAATTGCTCACCACCCGCCGATGATGCCCAGCACGTCCCGCAAGCAGTGTTGCCCTTCCCCTGGCCAACTCCCCCTAGGTTATATACAGAGTATGACGCCATATGGTATGGAATAGCCCTTTGGCCAGCCTGGGTCAGCTGTCCTGGCTGTGCTCCCTCCCAGCTTCTTGTGCACCCCGCAGAGCATGGGAAGCTGAAAAGTCCTTGACCAGTGTAGGCACTACTTGGCAACTACTTAGCACTACTTAGCAAGAACAAAACATCAGTGTATCATCGACATTGTTCTCATCCTAAACCCAAAACACAGCCCCATACCGGCTACCAAGAAGAAAATTAACTCTATCCCAGCTGACACCAGGACAGAATATTTCTTACAACACATTCTTTCTCACATTTGTACAAAACCATATGATGGAAAGATTATACTGTGACATATCATTATTTCATTTTTTGTTCAGGTTTATTTTTGTTTATCTTGAAAAAAAGAATCAGGAAGAATTAAAGCACCCATTGGATTATTCTGCATGCTCTAATATGGCTGCCTTTTTCTTCAAGGAAATTTGTGAGCAGGAGAAAAGAGTGTTTGTTATTCAGAGAAGAATATTTGAATAGAACTACCAGATTTTAATAACAATTTGAAAACCTTTCTTTACTACATTATGAGATTTACGGTTCAAGGTTAAAACTACCACTCCCATAAGCTAAGCACATCATCTCCTTGTTTCATAAATGTAGTACTATGATATAAAATAGAGCATACAAGAGAATGTGGTCTAGCAAAATTTAAAGATATACACTGGTCTAAGACAAGAGGGTTTTATACATACAAGAAAGCTTTTTTTAAAAGTTTCTGCTCTGTAAGAAAAAAACTGTTATATATTCTTCCTGTGGAAAACTGCAGTATACTTTCACATAACAACATCCTTGAACTGACTCCTCTGTGGTTGCTGCACAACACTCCAACATAGCACAGGAGACACTTCTTGGAGCAAAATCTCCTTCTTTTCTGTACCTGCAAGATGGAAGTCTTTCATTGGAAATTTAAACCTCTGATTACATTTAAGCACTAGCCTGCCTCTTAATGGTTATAAATTTATGAGCTCCTGTTAATTTTTAAACAGGGAAACAGCAAGAGTAGCAGCACATATTGCTTCAAATTCATGTTTTAACATCAGTTGCTTCATAAAAGTAGATCAGAAAGGTTATGGAGCCAATACATGCATAGTCAGCGTTCATTAAATGAGTGGCCTTGGCTTCTCTGAAGCTTGCACAGCCTGACATGCATATGTCACGAGGCTTTGCTGAACACTGGGGAGAAAGAAAAAGAAATCAGGGTCTTTTTGTCCAGCTTGCGCTGAAATAAAAATTACCTCCTCAGCACTCCATGAATGAGCACATTTCCTTGAAGCTTCTTAGTTTGATATAGGTATTAGACTGTGCAGCTTGATTGAACTCAGGTGAAGGAAATAAATAACAGGAAGTTTAGTAATGCTGTAGAACAAAGTTGCTATCTTGTTGCTCCAGGAACATTAGTGAATGGAAACCTGCCACCGAGAATTAATAGTATTTCCTATTCCCCTGTATATTTGAGAGAGGTGGGAATAAGTCATTATCTTGAGGGGGCCTCAATTTCTGTATTTCCTGGAATGCTCTTGTGTGTACTTATTGGGAATTTCATCTTGCCAACCTTGCCTTGACGACTGCATGTCCTAGTTAACAACCTTACCTTTTAACTGCAGTTCCAGGAGCGTGCTCTGTGTTGAGCTACACAAGGGTTTCCAAGTCTACTGCTTAAAAAGAGATTCAACTGCAGCTCAAGATCTGAATGCTGAATTCTGAACCCAGACCTGACATTATTTTTCTACAGGAACAACAGCTCCTGCAATTAATTTCTGTAGCTTGATGCAAATAACACCTATCCAAGCAATGAAAAAAATAAGTACATCTGTTGGTCCTTGCACAGTTATATTATGTTTCATGTAGGTTGAGATTTTTTTATTCTATGTAGTTGTCTTACTGACATTATGTAGTTAGAATTCACTATTTTATTAATACATATGTCTGTGGAGCCTGAATGCTTTATCAAAACGTGGTCTGCTGTGCTGAGTTCCTTATAAACAGACAAAATGTAATCTTCAGTTTCAAAATTAACTTGTTCGCTTGTTCAGCAATTATTTTATTACATTCTCATCAGCCTATCTAAAATACTTTTTTTTTTCCGTTGAAGGGAACTGTGAAACAGACTTTCACCTGGACTGCTGCAGATGCTCAGTGACACTGGCGTTTTTTTGACATGCCTGTAATATTCTGACTAAGGGCAATACATTTAAAGCTTTTGTCATCAATTCTGAAGAACTTTCAAGAGCAGATTGAAACTAAAATATGTTTCAATTTTCATATGAAGTCAGGAGCACCTCAGCTACATAGAGGCAAGTGGTCCAAGAACGACTGACACTGAGACTACCCGCTCCTAAAAAGAAGACGTGGATATCATGATGCAAATATTTAACTACAAACTAAAACTTTAGTGTAAAATTTTTCAATATAGGACACTAAGCTTAAGTGTCTAAAGCTTGATTTGTTTTCATATGGTGGAATGATATCTAGATAACATGTATCTACATCTCATGGTATCTCATAGGTATCAAATAGATGTATATGAAAGACATATATGAGCACAAAAATATAAATCTAGATGCTCAACTTCTGGTAGGTAGGCTTAAAAATTTGGCCAAAGATTTTCTTAACAAGAAGGTAATTGAATTCTTATATTAAGTGGTTTCACCTTCCACAGTTTTAGATTGTGTCCTTCGTCACATTTCCACAGACTTTATGATTCATTGACCTCTCAAGCCATTAAACTGTTCTGCCTGGTATTGTTAGTGTGATTGTAAATCAGCTCAATACTTTTCCTAATATTTTCAAATGGTCTTAAAGATAATGTGGTTGGAAGGACAGTGGTCTTCTTTTCAGGATCAAAATATCCTTCTTAAAGAATGGTTCCAGCAGTTTTGTATTCAGAAAAAGTATAAGCTGAGTGTTGTAAGATCATTTCCTTTGGCAACCTGGTAGATAAATCTTCATAAATAAACTGTTTGGTTAGGCTAGAGATATTACCCAAAGTTCAGCCATACAACTCACACCAAGTGAACTCGCCTTACTTTCCTCATAAGCAGTTCAAAGTGTGACTGCCCAACCAGAGCATGAACAGACACATAGAAACAGAAGGCAAGCCTGAAGTGTACAGAAAGCTGTTTATCAAATACAGTGCTTTTACAGTTCAGCTTAATTTTTTAAAGGAAAGACTCTTTTTGTATATCTACCACTTACACTGCTTTTTTTTTTTTTTTTTTTTTTTTTTTTTTTGTGTGTGTGTTATATCTCCCCATTTAATAGAAGTTCAGATATCTAGCAGACAAATTAGCAGGAGCTGCCGGGCACTTGAGACACATACAAATCCCTGTTTTGTTTCAGCATGGAACAAATTGACAGAAAGGCAACAGCACGGCAATGTGCAGGCCTTTTCACTGGATGTTAACTTGATTTTTCACATTGTCATTGCTTCTAGACCTCACCATGTGCATTTTCCTGATAAGCTTGCTCCCTCTTTTCAGAAGTCCATACTGCTGACCTTGCATTCATTTGGCATAGAAAGACTGGTGCTGGCTGCAGCAGATTAATATGAGCTCTGATCATGTTGGTTTTGATTAAGGTGCTGAGGTTAGAGAAATGTAATTTGTACCCCACAAGGTACCATAGTATGAACAGTGACAGCAATTAATTCTTTGCCTACTGATGGCGATGATAAAATACCTGCTGCTGCTTCTAATAATTTAATTCATGTTCCAGAAAGGAAAATTTACCTGTCCCATGAAAGAAAAAAATTACACTTTCCATCTGTCTGAAAGTTTTTAGTCTTTGAAGTCAATAGATGTTCTTAGAAAGACAATCTATTGTTTTAAATAGTACTTCTGACATCCTTATTTGCCGTAATAAAGAAAAACTTGGATTTCTCATGAAAATTAAAAGAACTGTCAGATATAAGATTTTTTTGAAAACTTAATTAAAAAGGAGAAGGAAAAATACAGAGTTGCTACACGGAAAAAAAAAGTTAACTTTGGAACAATTTCTCATGTGATTAAACAAAATCTTTAAAAATCGAATGATTAAGACCCAAATCCCAATAAAACCTAAGCATGTGGTTTCTCTCACAAGACAGAGAAATGATGATTGTCTTCTCCAATGGGACACAGTTTGCAGTAGTATTTACATTTGTTATTTATATATAATATTGTGTATATTTTCATCTGTATCTTTAGAGCATCATAGCAATATTGGAAAAAAAGAGGCAATTATTACATATTTCTTATGATGTCCCAAGAGAAATAATGTATTCAGCTTCTCTCATTGTGAACTTACATATAAAATTGCTCTCCATTTCTTTCCTACTTCCTTTTATACATAAAAATTGCTACCAAAAATTTCAGTTTCTTCACCACACTAAAACACCTCATCGCTAGAGTTGTGTCTATACCATAGCTTCACTTTCCCAAGACCAAAGTTGCTTGCTGGCAACTTATCAGGAACAACACTGAAGCCACATCTTCAAAACTGGGATATGGGAACACATAAAACCCTGTGCAGCCTCCAGCTACTCCACTTTATCTTTTTGTGGAAGTGAATAAATAATGTGCAGATTTGGGTCTCCTGGAAGAACAATGATGCTGCCTGTCACAAACCCTCTCAGATCTGTATCAGCCTGGATGCAGCCTGAGTTTAAGCTGCCTCAAAGGTAATATGGACAAACACAACTGGGTCATGGGAAACACCAGGAATTTAGGGAATTTTAAGTGCACTTTGAAGGTATAATATAGATGAGACATTGAAAACTATTTTCATGCATTTATGAATATTTGTGGAAGTAATTTAGTCAATTAGGTTTACCAGAGTGACTTCTAAACAATCACAACAGCTGGCACTGAATCAAGTAAAAATGGAAGCTGAGTGAATAATTCAAAGAATTTATATACCATAGACTATAATTTTTGTTTCATTCATGTGGAATTGGGTACAGCAAAGAAAAATAAGACAACAGTCTGAAAAAGGGGTATTGACATTTTGAACTACTCTATGAGTGGACTAACAGCTTTAAAACTTTATTTTGATTTTATGTTGTATTTTTATATATATTATAACATAAAGGATATTAGCTTGGGTAAAAATCTGCTTGAATGATCAGGCTCCAAGGGTAGTGGTTAAGGTGTCATACTCTTCCTGGAAACCAGTAAGAAGTGGAATACCCAAGGGACATCTTCATCAGTGACCTGGAGGAGGTGACGGAGTCATCTATCCCATTATGTCAACAGGTGACAACAAATCTGTGTCCCAGTGGATTACCTGGAAAACAGGGCTGCCATCCAGAAAGGCCCAGCTAGACTGGAAGAAGGGACCAGCAGGAGCCATACCATAGTCAACAAGGACAAATGAAAAGTCCTGCTGTGGGAAAAGAGAACCTCTGCAAGGGGGCAGATGTTCGGTTTTGGGAACTCCAGTTGAGGAAAGACCTGAATAAACTGGTGTGAGGTCAAGGGAGACTACTATGCTGGTCAGGACTGGAGACCCTGCCCTGCAAGGAGAGGTTATGGGAACATGACTGGTTTATCCAGGGGAAGGGATAGCTTCAGGAGACACAACAGCAGCCCCCAGTGCCTGCAGGGAGGGGGGTTAAGGAGACAGGGTCAGGTCTTTCACAGTAGTGCATGGCAGTGTGACAAGAGACAATGAGAGGTTTGGAGTGGATACAAGGAGAGGCTTTCTCCCCATGAGGATGCTGGGCAGTGGGGTAGGTAGCCCAGGCAAACTGTGCAGTCTCCAACCTTAGAACTTTTCAAGGTGGGACTGGAAAAGTCCTGAGCATCCCCATCTGATCTCCAAGCTGACCTTACTTTGAGGAGCAGGTTAAGCAGGACACCTTCTGAGGTCCCTTCCAACATGAATTCTGTAATTCCCTAATTCTGTTCTGTGTTTCTATAGTAATGAAAGTTCTTCCAAATAAAACATAAATACTGTTACAATATCTTGTGCCCTTTGTGAAGGTTTCTTTTCTCATAACGAGAGAGATGTGATAGGAAGATGCATTATGTGGAGGGCCATTAAAGGCTGTTGGGTAGTCTTTGTTCCCCTTAGGGAGGGGTGGGAGGATGGTAGATTCTTGTACAGGTGACCTTTTTTTATTTTCTGACTGGCCTGGTTTTGCCCACTGTACATTTTATATGATAAAAAATGATGTCTTTACTGCTTGTAGGTTACAAAGCCATCAGTAAACCTTGTAAATAGATAATACATCTCCAGCTAAACAACCTTGTTATCCATCTACTACACTGCCTATAACTTTAAATAAAAGTATTAAAGCTAAATATACTTTCTTTATGGCCTTGAATTAATAAGCTAGATTCAGAGAATCCCCATCGCATGAGCAGGCATTGACATATGGTTGACATCAGTGCCAAAAGTGATAAATTCAGCATTGAAATTGCAGAGTTAGAACCTTTGACTGGCTGATGCTGCAAATTCTTCTGTCCCAAAAGCATCATATCCCAGTTTAGTATTACGAAGTCATTACACAGACTGATGAATTAAAACCATTTTGAATCCCTTTCTTGATATTTTATAATTGAGTTGAGCTAAGACAGATTTCTACCAAGAATTTAAGCAAAAATTAAACATTAGCAACTCAAATATGAAGGTATGCATGGATTTGATTATTGTCCTTAACAGAAAGAAAATTACGTACTATAAAACCTATGCCAGTTTTGTTGCTACTTGTTCCTGCCTTCCTGCCCCCTCTCACTCCCTGCCTTTCCATTAACTCTTTTAAGTTCTTAAAAAAGGCTTCATTAACAGTGGGGTATAATTTTTACTTTAATTCTCCACTGCCACTTCTCTTCTTCAATAATAGATTGCCTTGTCATTAATTATAATGTAAATCTACTGTGGCGATTTAAGTTAGCCAGTTTTACTTTCGTATTTTATGAAGGGTACCCACAGAATCAGATTCCACACTAGAAAATATTGTATGAAAATAATAAAATCTGGATTAGACCTTCTTCAATGGACAGTTTATAATATTAGAATTTCCTGGTTAGATCATCATCTTACAAATATCACCCTAAATGAATATAGGTAAGCTGAAGGGGAATATAAAAGTACAGATGGAACTGTTTTTTGCATGATAGCACATTTGACATAAACAGAAGTTTAAAAAATGGTCACCCATTTGTAGTCTGACACAATTCAAACTCAATGAATACATATAATTGTAATGAATAAATACAGTCCAGTAAGAATACTCTCTGTTCAACTGCAAATTTTGTCAGGAATCCAATACATTCACTTTGACTGATTAACCTAGAAACAAGAACTATAAATCCAAACATCAGTCGTCTTATCGCCTTGAAGGGAAGGGCATGCATAGCTGAGCATGACAGCTTGTGCAAAAGTACCAAAAGTGAACCAAGTTATTTCAGAGATTACCCACCTTAAAAACATCCATTCCAGAGTACACTTCTCAAAAAATCAAGCACTGGATTTTGTGAAGGACTTTTACAGTCAGCTACCCACTTTATTGCTCATGGGATTGTCACTATAGCCTTGAAAACACTTTATAATTTACAGTGCCCTGTTTTTAATTTATGTACTTTAAGTGCTCATGCTGAAAATGTTTGAAAAGCTGGTTTTGTTCAATGCAAAACTCTGTGCACTGTCAAAGTGAAAAATCCTTGCAAATGTTTCGGAAATCTGAATGCAGATTTTTGGATCCAAGTGTTTATTTGTAGTCTGGAGCCAGTAAGATGTTATACAAGAACAACTCAATGAAAAAGAATTACCAAAATAATTTAAATAAGTATACGTACCTTTTTTTTGCACCGTGGATGACAGAACCATACACGTAGCTGTTGTATGGGTGTTTTGCATAGCTGGAGAACAATAATTTGAATTCAAGTACTTAATCTTTACTGAAATTTGCTGCAGATCTTGTCACTTTCATTCTCTTTCACTGATGGCTTATTAAGAAAAAATACTTCTCAGATGCACTAATAAATAATTCAAATATCTTAAAATTCCTTGAAAGAAGTAATCACTAACTACACTTCTGGATCCAGATTCTAGTAATGATTATTCTTCCTTTAGTTATTACCATATAGATTTTGTTAGAGCTTCTTAAAAAAGACTAATTCCTGTGGCCCTGGAAAAAAGAAAAATATGCAAATAGGAGGCTACAAAGAAGTGATACTACAGTGATTTTACAGGTCATTCATAAATTACTTTGTACACAATTCAGAAAATAGCTTATGCCTACTTTGTACCAGGTTTATGTATTTACCTTATTCTAAGGCCATTATTTTCATTTTTATTAAGTGAGTGCAGGTTTTTTTAATTGTTTGTAGTCACTTGCACAAGTAGAGTATTAAATTACATATTAGAAATATGTGATACTTTCTGTGCATGAGTGACTTGCCTGAATCCAGCTGGAAATCTTCCAGATGAACAAATACAATTTCCAGAATCACTCAAAGTCAGCTGGATGGGTTCCTATCCTTGTTCCTATACCATTTCAGGTATCTTACTCTTGACTCTCAAAATTTCTTTGTAAGGTTCTCTTCTCCCATGAGCTGATCCTGTAGTGAAATACCAAAGTTTCTCACTGTGACATCTACAGGCTTGCTCCTACTTTGTGCTCTTGTTTTTTAACTAACCTTTCCAAGCCAGAACTCGCAACATGAATTTCATCTTTATTGTTCTTGAGCTTGAGCATGTCTATGAAACTGCTGACAGATTATTAGGGACATCAGTATCCTGGATGGATTCAAGTGCAGCCAGAGAAAAGAAATCATGGGATGTTCATATCTTCATGTACTAGACATTTCAAAAAAGCTAAAGGCAAGAATTTTCTTTTTCCCTCACCTTGAATGAACAGGTCAGTATTAACAAGTAATATTAATGGACTTACCCTATCACTTCTAATTCTATGAGCCTGTTCCACTCTTTCCCCATTCCATATATTTCCCCATACTACATATAATAAAGTGAATTGATGCTGGCCATGGCTATGTTAGATTTCAGCAAGAGTAATATTCCTGATATTTTTGCTTTATGTTGTGTTCTATGCAGTATTTGAGAAAAAGAAAAGTTTCCTCATGGGAAGGTATAAACTGGGAAGTTTGTCTGCTGATTTTGAGTTGCTAGATACAACAGCAATTACAAGAGTCATTGTGATACTCCATCATGTAAAGGAGACATCAAGATAATTTTGGCAGTCAGTCACAGAATTAAGGCATACTGTTTCTCTGTATGAGACCTGCACATATTTCTTTAGAGGATTTGTTAAATCCCATCATGAAGGGCAAATGCTGGGGAGTGCTAAGTAGAGCTATGGAGGTTTTGTTTTGTCAGACCTAACCATTGTTCTATTGTGTATTTAAAAAAGTAGAAAAGTCTCAGAGAGTTAACTGCTAACAACAAACTTTTAAGATTATAAACAGGCAGATGACATGTTTTCAATAACAACATTGAAAGAGCCCAAAGTGCAGGAGAGTAGCCTACTGGCCCTGTTTTAATGATAGTTCAGATGTGATAGTCATGGTAATTTCCTTTCTTTTACTTTAAAAAAAAGAAAAAAGAAAAAAAGAAAAAAAAAAAAAGATACGGCTTTATATACAGTTACAGGGGACACTAGTCTGTTCATCAAATATAAAGAACATCGGTTGGGGAACTTTGCAATCATGCTCCTTTATGTTTTTCAATATCTAATGAGTTTTCCATGGGAGCTCTAAATTCTGGAGCTTGTTAGTTTTCCTGTCTGACCTTCTTCTTTCTCTTCAAGTCTCTGTTCTCCCAAACCCTATCCTTTTGGAGTCTAAAGACTTCCAGTAGTGGAAAACAGAGCCTCTTGCATAATTTTTGTTTTTTTTTTTTCTTTTCCAGAAGTAGGTCAATCTTTTACAAAAGTTTCTGAAGGGTAATCCAATTGCAGGGTAAAGAGAAAGAGAATAACAACATTAAACTTACATGGCAAGCCTCAGATCCCCTTTACTCAGGAGGACTCTACAGCTCTCAGGACAAGGAGCTGTGTGTGAATGTTGTTAAAAACCTGCTACATGTCCATACAGCTCTCAGAAAGGAGCAAGGAGCAATATCCAGGGACTGGATTAGTACAGCAAGACTGGCTCATTTACTTCGTAATTATGGCTGATCTCTACTCCTCAATGTGACAAAGGACAAAAGAAAGCAGCCACATAAGGAGACTCCCCAGTTTGGGTGGAATTAAGCAGGACTAGGGAATAGATCATCCCCTTTGTACTCGGCACTGGTGAGGCTGCACCTCGAGCACTGTCTTCAGTTTTGGGCCCCTCACTACAAGAAAGGCATTGAGATGCTAGAGCATGTCCAGAGAAGGGCAACGAAGCTGGTGAAGGGTCTAGAGCACAAGTCTTATGAGGAGTGGCTGAGGGAGCTGGGGTTGTTTAGCCTGGAGAAGAGGAGGCTGAGGGGAGACCTTATTGCTCTCTACAACTACCTGAAAGGAGGCTGTAGTGAGGTGGGGGTTGGTCTCTTCTCCCTAGTGACAAGTGACAGGACAAGAGGAAGTAGCCTCATGTTGTGCCAGGGGAGGTTTAGGTTGGATATTCGGAAAAACTTCTTCACTGAAAGGGTAGTGAGGCACTGGAACAGGCTGCCCAGGGAAGTGGTTGAGTCTGCGTCCCTGGAGGTATTTAAAAGCCATGTAGATGTGGTGCTTAGGGAAACGGTTTAGTGTTGGACTTGGCAGTGGTAGGTTAGCGGTTGGATTCGATGATCTTAAGGGTCTTTTCCAACCTAAACGATTCTATGATTTGAAGTCATTCACCATTATGGAGTTAAGACAGAAACAATAGGGGCATAAAGATTTATTCCTTGAAAAAATAACAAGGGTCAAACAAAGTTACTATTATCAGCTTAATACAATTTCAGTGACACAAAAGGGCATTTCCATCATAGTTTAAAATCTCTTTTTGGAAAGAAGAAAAGTCAGAGACACCAAAGAAAACTAAAATGCCAATGTCTCTCTCTATATCCCTTCCCATGTATATAATGAAAAGTATTGATTGTAATATTTGGCAGCTAGTCTTGGAGGAAAAAAATAAAGAAGCCTTTATGTTTGCAGTGTTAGAAATCATATCTCAAAATCACATATGCTGATTTATCAATAACACATGATTGTGAGACTATTTTAAATGTTATTTTTTTAACCAGGTACTAGTTTTAGCAACTTTCTGATTATGCTAGTCCTGAATTTGTAGACTAGGACAATATTTTATTAAAAAAATATTATGTTTTATTACCCAAATATGACGGATGATGATATTGATATTGATTGATATTTATAAGCTTTCTTGATATTGTAATAATACCAATGCCTTAATAGCATATACAAAATTTGAAAAAATAAATGTAAATCTGAAACAGAAATTTCTCACCTCATCTACCATTCACATAATTCATAATTTCTGTTTAGAATCTGGGAGAAAAAAATGAAGGATCGCTTGGGCTTGGAAAAAAGGTCCAAAATGAAACAAAAAAAAAAAACATTTTAGAAGCCATCCAGTAGCAGCATTACATTACTGTGTCTCCCCACTCTTATGGTCCTGGATCAACACTGTCTTGGTATGAAAGAAATTCTGGCTTCCCAAATAGCCTAGTTTTTTGGATTGTGGTCTGGTTCCTTCCCTAGACCTGAAACGTGTATGTCACCAGTGACCTGGTGCTGATGGCATTCCCTGGCAGTATACAGTACCAAACCTGCCTCAAAAAGAAATTGGTATGGGCAATACGTAGGTTTCTTAATCTGTCATTGCCTTCTGTCTCTGACAAGTATATCCTACCATCATCTCTGCAATTTCTGTATGGATATCTTTACTTCTGCAAGTGTTTTTAAGCTGGAATGGCAGTGCCACCTGCCCAGGGAACAAGCAGGCTCATGTATTTCCGACTCGAACAGCTTCACAAGGTTTTAGCAAGAGAGCTTTGAACTATGTCCACTTAATCTAAGTAAAGGATCATGAAAACTTAAGTGAGTAACAACCTTCAGTCAGTAGCCCAAGCAGAGGGCACATTTAAGGCCAGAAAAAAATGCATGTGTTGTTTGTCAAACAAACTCAATCATGAAAATGGGATTGGATGATGGTTTAAGATAAACACAGTTTAAGATAAACATAATAGAATATAGAAATACAGTGTCTAAATGCTCTGTTTTTTTCCCAAAGATCCATTCTAAAGAGGCCATCGTATCTTTGAGGATATAGCTGTGTATTGGTGATAAAATACAGGCTCTGCTTCAGTAGGCTGAAGGAGGTTTTGCACACATGCAAATTCAAGCAAGCAGCTTTTGAGAGCGTGACTTGTGTAGCAGACCATTCGTCTGTCCTGTCCTGCTTTCCTACGTCTCCAGTTGTTCTCTCAACCATTTGGTTCAGATTTCACAGCAACACTAGACCAAGGAAGGTGAGCTGGGGATGAACCTCTCTGTTGTATGTAAAGACAATTTCATTTGCATCTATTATTTTTAGGTTAAGAGTTTACAGACCAGGTCTCATTCTAGGTCTGCATACTATTGCTGTAGATTATATATTTTTCTTTCCTTTTCAAAACACATAGTGTTGAGCCAAAACTTTTTGAGATTAAAAAAAAGATCCCTCAGCCTTCTCTAGGGAGAATAACAACCCACACAAAGTGTGTTCATGAGATGCTGGAGATAATAAAGTATATAGATAGAACTTCATATTATTATTAACATATATATCTTATTTAACTATTGATAGTTACTAAGTTCTGGAGAGTATTTTCCCCATGTGTTTAAAATTGATGCTATATATTTTCATAAAATAAATCTTTTTTATTAAAAGGCCATGAAAAGCATTTCCATATCTCCTTAACTGTACTTAAAGACTTGTAATTATAAAAATGTTTGGGCAACATTTTCTCATCTACCACCATGCTGGAGCATTTGAAAACATTACTCTGAATGATGTGGGGGGTTTTTCACTGTTGTTTGTCAACAGTAAGATAAGTGCTATCTGTGAAAGGAATCTCTTTTATCAGACTTGACCAGTTGCAGGAAAATGCTAACAGAAGTTATTGGTGTGAGGACTGGGAAACATAGCCTAGGAGAAACAGACACTTCAAAAGCACTGAATGCTGGGACGTGCAGAAAAGTTCTGTTTCTGCTTATAAAAATTTCCAAAGGTCACAGAGAGCCCTTCACTCCCTCCTGTTGCTTTGGCAAAAAACAAAGCCTCTTAGAACTGAAACAAAAGCGTCAGAAATTTTCACCCTGAAGTTTTAAATGTTTTGTTGCTCTTCTCTCATTTCAGAAGAAAGCAAGAGCACAGGGAGGGCTTCCCACCATTTGGAAATCAAAGAACATAAGAAGACACTCTGACGTGATTTGCGCATTTAGATATTATGCATACAGATTTTTTTCTTAAGTTGGAAAATATGTCAATATTTAAGTGCTTTCAAAATGAAACAAAATAGAAACTATTAGCATAAGGAAATTGATAATGCACCTGTAAATTAAAAATAATGCTCTCAAACAACATTTCTGTGAGCAACCTTTTTTTTTTTTTTTAGAGAAACACAATTATTTTTATACAGGGATCCCTTCTAGACAGCACTTATTTTAGGGAAAAGGAAGAGGATGCATAAAAGACTATAATTTTGAGGAAACTTACTTTTGCTTGACAAAGGAATTAATTTTTGAAACTTTCTTATAGTAAGTGGAGAGATTTGATGTTTATTTGCAAATGAAATTAGAAGTCCAGAAAGGGGCAACAGGTAGTAAGTGACAGTTGAAAAGATAAATAGTCATCAATAGTAAAGAAGCACATAGACAAAGTGGTGAAACTGAGAAAAGGACCGGGAGAGGAAAAACATAATTCTTTACCTTTCTATTCTATGATAAGCAGGAAAGAAAAGTGTGATAAATCAGGAACACATTAGAATCATTAACTGCTTTTCAGTACTCAAGTGTGATTGATTGGGAAAAGAGGAAACATCTGATAGAAATCATCCCCAATACCTGTTCAGAACAGGTAAATAGCTGATCAAAACTAATATTTCACAAACTTTGTTACCGTCTACTAGAAGATATGTCTGTGGATCATGATAATATGACTAGCATCAGTGGTGATAAAGATTAGTTTGAAGTGGACCTTTAATCACTAGAAGATGCCCTGAATAAACTCATTTCCCTTGGAGACCAGCTTTCGTTCAGTTTTCAGTCAGATTTGGAGTACCTTCAGACTAGTGACCTAGAGATGGACTGCCTAGTATCTGTCCCCTGAGTGATTCAGATCCTCTGCACATAAGTTTTGATCACAGTTACACACTAAATATTTGACTGTATAGATTTCTGCATAAAGCAAAGAAATAATTATTTTTCATAAGGCATTTTAATATAAGAACAGATAAACCCATTCTGCTTGCATTAATCTTGTGACTTCATACATTTAGATCATATCATTTAATAGAGACCAAGTATCTGTGCTGTAAAAGTTGATGGCTCACACAATTAAGAAAATGGAAAATGTCTGGAATGAAAACATTAAAAAAAAAAAAAAAAAGGAAAAAAACCCAGCATCATTCAAGGACATAAAGCTGTATAGCATAAAGATATCCAACTGCCATTTTTAACAGAAAAAAAAGAAATGAAAATTAGGATGGAGGATTTTTGAGGTGAAATATTTCTGGTATTAATAGTAGTGATGAGCATCAAAGAGAAGCAGACTGTCAGTATGTCTGTATGGAAAATTCACTATTGACAAATGCAAGAAAAGACACACTTTCAGTATATGAACTTCTTCAATATGCATATGAATTCTACTGTGATATTATCACAGAAGCAAGTAATTTCATTGGCAAAATTACAAATAAATTCACATACTCTTTCAAGGTCATACAGAGAAAGACTGAAGATCTCACCTGCAAAGACACTTAGATTGCTGTCTGAAGAAAGGAGCATAATCTTTAGAGAAGTGGGTTTCAGGCCTTTTCTACTTCTAGTGTTTTGGGTTTACATGACAAGATTTTGGTAGCAGAGGGGTGGGAAGGGTGGGCACGGCAGGGATGGCCTTTGTGAGAGGAGACCAGGGGCTGGCCCATGTCAGACACAGACAAAAGGGACCCAACGCCCAAAGCTGAGTCCGTCAGCAATGCTGGTGGTAACTCTATGAAAACATATTTAACGAAGGATAAAAAAATGCTGCACAGCATCTGTGAGAAGGAGGAGTGAGAAAAATGTGAGAGAAACAACTATGCAGACATCAAGGTCAGTGAAGAAGAAGGGGGAGGAGGCTCTCCATGTGCCAGAACAGATTCCCCTGCAGCCCATGGAGAAGACCATGGTGAGGCAGGCGGTCCCCCTGCAGCCCATGCAGGACCGTGGTGGAGCAGATATCCACCCTGCAGCCTGTGGAGAACCCCATGCCAGGAAGGCACCATGCAGGTGGATGTGCCTTGAAGGAAATGGCAGCCCATGGAGAACTCCCACTGGAGCAGGCTTTTGACAGGACCTGTGGCCCATGCAGAGGAACCCACACTGGAGCAGGTTTGCTGGCAGGACCTGTGTCCCCATGGGCAAGCCATGCTGGAGCAATCCTTTCCTGAAAGACCACACCCTGTGGAAAAGACAGGGCAGAGCAGTTAATGAACTGCAGCCTGTCGGAAGGACTCACATTGGAGAAGTTTGTGGAGGACTATCTCCCATGGGAAGGACCCCATGCTAGAAGAGGGGAAGATTGTGAGGAGTCCTCTCCCTGAGGAGGAAGGAGTGGCAGAGACAGCTTGTGATGAACTGAGCACAACCCCCATTCCCTGTCCCCCTGTGCCACTCAGGAAGAGGAGGTAGAAGAATCAGGAGAGAATCAGATGAGCCTTGGAAGAAAGGGGGGTTGGGGAGAGGTGTTTTTAGGTTTGTCATTGTTAATTGGCAATAAATTAAGTTAACCTTCCCCAGGTCGAGCTGGTGATTTGTAAGTGATGTACCTGTCCTTATCTCCGCCCAGATGCTTTTTCATCTCACTTTCTCCCCCCCATCTTAGCGAGGAGAGGGAGTGAGAGAGCAGCTTAGTGGGCACTTGGCATCCAGCCTTAAGCCCAACTATGGGCTAAACAAATGTTAACTACTAATTTAACTCTCCCAACAATAAGCATGGTTTTGGGTTTTTTGTTTTGTTTTTTTTTTTTTTTTTAATTTGTTTTGCTGAAACTCTTTTTTCTCAAAATGCTTAAGAGTCCGTGAATTAGTAGCTTTGAGAATATTTCTACCCCAAATGATTACTTAGAGTCAAATTTGATAGCAATTAGTTGTTAATAAGTTAAGTACATTTGTTATATTTAGACATTGGTGCAGTATGTCTTGGCTAACAACGTAGAGGATAAAATTCAGTGAAAGACATTTTTGACACTGAAATATGACAATGAATCACCAGAAAGGAAGTGAAATGTTATTGCTTATTGGTGCAAGAAGTTTTTTTTTTATTGGCCAGTACAGTATAGAAGATTACACCTATGTTAGTAGAGACACTTTTGCATATCATGGAAGCAAAACAATATTCACTCTGATCATAAGGAATGACTTGTGAATAAGTAAGCAGTATAGTAACTGTTGGGATGTAAGGTGGTTGCTATGATCCTTTTCCAGTTCCACCAAAATAAATCTCTCATGAGACTCTGTAGGACCAAAGTTCCAGCAACATTAGCATCTGTAGGATCAGAGATCTGAACAGCCATGTAAGAGTGTGTTCCTAAAAGTATTCTTTGCTGGAGACACTATAAATGAGTTCTCTGACAGGTTTGTGAATGTAGAATCTTTCTCTGAGTGGCATGCACAAAGACTGAATGCCTGACTGCAGCTTTGTCAGGAGAGGAGTGAGTCAACTGGATAAAGAAGACACCTTTCTGATTTAGCCTTCATGTAAATAGGTAAGGTGTTGGGGGTTGTTTGTTTATTTCTTTATTTGTGTCATTTAAAAGTGTCTGTGACTATGTTCTATGTTTTGAATGTTGTGAATATATTATCCTGTTTGCATTTTCCCTCAGACAAGACTCAGTGTGATTGAAGATAATTGCAAAGCAGCAGCATAACTATAAACTATACAGGGATGCCTATCAAGTGCAGTATGCAGGGATGCCTATCAAGTGCAGTAGGTTATGAGCACATCCTCTCCTTAACTGCATGGACCGAGGGTAAAAGTAAAATGAGGAATATCAGGAGAGGCAGAAACATCTACCTGTCAGCAGTTATGATCATGAAGACATTTCTGCTATGCAGAAAGATATTGGTGTGCATAGTTAGGCCCAGAGGGTGGCAGGGAAAATGGTCTGCCTTAGAGCAAATCTAAAGATTGAAAGCTACTGCCAGAGAGCTAAAATGTGACTGAGGAAAAAATCTGAGCTTGAATTGCTTCCTGTTCCCATGTAAGCTTGGCATTGTAATCATGAGATTAATAGGCTCTCAAATCCATGCTGCTGTTAGACCACAGTGTTGTAACAACAACATTGAACCCATGCACTTTTATATGAAAAACTAAATCAGAGAGATGGATTTTCCCCAACTTCCTAGATCATTTGTGTAGGCAGCATGTTTATTAGGAGACATTAACTTGAACTCTGATCTCTTGACACCGGTAGCATAATTTCAACACAACATCATAGAAAAGTCTCCAGGTTTAGAGGCATGATGTACATAAATCAGTCTGGGGTCATGAAAACCAAATGACCTAGACTGACTAGGCAGCAGAGGCTTTTTTTTTTTCCCCTCTGCTATAGTTCTTCTTCTTCTGGATTTGACAGAAATTGAGAGCAATAATTAACTGAAATAGAATTTTATTGACCTTTGTTGCAAACTTTTGTGTATATAAAAGATGCTTAGAGGTGTTGGTAGATATGTAGTAAAGATATTCAAACTTAGATTCTTATAAAACTTGATCATAGATCCACAAAGTGACCTGAATGTTGCTTTCAATGTGCCAAGTACTGAGATAGCTGAAACTGAGCTGAAAGCTGGAATCTCTGTATCTCAGCTCTCCATTTATTAATATAGAGAATAGGGGTGCAACCCTATCTTGCAGTGAAGTAGTATAGGATAGATACATTAAAGAGAAAAAAGAATAATAGAAGCCATTCAAGTGTAAGATATGATAGAGCATAGCTTGGCCATATCGTCGCTTTGCTTCTCTCTGAGGAAGATATCAAGCAGAGAAACAAATCCAGACAAGATCAGCAACGCACAACAGTTTCTCCACATACCAGGGGAATGCTCTACCAGGCGTATGCTGCCAATTTATTGGTCTTTTTATACTGGATGAATGATATGGAGGATAAAAGAAATAAATTCACCTGAGAATCTGGCCCTGGAGTATTTAGGCGTTATATCCTATGATCGGGATTTTCATAACTCTATTGACTTCACAAAGCCAATAGAAAATATGTGGATAAAAAAGGAAGAAATACAATCCCCAAGACCCCACTGTGTCTATTAGGTCTTGTGTGATATTCTTCATTTTGTCATTTCAATGTTTTTTCATCTGTCTGTAGAAGCTGTAAGTGTATATTAGGGTCTCTGATATGCAGCCTAAGTGCAAGTAAAGGCTCCAGTCTGTACATGTCTGGAAGGAAGTATTACAGGTTTTTTGCTCGACAATTCAATTTTTACTCCATGTGTTTCAGTAAGAGAGATCATTCACTTCTACACAGGCAAAATGCCATATGAAGCAAGTCAGGAGGGATCTTTCTTGTATAATGCCCTCTGTTTCATTACACTTTGGCAAGCAAAGCATGTTTTATGGCTTTTATTTTCTCTCCTCCACCATTGTACTGATAGAGGGGAGAAAAAAAAATTTCAGATAAGGAGCAGTGAATGAAAAATAAAAACCAAAGTGACACTAACTTTTGCACAGGAATACGAGGACCAGAAAAGTATGAGAACAAAGATTACTGCCTCAGCTCCTTAGCCCAGCCATCAACTCATTACTGATTTTAATTACCCACAGTCACTAGGTAGTTAATGCATTCAATTAATGTATCACTTTCATACAGACTCATAAAGGCCGTTAATATTTGAAAGAAAGAAAAAAGAAGTTTTTAGAAACAGTAAAAAATTAAGTTGTCAGGCATAGTAAAGGTTAGGTTTCATTAAGATATCTTTAAAGATATGTTGTGGGACAGCAGGAAGAAAAAAGTAGGTTTTCTGGAAAAGGTGGTGAAAGAAAATCTGGAGGGAAACCTACAATTCAGTTATGTGAGGAATAAAATGGCCCCATGATCATGCCAACAGCATAAGCTCTGTTGATTCTTTCCAGCATCAGTTACATATATCCACAGGCCAGAAGTCAAATTTCCTCCCAGCCCAAAATGGAGAATGACATTAAAATGCTTTTTTAATGTTCTAATCCTGCAACAATACAGTGATTTTTATGTGGTAGGGGATTTGACATTGCATTCAAATCACAGCATTTAGGGAATCACAGATTTTTTGAAGATTTTTCTATTACTTGGAAGATAATGCAGGGTGTGCTGGGTGTTGGTAGCTAAAAACTGCTTGTCATTAAGAAATGCTGTATGAAAAGAGACAACAGTTAATGAAAGTAACATTGAAAGTAAAAGCAGATAGGAAGAGATAGTCGTACCTTATAAAAATGAAAACCTATCAGAATGAATTAAGAAATCTGGGTCCAACTAATGAAATTAAGATTTTCAGAAAACAGGCTAAATAGTGTATAGTTTGCTTCTGTGAAGTTATTTTAAAATCAGCTTAAACAATACATCTGTTTTGCCAGCACAAAATAGTTAAAATTTTCTGTGTGCCTTAGAACATTTTGGCAACATCTGTCAGTTACTTAAATATGAAAATCTGTCACAAACTGGAATACGTTTTGCTGAATCAGTACCTATTTCACTTTATTCCAGAGGCATCACCCTCTTTCCACACAGAGTGTACATGTGTTTGCTTTCCCCTGTTCCTACCAGCAACACCTTTAAAATCCTCAGGAACTGGTGTTTTATGTTATCCTGGTTCTCAGCATTTCTCTAATACCACTCAGTAGTTTATGTTTGCAGTCGGGAAATGTCCTTTATCACAAAGAGCAGGGGCAATGCTGACCACCCCTCTGCAGCAGAGTGCTTCCAGCCACTGCAGTTTGACAAGATACAAGCAGATAAACCTAACTGATTATTTTTTCCCCCGAATAGGCCTCCCTCTAAACTGTGCTATGTTCCTATCTGGCAATAATCTCACAGGGTTTGTTTGCAATATGACTGGCTAGTTTGTACCAAAAGTGTAATCAAAATTTTTGTACACATCACACAGTATGAAAGCCAGAATCCATCAGTCTGCATCAGAGGAAAGGTTCTCCTGGGAGATTCAGCTTGTTGCCTAATGCAGGAGCTCCTTCTATTGGCAGATGAAATTGAGCAGAGTTACAAGTCAGGCTGGGAAAAAGTTACCTGATAAAGGGGAAGTAAAGATAATTTTTGATGCAAATGATGAGCATTTGGTAAACTCTCATTAAATACAACTATATACAACCTACTGTTACGAACAAAGAGTAAATAATGTACTAAAGTGAACTAAAACTTTGTAATAAAAAGAAGTAGCAAAGCTTGGACCTCACTGTTAAAACATTTGTTTTAAATAAGTGATTCTCACTTCTCTGTTACTTTCTCTGCAAATCTTGTTCTTAGATCTTAGAACTGCAAAGCTACGGTTAAGTTTAATATGAAAATAAAAGGGGCTATTATGGTGGGTAATGCCTTTTTTACTAGTAATATTTTGTTCATCTAGGGATCTTTTCAACTGATATAAAAATGTTTTGCCATTAATCTAAGAAAATTATCTTTGCTTGTTTTCTAAGTCGTCATCACGTAGAGGATTTATTTTGTCAGGCCACTGAACTTCCCAGAGTAACCCCAAAGTAATTGCTGCTACTTATTTTAAGGCGTAACAGTTTACCAATTTTAAGGTAGGTTTAAAGCATATTTAAGGCTCAATATCTTGCCAATAGATGCCGTGTCAGCAGGGTTAGGGACGAGCATGAAGGAATGGATTTAAAGCATCGACTGTCTTCTAGTCTGAAATGGGAAGCTATTTTTTTTTCAAGCTTACAGTAAAAGTTATGATCCTAATATTTTAACAGATATCTACTGTGAATAAAATGTCTTACCGTTCCAAGAAGTCTAGAAAGGTGAAAAACCATCTTCAAATTTCAACGTACAAATGGTAAAGGGTAACCATAATTTTTTTAGAGAGGAGTTTTGAGGAGAACAGAAAATACTGCAATACAGTTGAGAAATATGAAAACAGAACCTGCACCTGCTCTATGCTGCAAGCTGATGACATGGATCAGTGTGTTGTGAGAGATAAGTGGTTTTATTGCCAAGAAAAGTCAGTAAAAGAAGGATGTAGAATAAGCTAGAAATTCTTGGGTGTTGAAATGCATGTAGTCAACAAAGGAATAACTTCATAAAGCTTTTCAGAAAAAAAAAAAAAAAAAAAAAAGTCTTAGACACAAGTGTTAAATTTCTACCTAAAGTTATACCTTGAACTATTTTCCCCAAAACAGAAAAGCAGAACCAAACCTATAAGAATGTAAACCAACCTTTACTTCCACCCATAACCAGTGCTTAAAAAAACAGTAGAACTACATCTAGTTTACCTGTTCTCTCATTGTTTATTTTTTCCTGGTTTCTAAAGTCAATCAAGTTACATGACTTATGGGAGACATGTTTATACACCTTTGTAGCTGTACATATCTGTAATGTGTATTTTAAAATCATATTAATTGTCTTTAATTTTGATCAGAACCATCTCTAACATACTGGGATCAATACTGGGTACCATTGCAAACCCAACACCATCAATCCAGTCTTCTTTTTATGCATTTTACATAAATGCTGAATGTTACCTACAGTCACATGTTCAGTGGTGTCCTGGTTTTGGCTGGGATAGAGTTAATTTTCTTCTTAGTACCTGGTATAGTGCTGTGTTTTGGGTTTAGTATGAGAATAATGCCGATAACATACTGATGTTTTAAGTGCTGTTAAGCAGTGCTTACACTAAGTCAAGGACTTTTCAGCTTCCCATTCCCTGCCAGGTGCGCAAGAAGCTGGGAGGGAGCACAGCCAGGACAGCTGACCCAGACTGGCCAAAGGGACATTCTGTACTATATGACATCATGCTCAATATATAAGCTGGGGGACTTGGCCACGGGCAGTGACCATTGCTGGCTGGGATCAGTTGGCGGGTGGTGAGCAAGAGCATTGTGCATAACTTGCTTTGTATATTCTGTTATTATTAATTATTATTGTTATTGTACTTTATTTAAATTATTAAACTGTTTTTATCTCAGCCCACTAGTTTTTTCACTTTTACTCTTCTGATTCTCTCCCCTGTCCCACGGGGGTGAGGAGTGAGCAAGCGACTGTGTGGTGCTTAGTTGCTGGCGAGCGTTAAATCACAACAGTCCTTTTTGGTGCCCAATGTGGGACACAAAGGGTTTAAGATAATAAAAGACTAACCAGAGCGTATTAAGGAATTTATATCTGTTAACAGTTGCCAGTCACAATATTGATTCATCTGTTCTTGATATTACTTTATCTGATCTGCACCATGCTCTCTTTTTTGCTGTGCATGTTAAACATCGGTGTTGGGTTTTGCAGTTTGCTGTGCTCTGCAGTCGTTAGTGATGTTTTGCGTGGGAGATTTGTTATTAAAACACTTGCCTTGAGCTTAATCTGGTATTTGAGCTTTGTACTTAAGCCATTACTGTACTTTGGGTACCACCTCAAGGAGACAATTAGCAATTATACCTCTTCCTCTGAGAGGTTTTTTATGGAGGAAATATAGAATGGCACCTTCACTACCTTCTTCTATGATGTTTCCTCCTTCATTACAATAACGTTTCAGTATCTTGAACATCCTTGGGTAGTTAAGATACTCCTGCTGGTATTGCTTGGGAATATTGTTTTGGTTTTGTCTAAGGTTGCTACTCCATTTAAGAATACCACCCAGAGATCTGCCCCGAGGCTGGCTAGTGTGCTGGATAGTGGCAGAGTGTGTGGGATAGTATGGGCAAGTACTGAAGGACAGTGGGCACCTCCAGTGTTTTGGAACTTCACCCCTGAACAAGTGCAGAATCCTGAAAAACTAGTAAAGTATTTGCAAAAATTATATTGTCACCCTGGCCACTCCAGAGACATACAAATCACGGCAACATGCTGGGGCCTGACCTACGCCTACGAAGCCCTGTTCAACACTGTTCAGAACCCTCAAGGGGAAGAGAAGGTCTCTGGATCTGATGACAAAATGACAGGCACTGGCAGTTACTCCATCCCCAGTGGCAAGCACTGAGGATACTCCAACCCCCACAACAGGTACTGCAGCTGAACCAGAGAACCAACCCATACCGGTATCAGTCACCCCTCCATACAAGAAGAAATACACAAGAAAATCAGCTCATTTAGTAAGGGACGAAGATGAACCAGGGCCATCATGCGAAGAGGAGGAAGATGCCGAACCTATAAATGAGATGGTAACTACCCAATCCTTAATCCTGAGTGAGCTGCAAGATATGTGAAAAGATTTCAGCCATTGTCCAAGTGAGCACACTGTCACCTGGCTGCTGTGATGCTGGGATAACGGACCCAGTAGCCTGGAATTAGAGGGTAGGGAAGCCAAGCAGCTGGGATTCCTTTCTAGGGAAGGGAACATTGGCAAAGTGATTGGAAAAGGGGCAAAAGCCCTCAGCCTCTGGAGGCGACTCCTATCAGGCATGAAGGAAAGGTATCCCTTCAAGGAAGAGGTTATATATCACCCAGGCAAGTGGACCACCATGGAGAGAGGTATCCAGTACCTGAGGGAATTAGCCGTGCTGCAGGTGATTTATGAGGACCTGAACAAGGAGCAGTTATCCAAAGATCCAGATGAAGTCAAGTACACGTAACCCATGTGGCAGAAGTTTGTTTGGAGTGCACCATCATCTCATGCCAACTCATTGGCAGGAATGACCTGGAAAGACAGAGAGGGACAAATGGTCGATGAATTGGCTGGCCAACTCCAGCAATACAAAGAAAATACCTCTTCTTCCTTATGAGCCTGCATCATGGCTGTGGAAAAGCTGTCCCTGGAGTTCCAGCTACTCAAAGAAGATATGTCCTACTTCCCAGCTGTACAGACCAATATCTCAGCCGTTAGGAGTAAGCATCCCTCTGCTTAAGAGAGAGGATATAGTAGATATACACCATGGGGCACCCTGTTGTTTTACCTCCGTGACCACGGAGAGGACATGAGGAAGCGGGATGGAAAATTTACCTTGACCCCAGAGTCAGGGGTACAGGAGTTGCAAGGAAAAACAGTCACAAAAGGGGTTCTTCCAGGAAAATTCCTGCTCCAGTTTCCAATAGGCAGTTGCCCAGACGGAGCAGAAGGGCTGATTTTACTTCCGATCTTAATAAAGGGACTTTTGCTTTCACAAGAAGTGAGTAATGAATACTATGACCAGGACTAGAGGGGCCCTGCCTCCAGCCAGGTAGAGGAAAGGGACAACTGGGTTCACTGGACTGTGTGGATTTGACAGCCTGGCACATCAGACCCATGGGAGTATGAGGCTGTAGTGGACACCAGTGCACAGTGTACCTTAATGCTGTCAAGCTATACAGGGGCAGAACCCATCTGTATTTCTGGAGTGACAGGGGGATCCCAACAGCTAACTGAATTGGAGGCTGAAGTGAGCCTAACTGGGAATAACTGGCAAAAGCACCCTGTTGTGACTGACCCCATGTATCCTTGGCATAGACTACCTCAGGAGAGGGTATTTCAAGGACCCAAAAGGGTACCGATGGGCTTTTGGTATAGCTGCCTGGGAGACGGAGGAAATTAAAGAGCTGTCTGCTTTACCCTGTCTCTCGGAGGACCCCTCTGTTGTGGGGATGCTGAGGGTGGAAGAACAATGGGTGCCAATTGTTACCCCAATGGTGCACCAGCGGCAATACTGCACCAACAGAGACTCCCTGATTCCCACCCATGAGCTGATTCGTCAACTGGAGAACCAAGGAGTGATCAGCAAGACTCGCTCTCCCTTTAAGAGTCCCATATGGCCAGTGTGAATGTCTAATGGAGAGTGGAGACTAACAGTAGACTATCACGGCCTGAATGAAACCATGCCGCCACTGAATGCTGCCGTGCCGGACGTGCTAGAACTTCAATATGAACTGGAGTCAAAGGCAGCCAAGTGGTATGCCACAACTGATATTGCTAATGTGATTTTCTCAGTCCCTTTGGCAGCAGAAAATAGGCCACAGTTTGCAGTCACTTGGAAGAGTGTTTTAGTATATCTGGAATCAACTGCCCCAGGGGTGGAAACAGAGCCCTACCATTTGCCATGGACTGATCCAGACTGCATTGGAACGGGGTCTGATCTCTGATCTGAATTCTCTCGGTGCCAGGAGGCACACAAGGTGCGAACATCGTTCTTCCACTTCGATCGGTCTGCAGCTGTGTGTCCCAAGGGCCACAGCGCAGTCTTCTGCTGTTTTTTTACTCAAGACTTGACCGAACCAGTTCCATCTCCTCCTCCTCACTTCATTACTGATTTTCTCCATCTCCGAGTTGATGCTCATCGTTTCTGCAACTTTTTATTTTTTTTTCCGGGAGGAGGTAGTTGGCCTCCTGCCCAACCCCCATGACTTGGAGGGCCAGTGGTTTTTCTGTCAGGGTGGCCTTCCCTTAGGCTGCGTTGGTTCGCGGCACCTTCTTCAATTTTATCCGGTGCACCCTCCAGAGAGGGATCCCCTATCCACCAGCCAGGGGACGCGCCTTCTAGCCGTGCAGCCCCAGCCAAAGGATTGGAACGGGGTGGGGCTCCAGAACATCTGCAATACATTGGTGACACCATCATATGGGGCAACACAGCAGAGGAAGCTTTTGAGAAAGGGAAGAAAATAGTCCAAATCCTTCCGAAGGCCAGCTTTGCCATAAAACAAAGTAAGGTCAAGGGACCTGCACAGGAAATCCAGTTTTTAGGAATAAAATGGCAGGATGGATGTCATCAGATCCCGATGGATGTAATCAACAAAATAACAGCCATGTCTCCGCAGGCTAGCAAAAAGGAAACACAAGCTTTCCTAGGCGTTGTGGGTTTTTGGAGAATGCATATTCCAAATTACAGGCCATTTGCGAGCCCTCTCTACCAAGTGACCCGGAAGAAGAAAGATTTCAAATGAGGCCCTGAACAACGACAAGCCTTTGAACAAATTAAACAGGACATAGTTCGTGCAGTAGCCCTTGGGCCGGTCTGGGCAGGACAAGAGGTGAGAAATGTGCTTTGCATCGCAGCCGGGGAGAATGGCCCTACCTGTAGCCTCTGGCAGAAAGCACCAGGGGAGACTTGAGGTCGACCCTTAGGGTTTTGGAGTCAGGGACACAGAGGATCCGAGGCCCGCTATACTCATGTATACTGTATATACAATATACATATCGACAGCATAGGAAGGGGTTCGAGCTGCTTCAGAACTGATTGGTACTGAAGCACAGCTGCCCTTGGCACCTCGACTGCTGGTGCAGGGCTGGATGTTCAAAGGGAAGGTCCCCTGTACACATCATGCAACTGATGCTACGTGGAGTAAGTGGGTCGCACCGATCATGCAATGGGCTTGAATAGGAAACCCCAGTTACCCAGGAATCTTGGAAGTGATCGTGGACTGGCCAGAAGGCAAAGATTTTGCAATATCGCCAGAGGAGGAGGTGATGCGTGCTGAGGAGGCCCCACTGTATAATAAACAGTCAGAAAAGGAGAAGCAGCATGCCCGGTTCACCGATGTGTCCTGCCGTCTTGTGGGAAAGCATCGGAGGTAGAAGGTTGCTGTATGGAGTCCGATATGACAAGTGGCAGAAACTGCTGAAGGAGGAGGTGAATCGAGTCAGTTTGCAGAGGTGAAAGCCATCCAGCTGGCTTTGGATACTGCTGAAGGAGAAAAATGGCCAGCACTTTACCTCTATACTGACTCATGGATGGTGGCAAATGCCTTATGGGGGCAGTTCCAACAACGGAAGCAGAACAACTGGCAGCCTTCTGGGCTGCCGCATTATGGCAAGATATTGCTGTTCAGGTGGAGAACTTGGTTGTAAAAGTCCATCATGTAGATGCTCATGATACCTAAGAGGCCACTGAAGAACATCAAAACAACCAGCAGGTGGGTCAGGCTGCTAAGACTGAAGTGGCTCAGGTGGACCTGGACTGGCAACGTGAGAGTGAACTATTTATAGCTCATTGGGCCCATGGCACCTCAGGCCATCAAGGAAGAGCTGCAACATATAGCTGGGCTCGTGATCGAGGGGTGGACTTGGCCGTGGACACTATTGAAACCATTATCCATGAATGTGAAACACGCAGTACAATCAAGCAAGCCAAGTGGTTAAAGCCTCTCTGGTATGGAGGATGATGGCTGAAATATAAATATGGGGAGGCCTGGAAGATTGATTGTCTCACACTCTCACAAACGCGCCAAGGCGAGTGCCATGTGCTCACCATGGTGGAAGCAAACACCGGATGGCTGGAAACATAACCCGTGCCCCGTGCTGCTACCCAGAACACTGTCCTGGGCCTTGAAAAACAAGTCCTATGGCAACATGGCACCCCAGAAAGAATTGAGTCGGACAACAGGACTCACTTCTGAAAAAAAATCATAGACACCTGGGCCAAAGAGCATGGCATTGAGTGGGTATATCACATCCCCTGTCATGCACCAGCCGCTGGGAAAATCAAACCATACAATGGACTGCTAAAGACTACACTGAGAGCAATGGGTGCTGGGACATTCAAACACTGGGACACACATTTAGCAAAAGCCTTCTGGTTAGTCAACACTAGGGGATCTGCCAATCGAGCTAGCCCTGCCCATTCAAAACTCTTACACGCTGTAGAAGGGGATAAAGTCCCTGTAGTGCACATAAAAAATATGCTGGGGAAGGCAGTCTGGGTTATTCCTGCTTTGGGCAAAGGCAAACCCATCCATGGGATTGCTTTTGCTCAAGGACCTGCGTGCACTTGGTGGGTCATGAGGGAGGATGGGGAAGTCCGATATGTACCTCAAGGGGATTTAATTTTGGCTGAGAACAGCCAATGATTTGAACTGTATGGTGTTAATTGCTATATACTACTGTATGTCATCACTACTATGGTGGCTCTATGCCGTATCAACAGTATTACAGTAAAAATCACCCAGATTAATGAAGAATGAATTTTGATGAAAACCAAGCAAAGTGCAGTGATGATAGAACTGGACACGTGCAGCGGTGATGGAATCAGAACTGGCTTCAGCATGCAACCGTCCAACATCACACACCATCTCTCCTGCCCTGAAAGACTCTTATGACAGATGGAGCCCAAAGTTATGGACTAAATGAACTCAACAGATGTTTTAGAGTGGATGGCTGGGGGGCAGTGAACACTGCTCGGGGACTGGCTGGGACAGGTCGGCGGGTGGTGAGCAATTGCATTGTGCATCACTTGCTTTGTATACTCTTTTATTATAATTATAATTATAATTATTGTTCTTGTTGTTGCTGCTGTTCTTCTTCTTATTATTATACTTTATTTCAATTATTGAACTGTTCTTATCTCAACCCACAAGTTTTCTCACTATTACTCTTCCGATTGTCTCCCCTATCCCACTGAGGCGGGGACTGAGCAAGCAGCTGCGTGGTGCTTAGTTGCTGGCTAGGGTTAAACCATGACGATTGGCATTGCTCTGTTCTCTGCTAGAATGTAGTTAACTGTTCTCTTAATTTCTATCAATTTTCATAGATTATTAAATTAGGAATGTATTGTGCTCAAAACTATACTTAACAAACTGTAGGGTTTTATTATAGATGTTTGTCCATATCAGGTTAATAGAGTTCAGCTTAATATAAAAGTCAAACAAAAAAGTTCTAATATAATCATAGATGTCAGAAGGGTTTCACTTCATAATTTGGAAGGATTATCTCAATGCTTCCATATGATGCACGCATAGCACCCCCAAAACAGTCCTTCTTTTACACCTGTACTGTTCAGGAACATCGAAAATCTGGGATCAGCTCTCCTCACCAGTACTCACTTGAACAAAGTTTACTAAATGTAGAAACCTTTTACTGTGTCCCAAACAATATTAACTTCTTCCTCTACCTCCTGAAGATAGGCAACATGTCAGAGGTCTAAGGAAAATTCTTTTACGTGTTTTTCAAAATCTGGAACCTACCAATAATTATCCATTTCATGCAAGATTTTTCAATGGTTTTGAGGAATTTTGTAGATACCAATTAACCCACGAGTTTACTCTGGCATGTGAAAAAAGAATGTAATAATAGAACTCACAGTTACTAGCACAGGGATATAAAGTTTTAGGCTTTTCACAAAAAATGGGAACAAATGTTATAAGCCAAAGAATGACTTGTCTTATATGTCTGCTGAGTGGGAATGGAGACCAAGTACTAACACAAACAAATGGTATCTTATAACTCACAGATTGTCTAATATGTTAATGACCTGAAAATTTAAATGCTAAGTCAAAATACCGTAAAATAAAATAGTATTAGCCTGCCAAGACTTCATTATGGACTGGGAAAACAATTGTGCCATGTTTATAAGTGTTAAGAAAAACAATAACTTTAACATCACAATGATTTTTTGATAAGCAGTATCAATCAGTCCATATTAAATTGTTACACTTCAGATGTCCTCTAGAAATTCAAAATAGATTTTGAAGAAGAGAAATTGTAAGTTAGGCTAGGGATTCAAGCATATATGATGCAGAAATGTAATTATCTACTTATAATTGTCATTTTGATCCCATTGAAATGCAGAGAAAATCCTCACTGATTCAAAGGATAAGGGGTGAAATGTACTTAGAACAGTAAATACTGGCTTTGGACAGTACAGTACAGTACAGAGGTATATCTGCATCAGTTTTTAATATTGGCTTTTAAATTCAGACTTAAAGTCACTGAACCAAGTAACCATCTTGCACTTTTTATTCATGAACATTGTGGCAGTGAATTCAAATGTACCAATTATATTGCACATTTGTGTGCAATAATATAATTTGGGATGTAGGCTTAGATCAACTAGTCTGCAGAGCACTTACATTTCCTGGCCACACATTCTGCACCAAAGCCATGAGCAACCATTCTAGTTGGAGAACATTGACAGAACGTGCCTGGATTTGACTTTAAATACTCATACGCTGCTCCATCAAGAGCATACTCAATGCCACATGGAGTCTTGCTAAGAAACCTGTCTGGAGTGAGGAAGTCTGCTACTGAAATCTTCAAAACAGATGGGCAGTGCCACCTAGCACATACTGTGTCATTTGTGATTGGAAGCACGTGTGTTACTGAAGGCACCAGAGGCTTTTCTTGATGTAGTTTCTGGAACAGTACAATCCCCACTGATAAGCTGGATATAGACTACCTTCAGGGCCCAAGAGAAAAGCTAAAACCCCTCCATGATGAGAGCTGCTGTTTCAGCACCTTGCCTTTGCCCACTCCAAACCTGCTAGAAATTGGATTTCCTTTTCCATCCTTAGTCAATCATCCCCTTCTTCCCTCTCCCATAACAAGACACTTCCACTGCCTTGGAGACTCCAGACTAACAAAAGATTGCCATATGTTATATCTTCTGTGGAAAAATTGTCCAGCAATTGTCCTTTGTTGACCACAGAACTGAAAACAGTACCCGTTCAAAATAGATCCTCTCCCCTGAGCATTGCCCATTAGGAATTACTTTTTATTTTGGAATACAACAGTCTCAATGAGGAAACACACAGAGATCATTTAGACAGGGTGTCATTCATCCCAAAATACCATTTCAGACTAATACATATTCTCAATAACAGAATGAGTGAACTGTGAACCTAAGTGGGGAGAGAGAGTTCATCTGCAAGTGTACAGCCACCCTTAGTAAATGTAAGAAATTTTCTTACTGTGAAACATAACACACATGAAGACACTGCCTTTCTTAAGTCCAAAGAAGTTAACAAGAAATTTTCTGTTGCTTTTTTATTTTAAACAAATCAAAATATTTTCATCCAGTAAGTTATTCTATAAATTCAGTATAAAATACAAAATAATAAAATTAATCAACTAGCAATCAAAAAAAAAAAAAAAAAACACAAAAAAAACCAAACCAACAAACCTAAACCAAACCAAACCAAAAAAAATCAAACCACAAATAAACTTATGGACAAGAAGAATCTGCAAGACCACAGTGACACGACTCTCTTTGCCATGTCCTCTTGCCAGGCTCTCTCCCCAGCAGATGTTCCACTCACATTCTCTGTTCTGTCTCCAGATGATCACGGTCCTTTCATGTCAAAAGCAGATGTTTTCAGACATCCTGACTTGTCTTTCTTTAATCCTCTGGGCACCCAGCCCAAATGTGCCTGGAGGAAGAAATCTGCATCAACAACTGTCTCAGGGTGTGTTGGTGGCAACTCTTTCTCTGGCCAGGACCTCAGACAAGAACACAAGCTGTCTGTCCAGCTCTCTTACCTAAGATTTTTTTTTCACTTCTTTCAGCTCCTTTTGGAGTTTGGCAGTGAGTTTCTCTGTCTACTCTTGTAGTATTCTACTGGAGGTTTGCTGGGTTTGGGAGGAAACATAGAAATTAAAAATATTACAAATTCCCTCTTAGATGGTCTTGTAATTAAAAGTACAGCAAAAAAGGAAGGCAAAAAGTATGCTATTCTTTCCTAGGTTTTTTCATGTGCAATTCATTGTGAATCAGCCTTTTTTTGTGTCTTGCTCACTAAAATTAATCTTTGCTAATGAACCTTTGTCTTCTTTGGTGTCCTTCCCAAGAAGATCACTTGACAAATCTTTGTCAGCAAGAAATCAGACTAGTCAAAGATAACTAGCACTGGAAAAGAGACCATGTAGCTGGATCTATACCCTGACAAACATGACGCTGACTGTCAGTGAAATTGATGTCAAGGTAGAAAGCACAGATGCAAGAAGTCTGCCTCTATTGTGCAGTTGAAAACATGCTAATGGAGGTTTTTAACGTGTTTCTAGCCTGAACTGAACAGCTACAGGGTTGGTAACCTCCTTCTTACTTGAAAGTCCTCAACCCCTTTCAGGAAGGAATGCTAACTGTTGTTTGAAAATGGTAGGGTTTTACTATGCATGCTTTAGATAAAGCTTTTTTGCACAGTCCTACACAGAGCTAGGAGAAAATTCGTAGCCTGCAATTGAGGATGTTTTTGTCCCTACAACATGAACTGATCCAGGTTTATGTGGACCTTACAATTTGCCTATTTCTCCCTCCTTATCCTCCAACTCATGTTGAAGAACCACAGTCTGGATCTTGCCTGGAGATAAGACTGATGACCCTGCCCGGGTATGAGGACCCCACTTGCAAGAACAACAGGTTGGAGAGTGGTGACCCATCTTCATGGACCTGAAGCTAAAGAAAGTGGGAGAATGAAAAAAGGGGGGGAAATTGCAATCACTGTATTGCTTGAATGCATTATAAATAATCATGTTTAAGAGCAGTGATAGCATTCCTTATCTTTACACTATGAAAACATATTCTGCCATTTTTTAGTTGTCACAATTGATCTACCTGCTGGGAGAGTGCAGGGAGAAAGTACACCAGCATGAGAGAGGCAGCTGCAAATATCAGCTAGAGACGTCTGTGGTAGAAGAGATTCCTGAAATAAGCCTTTAATTTAAAATTAAGAATGTTACTGTAACCAGCAATAGACTGAGAAGAGGAATTTAATTTTAACTGAATATATCTAACAGATATTTTCTAGACATACTTAAAATCAGAAAGTGGAAAGAACAGAATTTTACTGAATTAATTTAAATGCCAGATTATTTGATTACATTTAAAAATTAGCTAAACCACAAATAGTGATTGCAGCAAACCTATAAACTATAGTTGAATTATATTATAACACTGCAGCTAAAAAAAAACCTGCACAAAACAATTAACTATTTAAATCATGCTACTCTTTTTTTGTTTGTTTGTTATTAGAAAACTATGCTCAGGGGTTTTAGTACTGAACCATAGACCTGTTAAGCTGTAATAAAAAACTGCAACAGGAAATCTTGGAATAGGCTCTAATACTAAAACCTTGATTGTAGCGTGTACAAACAAATAATATTTTCTTCACTAAGTTTGGGTAGGATTTTTACTACATTTGTACTTGCAAATGGAGAAGTACAAATTATCGTTACTTTAATTGAGCTTTAGTAATTTTAACTTGCTCAGATTCCACTCTTCCTGACACCAGGAAGACATTTGCTTCTAGTCTTACAGTTCAGTCATGAAAAATCAGTGTGGAAAAGTACATGAGGTGAAGACAGAACATTTTATAAAGAATGCTATGTAAGTAATATAGACTAAAAGGGAAAAGGAAAAGATCTGGACTAGTCTCTTTCTCAAAAAAAAAAAAAAATCTTTATTCTACCACAAAATTTATAAATCTCAAGAATTTCTGTGGTCACAATCAATTGTTGCAATATACAGCTGCAAAGCTTATGACTACCCATAGGCATTTGTGCATTTCAGAAACATAGGAGCTGGAGTAACCATCAGGGAAATAATTTACTCCTTTATTTCAGCAATTGACTGAAGATTAGAGAAAAATAGCCATTGATCTTTCATTCTGTAGGCTAGCAGCAAGAATTTGCCTTGTTTAGTCACTGCAGAATAAAAGACTCAAAATTACTTTTGGAGGAAAAGTGGAAGATTCTGACTTTCAGCCATCTCCATCTCTACAACAGTAGCTTGAGGTCAATCACATGGACTACATTCTTGCAAAATCTTTCTACTCATTTAGATTTATAGTATACAATATTGAAAGGAAAATATTTATTTTTAGGATTGCCAGTGTCATTTGCAATGACTCATGCTTCTGAAGACATGCTGCTGTGATTTGCAAATAACCAAAACACAACTTCCTCACAGATTTTTTTTTTCACACATTTTATTGCAGACTGAAGTTAAAGCTTTAGATGATATATTAGCCCTGATCAACATTTCTTCATAACTAAACTCTTTGCAAAACTTCTTAATTTCACTTACTTTTTTTGAGCGGAGGGAAGAATGGGAGGGAAAAGAAAGATCACTGTTTTCAAAACTTAAGGTCTAGTATAATGGTGTTACCAAGCAAGAACAGCTTAAGAACATAAGCCTTGTTTTTTCAAGAAACTGCCTTTTTGTAAACTAAAAAACAACCAGCCTTTTATTTGCAGAGTTTTCATAGAAAATATCATCTTTCAATTAATTTTCTAAAATGATATGGGAAAAGAATACCTTGTGTCTGCTTTTCTGAGTATAAAGCTATAACATCTTCAGGCTTTAATATTATACACAGGCCTGTAATAATTATTTCTGTACTCATTACTTGATTTTTAACTTGGCTTTTGGTTAATGCTAATTCCACTAAAATATCATTTAGATGAATACAACTATTAGATAACTGTTTTTCTTTAATTGAAAACCAATGGTCACAAAGATGAAAATGGTTTAACAGCTGCTGCTAATTCCCAGGTTTTGAAGATAAACTTATCTTTAAAGATAAAGAAACTTGCCTTTTAAATGTAAAGACAGCACTTTGAGAAACTGTACAAAAAGTTACTGGTGTACCAACAGCTGGCTTACTTTCCTCTGAAGTACAGTAAGTATAATGTTCATTTGTCTATGCAATTTTAATTATTTTTAGTAGGTATTTAATACTGCTTTCATGAAATTTTCAACCAGTAGAAAATGTGGTCCTTGTTCTTCAATATGGTGCCTAATTAAAAGCCTCAAATATGGTTTCAACTCGCCTCTACTGGCAGCCTTCATTTAACTTAATTTGCTTTATCTAGCTTTATCCAATAATTTTTCAGTTTCTTTGACTAGATTTTCCCAAGACTTGTGGGCACTTGTGAGGTGGAGGAAAACGGAAATGATATTTCTATTCACAGCATCCTACAGTCTTTGAAGAAATGTGGGATTCCCTAGCACTGAAGAAAGATAGGAAAATTATTTACTGGCAGCTCTGAGAAGTTTGTGGGACATTGAACAAGAAGAGAAAGAAAAGTTCCACTTCTCAGATTAAGCAAATATGGACATCATATACACTTGTCCTGCTCATGGAATGCTGAAGATAAAAACTCCCTTTGTTTGTTTGTTTGTTTGTTTGTTTGAAGTTAGATTTTGTAGAAAGTCTTCAGGAAAGAGTTGAGCTCCTCAAATCACGTGGAACAATGGTAAACTCATGCTTCAAGCCCCTGCTCACACACATATCCAAATAATTGGAAACAATTTTAAGTTGACAAAAATACTTATGTGCTCAGTCCATTAATGGAATCAGAGCATTAAAGAAGTTCATAATTTCTGGAAAACTAATGATGTTGAACAGAGAGAGTAATAAACTTAAGCTAATAAGCTTTGTTTGTTTTTTCAATTTACAAGCGTTATGAAGTTTTGGGTCTTAATCTGTAATTGCATTTGCTGGAATTTCATTGTTGCTTACACCTTCTTTTGAAAGAAGGTAGAAGGAGATCATATAAGAAAGTAGCAACATTCAGTGTCCCATCTATGCAGATCATGTTTTATAATCCAGGGATAGTGCTTACTTTATTTCTACAGTTGTGTTAAAAGAAGATCTCTATATACAAGTATTCAGGTATATATACTGAAGGTATCCAAAAAGCACAAAAAAGCAAAAGCCACTACCTGATACCTAGCTGTATGTTGCTAGATATCCTGCTCCATGTCTATATCTGCTTATTTCTCCTATATAAAAACAAAACAAAACAAAACAAAACAAAACAAAACAAAACAACCTCCTATAAGCAAACTCAGTGTGATGGATTATGAGGTGTGACATTTGCTTTGAAAAATTCCAAAGTACTTTTTTTTTCCTTTGCTCTAAAGAAAAATTCACAAAATCTCCTGAGAAAATTAGATCCTCATTCTTTTATGGCATGTATGCATGACATCTCTGATGTTTCAAAATCCCTAAGTAAACACAAGTGAAATGAGACATAATAAATATTAAAAAAAAAAAAAAAAAAAAAAAAAATCAGAGCAAAGCTGGTAAAGTGAGATTTATATTGCAATATGTAAATGTGTATTTTCCTGCCTGAACTGATTTATGAATATAAGACTTGCAATAATATTAAAGTAAATAAACATGAATATTTGCTCAGAGGCAGAGAAGGTCATTCAGGTTTTGCACTCACCAGAGCAGGAATTGGCCCCTCCTGTGCTTTGTACAATACCAAATGTCCCATCAGTATTTGAAAATGTTCAAACTTTAATGCCACATACATGCTTAAAACAATAAATAAATTTGACTTAGTCAGTGTTTTAAAGAGACATGTATAAAACCACAGCATCTCTGTGGCCGTTTTTCTTCCCTCCTCCATATGGTCTTATTCTCCTTTAGCTTAGATTCACATCACTCGAAACTTTGGAGGAGCTATTCTTCAAGTACCTTGATGCACAAATTAGCTAATTCAGCTTCCAAACCACCAAGAAGGTAGTAAACCTATCATAGACAAATTGTAGGAAATCTGTGCCCCTCAGTATGAGCATACACTCTGAGAACCACCTAGTTTTTGTGTTATTTTCCAGGTGAAGGAAGAGTCTTCCCTCCATGCAGTAAGGAACTACTGCCTTTTGCATGGCACCCTCTCTGTGTGTCCTGACGTCCAGGTGTCCCCAACCTTACCAAATTGTGAGAGTCCTACAACAGGTAGTTAAAAGAGACAATTCACTATACACTTTTTTATTGGAATAAATCAGGATTACCTTCAAGACATCTATTTTCCTTAAGCACCTCTGAATTGAGAAGGAGCAATACGAATCATGGCTCTATATGGTCAAGGATAAATAGAACACAGAGCAATAGTAAATGAAAATGGGGTCCATGGCTGTCCATGTTTTAGCATGATTTTGATCTCTGTCAGCTAATTCACTTCGAATGGAGATGTAAACCATGTTGAGCATGCTTGGGATGATCTGTCAGTGACCCTGCCCAGCATGAACTTTAAGCACAGTCATTCTTTTTGTTCATGTGAACCTCAGCCAGGATACGCCGTTTGGGTTCTTGGCCAGAGTACAGCTTTGGCCTATTTTCTTACACAACTCTGTCTCAGGAAACAAGAAACTTTTCAGGGCTCTCTGACAAAAAAGGTGCTTGGAGCAATATTGTGCAAGTCCCCAGTAATAAAATATTAGCTGATGGTAGTTAAGTTGTTCTAGATAATTACAATATAAGCATTGGACATCAGGCTGCCCAGGGAAGTGGTTGAGTCCCCATCCCTGGAGGTATTTAAAAGACATGTAGATGTGGTGCTTAGGGACATGGTTTAGTGGTGGACTTGGCAGTGGTAGGTTAACAATTGGATTTGATGATCTTAAAGGTCTTTTCCAACCTAAATGATTCCATGATCTGAAGGAAAAACATCTCATAGGTCTGGAAAAACTGCTCAGCTGGCTCTTTTGGAGATTGTTGCCTACAAGGGTTTGACCTACCTCTAATTCCAATGCAGCAGCCATGCACACTGATGCTGACAAAACTTGTCACGTTTACAGCATATGTTTATTGTAGGAAATCTGCGCTCCTCAGCAGGATTACACCACTCTGAGAATGACCTACTATTTGTGTGTTTATCTGTAACAACACTCTAAGTTAGGTAGCCAAAGCTCCATATTTTTAATAGGAATCTACAGTATTTCATTTTAAAAAAAGTATCTACAAAGTTACAGCAAGAGGCTAATTCTAGACAAGACTCATTCAGTTTTAGCACCATACCTTGACAAAAACTTACAAAATGGAATTATGTAGTAAACACACTAATAATATACTAGATATGTAATAAATAGTAACTATGTCATAGTAATAGCAAGAGTAAGATAAAGAGTAAATATAGTAAATAATAGCAATCAAAATACCAACAGTAAGCATGGTAATTATGTAGTAAAACATGCAGTATGCAGGCAAGGTTCAAGACTCAATAAGCTCCGTATGAGCAGTTTCTCACCCATGGCTGGAGCCCGGATGGTTTCACAAAGTTTTAGGCAGAGAAAACTACTTATCTATGAAGAGTGCAACTGGCAGATCTTCGGTGCACGAACTGTCCTTTCTTCAGGATTTGCTCCCAAGATCGAGTAGTAAATACTAATGATATATGGGTTATACTTACGGTATCTAGGGTATACTTAGAGTGTGGGTATACTTACAGTTTAATGCAAAATAAAAATCATTATTATGCTATCTCCAGTCTTATTCTTTGTATGTATCACATAAAAATATGCAGAGGTATATAGGTAAAAAGTGTCATGTGACATCAGAATAACTCTTTCTGACAACTATGTCATCCAATGGCTCCATATATATGAAAACTACAGCTCCATCCACAGGATCAACATCACTGACTGTCTTGTGAGGCCCAGGCAAGCAGAAGGAAGTAGAATGAAAGAAGAGCCTCGTAGCAATTCTTTTCCTGAGTAACTACAGGTTTGTACAAAAAGTAAAACACTATGGGAAAATAATGACTGTGTGCTTCCACTGGGGAATATTGTGATCATCAAGGCACAAATGAAATTCAAATGAAATGTATTAACAACATTTTTTGTGGATTTTATGTTTTTTTGGCAGCATAGGTAAACATTTTTGGTACAGAGGCAACCAATTAGGTCTGAGATAATAGTCCAGTTTAAGAAGCGAGGAAAAGAGAAGTAATTGATGTCTGTACTCTGAAACACACGTTCTCATTTTCCTTCTCTTTAACTAAAATTTCAGCCTAGTTTTTCAGCAGTTTACTGTCTGTGCAAAATAATGGGAGCCATTATTTCCTCATGAGATATTTGTGAGGAGATCACTCATTTTGTTATAAGCCATTATGATGCCAAGTCATGAAGCTCAGGAAAGAATCACTGGAAATTATCTTAATGCCCCTTGCATAAAGCTTTTAAAAAATTCCATTCAGAAAGTCAATCTCCTCTGTCATTTGCTGTAGGTTTCAGTGCAATTTAAAGAATGTTGGGTCCTTTACTGTTGTTTCTGATACTGTGAGTAATGCCACTGGCACAGCTTTTCTAAGGAACATTTAAGATTTTCCTTATCTACTGAAATGTTCAAGTGGAAAATCAACAAGATACAGGCAGATGGTAGAAGATAATAATACTTTAATGACTGCAAAAATTCAGCCTGTATAGTTACATGTCATTAAATTATTCAATGTTTTGTAGTTAGGCACAATAAAGCAGTAGTTATTTATGAGAAAGCCATAAGAGATTTTGTACAGTAGACATAAGACCAGAATTCCACTTTGACACGTAAGATGGCAAAGAGCTCGTTGCTACAGGAGCAGCAACAGTGGTGTGACTATAAACCAACACAAAATCCAAGATGTTTTCTAAATTAGTTTTACAAGTGACAGTGATAATGCAAATGTAACCTTAAATATGGTATAATGATCTAACAGTAGAAACTAAATCTCCTCAAAATGGCAATCATAGATGCTGAGATGAAAGCTGCAAGACGCCTGCTGGATACCTGGTAATCAGAGAACCATCAATCAAAAGCACACTGCCTTAAGATATTTAGCTTTCAAGAGAGTATATGCACATATACACAGAGGATACACTCTCAAGAGAACTAGGACCTATTTCTGCTACAAAATTTTAATTGGATAGCAATAAGTGTGTTTATTCAATAAGCTTTGCTTTATTTATTTTCTCCAGTTTGCACATCAGCTGGGGTCATTTTCTCTTTTTGTTTTGCTGCTCCTCTTGGTTCAATTACTTGTACCTCTCTTTTACCTTTTTCAGTACATCTGAATCACCTGTGTGTGTTGCTTCCAGCACATGGGAGGGAGGGGGCAGGAGGTTCTCACTCACATTTCTCCGCCTTTTTTCAAAATAACCCCAGGAGATTCAGAAAGTCTATATTTTGTACAAACTCTTGACTAGGAGGAATTTGGCTTACTCACAATGAATTTAATACAAGTTTCATCATATTGTTTTAAAATGTAGTAATAGGCAGACCCCAATGGTAGAGCAAGAAACAACAGGCACAAGCTGCAATGTTAGAAATTACAAATAGATGAAAGGAAAAACCTTTTCACCATAAGGGTGGTTAAATATTGCAACAGGTTGCCCAGACAGGTTGTGAATTATTCATCCTTGGAAATACTCAAAACTTGCCTGGGTGAGGCCCAAAGCAACTTGATAAAAGTTAGCTCTGCTTTGACTAGGGGAGGATAGGGTTAGGGTTATGGATCACAGGTCCCTTCCAAACACATATACTTTTTTTTATGCCCAGTGGAATCAGTAACATGTTAGACAAACTGCTTCAGTTAACCACAAACAGCTAAGTAGCAATGATTTTTTTTTGTTGTTGTTGTTGTTCTGAAAGTTTTCTTCACTGCAAACATATATCACAGTTCTCTTTATGGCATAAGTATGAGCTGCATGAAGATCTTTGCTCCTTTTCAGCAGAATTTTGCAGTGTTGAACAGAAAGCCTTGGCCAGGTCTGAGGAAGAAAAAATGACATTTAATCAGATGGATGGTGCCATTTGGATAATATGATCAAGTGTTGTAGCATCTGGCTTTCATTTTGTTATGTCTGTGGGAATGACAGAGGACATTAAAAAGATTCTGCCCCAACTGCAAAAGAACTGCAAACAGAAAAGGAGATTACTGTTAAACTTAGCACCTCTCTTAAAATTAGATGCTCAGTAGCAATTTTATTAGCTTGTCATACCTCCATCCCCCTAAAAATATGATTTTCAAATTGTCTGCCATTTTGGACAAAGAGAGGCTTCTCTACTCACATATCTATTCGTCTACTGTTATGATTTTTCTAATTCTACTTCAACCAAGGCAGTTTTCATTAAATATTTTTCAGTGAGGGGCTAAGTTTTGACATCAGCTGCAGCTGCTCTGGATTATTGTTTCATGATGCCACAGGAGGTGGGCAAAGGAGTTAGCAGATACAATTAAAAATTTTGTGGAGATCATCTCCTAGACTTTGTTACTAATGGGCTCTCTGATATAGGAGATACTCACTGGACATGAAGAATGGTGTCCTACCTCCATAAAGTCCAGGAATTATTTGTTTCATCTCAGCTACAGGCATTCAGATTGGTTTATAACTGTTTTCTCTCCAAAACTTTGCATAACTACATCCAAAAGAAATTACATTTACTTCAGTGCTGGAATTTATAGAAGTCAGAAACAGAGGAAATAGTAAACATGATTTGAAAGCGCCACCAACACCTTAAAATAAACGACCGTAAAGCTTAAAATAAAACAAACTTAGCAATTTCCTGTAAAAGGATATAACTATGATCTGTATTTATTTAGGTAACCAAGTTTTTGAAACTTATACTATTATGTTATGACAGCTGATGAAATGATACCTAGTAAATATAATGATTATTAAATAATTAAGGTGGTTTTATTTTTTATTTCTTCTTTAATACTATTTTGACAAAAAGAAAAAGATTTCTTTCCGTTTTCTTTCTAGTATCCTTGTAACCTGCACATTTGTCATTATTTCCGTTCATTTCTAGAAGATAATTATTTATACTGTTACTTCTATTACAGTAATAACACTGTGAAAGGCCTTCAATTCAGATGTATGATAAACAGAATTTGGTTGTTCTTATTTTCTGGAAAATGTGGCTGAGACTTAAGGGCCCTACAATGATAATATAATCATGCATTGCTACTTCTTTTCTATAAAAATGTATTGTACTTTTACTGTCTTTTTTACAAAACACTCCAGTAAGAAGAAAACCTTCTCTATGGAAATAGCTGGATTCAATTACTTGATTATTTTCACAGTAAATATGAAATCAATAATTGGTCTCCACATTGCAAGCAAAGGGATGGGGAATGTATAAACAGAGAAATGTTGTGATTCATATAGAGAATGATAGGCTTAGAAAATATCCAGCCCAATTTCTAATCTTAGAAGTACAATTATCTTTGACTACCACAGCTACCACTAATGTAATATACATTTTTCTGATTAACTGTACATTCATTTGTGGTTTTTCGCAGAGCAAAGCAACATAAAAATTCATAGAAAACAAGAATAAGAAGAGAGAATATGATTTAGGGGCTTGAGTATTTAAAGAAATCTTGAGGCTTTTCAAACCTCTGCCACATATTCTTTCAAAGAACATGATAAAGTTTCTTATATGGTCTTCTAGCTCTCTGTCCTAGAGGGTGCTGGAAAGACTAAAAGACCACATGGTGTACCAATACTATGGAGAATGCCAGGAAAGTAAAAAAAGTAGGAAAAGCTGATAATATAGAATATATATATATATATAAAATATTTTTTACCTGCTGCAAAACGAATAATGTGAAAAAATGTATTGGGAATTATAATGTCTTGTGTCATGGATGAAAAGAAGGGCAGATTTTTTTTTTTAACATATACATATGTTATTCTTTAGAATAATAATCCACATATAGATAGACATTCAATAGAAAATAATTCTGCTCATGTTATTCTAATTTCCTTTTCCGTTTTGTTTAAATGTATGTATGCATCTCTAATAGAACAACAGCTTGAGCTATTCTTAAAGTTTAATGTATTCAAGGTAGAACACTAAACAGAACAGTTTAAAAAGAAGAAAAAACCCAACCAAAACCGTAGTATATTGGACACCATAAATTCTGCAAACACACGTGTGAGTGAAATATCCTAACCCAAATGTTATTAACAGTCAATAATAACAACCTTGTCTTATTTTTTAACGTTCCTGCCATCTGTTTTGGAACCGTTCAACGGAAGCACTAGCCTTTAGTGTGTTGTCCTACAAGTGTTTAATTCAAGCCTGTGAATAAGACTAGATAAGATAACTTCGCTCTCTTTGCTGACAGTTCACTCTTGTTTATTTCTCCACTATTCTGTTTGCATTCTTAATAGAAAGAGGAAAGCTTATATGTCCAACCATTATATTTACAGGGGGTTTTATGTAATTGAAAAAGGTATCCATTTAATGGATGTAAATGCCCACATACATCAGTACAGGCTGGAGGATGAAGGGATGGAGAGCAGCCCTGCCGAGAAAGACTTGGGGGTACTGATAGATGAAAAGCTGGACATGAGCCAGCAATGTGCTTTCGCAGCCCAGAAAGAAAGCCAACCGTATCCTGAGCTGCATCAAAAGAAGCGTGGCCAGCAGGCACAGGGAGGTGATTTTGCCCCTCTACTCTGCTCTGGTGAGATCCCACCTGGAGTACCGCATCCAGCTCTGGGGTCCTCAGCACAGGAAGGACATGGACCTGTTGGAGCACATCTAGAGGAGGGCCACAAAAATGACAGGAGGGATGGAACACCTCTACTATGAGGAAAGGCTGAAAGAGCTGGGGTTGTTCAGCCTGGAGAAGAGACGGCTGTGGGGAGACCTTATTGCAGCCCTTCAATACTTAAAGGGGGCCTACAAGAAAGATGGAGATAGTCTTTTTAGCAAGGCCTGCTGTGACAGGACAAGGGGTAATGGTTTTAAACTAAAGGAGGGTAGATATAGACTAAACACAAGGTAAAAAATTTTCATGATGAGGGTGGTGAAACACTGGAACGGGTTGCCCAGAGAGATGGTAGATGCCCCATCCTTGGAAACATTCACGGCTAGGCTGGATGGGGCTCTGAGCAACTTTATCTAGTTGAAGATGTCCCTGCCAATTACAGGGGGGTTGGACTAGATGACCTTTAAATGTCCATTCTATCCCAAAGCATTCTATCATTCTATGATATGTATAGAATATAAAATATTAAGATATAAGATGAAGTAATGTGTAGCGTATTTATGTACATATATATGTATGTACGTATATATCAAAACATGTTTCATATTAAAGGTCTTATCAAGGATAATATTTTAAGAAGAAACTTCACATTTAGGATTTTTCTTTTTTTTAGGTGTTCTTTTGACCTCACCTACAAGTACCTGGCAACATGTCCATTTGCATGCAGTGGCAAGAACAGTAGGTTACCTGTGGTATCAGAAAGAATATTACGTATTTCTGGATGTTCAGCAAAAGACATTATTTGACATTATTGAAGACACCCAGAAGCACAAGGTATTTTTATTACTTCTTATGATGTAACATTATTTGAGGAAATATATGTACAAGAGCAGATGAAACTGCTTCAGATTGCACCTGGCACTAAGTAATCATAAAAAAAGTCTCAAAAAATAATTATAAAATAAATTTGAGGAAAGAAAAAAGTTCAGTCAGAAATTCTAGATTTAGTTACCCCATTATATTCACCACGTCTGAGCATTTGAGCGTTTTTTGCAAGACAGAAATGACTATGGTAGTTCACCAACTATATGAATTGTCTCAGTATATGTTCAAAATACTAATAAGATCACAGTTAAATTGGGAGGGACATGGACCCACAGAAAATGAGCTAAGGAAATAGCCAGAAGGTAAACAATTTTGACAGAAATACTATCAAGGTAAAATAAGTAAATACATTTACCTTTGGATTTATTTTTGTGAGCTCTTTATACACAAAAATTCAGAAGCTGGTCTTTATTTATTCTGTTATCTATTTTTTTTTTTGTTTTATTCTTTAATTCCACTGTGCTAATTACAGAAAAGTTTGGTATTATTAGGTATTTACAATACCCCTGTAACATCCTCTAATCTCTCCCTTTGCCTAGATAACTACTTCACAGCTCTGCAGACTTTATTCTTTTAATCACTTCCTACATATCAACACTATAGTACATGACTAAATACAGTCACTGTGAGGAATACCGGGATGCACGTATTCCCCAAGTACGTATTTTCTTTCTCATACGTTACATTCCCTTCTAACACTGCCTTGTCCGTTCCTTTTTTCCTTCCTGTTTTGTACACACAGGACACATCAGCCCAGTGGGCACTTTTCTGTTGTTGAAATATTCTCCAACTTTTACCTGTTATCAAAGGAACATACAAAATTAACCTATTTCCAAAATTTCCCTATGTTGTAATTTTTGCAATCAGTCATGTCTCATTTACACCTTTCTCAGGACTTGCTTCGGTTGTTATCCGTCAGTTTCATAAAGTTGCACAACTTTTTACAACTTGCTTGTTTAAAGCTTTTTTCTTTTACTGTTCCGGTTATTAATGGCTGTTCTTTCTTCTACAGTCTTCTTAACATGTTCCATGATATATCTGGATTTACATTTTGCCTGTTTTAATGTTGTACATATGACAAACCCAAGAAAACAGTAGTGAAAGAAATGTTGCAGAACTCCAGCTCCTTTAAAAATCTCACTTGACCTTGAAGACAATCTATTTTACAAAAAACTCTTCTCTAATTTTTGTGTTCCCAGGAAAAAAAAAGCTCAAGGAAGTAGCCTTTTACCACCGCAGAAATAATTTTTCACACAACAATACCCTTGACTGATTTTAATCGGGATTTTTCTGTGGCCTTCGCAAGGAAATTACTCTCCTCTGCCGACTTAATGACTTCCTCATTTCGGTTGCTAATAGTTTTCTCTCCTTGACCTTGGAGGCATCCTCAACTTTGGGGACCTTTCCATCTTCCTGCAGCTGCAGACCACCACTGCATCTGTATCAGTCGGATGTTTGTTACAAGTGCCAGTAACCTCATTTCATCTATCTTGTGTCATCTACTCACTACTAGTGTCTCGCCTACTTTGCAAATAACTTTTGTCTTAGATCTCACTTACTACCAGATATTAACCTGTTGTGAGCTTTACCTACTGTGTCTTCTTAGACACATCTTTAAATGCTATAAGTGAATAAAAATGTTAGCATGCCACATACATTTACCATGCTAATGGATAAACAAGGAAGACCACTAAATAATGTGGTTTGGTTTGGTTTGGTTTTGTTGTTTTTTGTTTTTTTTTTTTTCAGAAAAAGCTGAACATCACTACAAGATATTCATTGTCTAAGCACAGTATGTTAAAATCACAACCTTAAAGCTCTGTTTGGACAATTAAGCTGAAGGGACTAAATCTCAACATTTGAATCCTAGAATTAATAAGTAAAAAAAAAAAACCAAAAAAACCAACCAAACAAAAAAAAACAAAACTAGCTCTCAAGTATTTGTCTTTCAACAGTACTGTGAATAAAAATGTAAACCACTTACATTTCAGTTTAACATTGGACAAATTTCAAAGTTCCTGAGCATTTAACAAACAAGTATGTAAAATAACATAATAATGAAAATAAGGAAAGTAATTCTAGATATGATAGAAATGTGAGCAGCAGACACACAATAGCAGGTCAGTGGGATTGGGAGTCATTTTAATGGCAGAATTACAAGAAATGGAGGCGAGTGTGCGAGTGGGTGTGTGCATCAGTCCTAGCAGGGAAGGAGATGGTGGCTGTAGTATTACAGCACTTGTAGGTGCAAAAACACCCATCTCTGTCCTGAATGCCAGTGGCACTTTTATTATCAGAAGCTTGTAACTGCTCGCTGACTGTGACTGATTTCCTGCCCTAGCAAAATCCTGTCTGATTAACAGTTATATGCCACCTTTGGACAGTAGCTCAGAGTACCTGGAAAAAAATTCTGCTCACAGAAAGTGGAGGAGGAATAGGCTGATGAAACCTGAATGAACTATTTATAAGGATTATTTTAATGGATGACAACCCTGTCTTCAAATGGATGACAACAGCCTCCTCACAGATATGTAGGTGCCTAATTCCAATATAAGATTCTGCAAAGCCAGAGGGATGTGGGCTCCTGAATACAAATCAGAAGCCAGCATCCCTGGAGAATGAAAGGCATTGTCTCCACTTGTGTGCCTCATATTACAAGGCATTCACAAACAGATGCAAGCTGTCCAACTTATTATTACTTGAGTTTTTCTTTAATACTTAATAATTACCAAACAGCTCCCTCTTGAAAATTCACAATTTGCTCTATTTTCATTGTTACAATAATAGGCAATACTATTTTCTGATTAAAGATTTAAGAACCTACACAAATAAAATGAAAAGCAAATAGTAACTACTACAATCTAATAGAAAACTTATGCAGTATTACCCATATTAACTTGTCAAGAAAATAAACTAGAATATATGTGTTGTATGCCCACAACATTTGAGGTGTGTTTGGTTACGTGATTACTTAATATTGACTCTTTTCTGAGGCTTGATTATTTCAGTAAGTTTATACAAAACACTGTGTAAACTGCAAACTTGAAATTTGTCTTAACAAGTGCTTGAATGTTTATACTTTTAAAGAAATCTTTTTGTGAACATTTGTGCTTAGTAAAACATAACATGTTGAATATCTATGGAAAACTATGGGTAACTATGGCTGATATATAATTAAAATTAAATCGGGATTAATTTTCAAGAAATAACTTTCCACTCTTTGGAAATGATTTCTTTTTATTTATGAAGCTATTAGTAGTTACAGATCTTTTACACTGCATGTATGGTGGTGGTGGTGTCCATATCTTTAGAGAAATCAGACGATTAATATAACAAGCTATTCTAATACAGAGCACTAAACTTTAGATAAGTGAGAGCAACAATTAACTATATTTGTGAGAAACCAGATCTAATGCAAGCAGAACACACTGTTTTTAACATTCAAAAAGCAAAAATAATAATAGGGACTTACTGAATCAATATACTGCAACTTACAGACATACTATGAATCATAACCTAGGATCTACTTCCAATATTCATAAGTTATTTGTGAGCTTCTGGTCATCAGAAATCTATGATTTCTAGGAACTCAGATAAAGCATCATGACACTTCGAAAATTAAGTTCTTCTTTGACTCTGCTATTAATTCTGAGGCTTAGGGTAAACAAATAACCATTTCAATATTAGACAGGATAAAGTCAAGGTGGTTTGCTTTGTTCGGTTGTTTGGCTGTGACAACACTAGTTAAGAAAATGAAGTATATGCCTTTTCCTCCCCACAATTAAATGTTATTTCAGCCTGTAAGTTTTCATTTGACTAGTTAATTCCATAAACTAACATAATGTTAGACATCATATTCAAAAAAGTGTACAGATAAATGTATGTTATGAAATGCTTATATTTCAGTTTATTTATATTCTCAGTGTTTAGAGGTTTTCAAGACTGAACTAGACAAATCCACATGATCTGATCTAGTGTTGGCAGTAGTCCCATCTATGTGAGAATCATGTCTAGGACCTCCAGACGTCCTCCATCAAGTCAGTGGCCTCCGTTGCTCTACATAATGTGGGACATGGTTTAGTCATCATGTTCTCTGATCTAAACAAGGAAAGCATTCCTTGGCCAAAGAATCTTGATTTAAACCTACGTTCACCTTTTCACCTACGTTCACAAAATCAAACACACACATTGAACTTTAATAGCTGTTATATCACCTTCATTTAGTCTCTCATCTGTGTGACTGAATCCCATGGACCATCTTAGCCTCACACCTCATCTTATCTTGTGATTACTGAATTCAGGGTGATGATGGTAATCAGTTTGAACTAAAGATCTATGTGGGCTGTTTGGCTGAATCAGGAACTTGCAGTCTTCTTTTTCCATTGAGTAATGTAAATCGCCTACATCTTACTTATCTGTTTTAATATCTTGAAATAAAAGAGGTTGTCATGCAGTAAGGTCTATTCAAGCCCTTCTCACCAAACATTAAACTATACTACTAAATGAAACTGGAATCTGTAAAGTAAGCTACTGTATATCCAAAATATTACACTAGAATCAGACTTTTGTGTAACACAATGCCTTTATTCTAATAACCACGCATTTAGATGAAAAACAGATTATCAAGAGTAACTTGATTGGTACCTCATATATTAACCATTATTATGATTATTATTTATAGATGCATTGATGATCGTTATATGGAACACGTATGTGAAGAAAGACACTAATTTATGTTACTCTTAACATCATCAAATTCAAATTTGAGCTTAGTAGCTATCATTTCCAGCATATATTTGTAACAATTCATAGTTTTTCTAGTGTTCAGAAGGAAACTTTGGGTTTCAAAACCATTTATTCTTTTTATAGTCATGAATTTCAAATATATTCTATTTTAAACCAGATTCTCCTACACTCTCCTGTGGCTTTAAAAGCAATACATAGCTACAGATTTGAAGAGTAGTGGTTACCAATGAGAACTTTTTCCCCTAAGGTCCTACTTTGCCTTTTCACTCAGTTTCCATATTAGTGCTCCAAAGTTTACAGAGACCACATTTTTCAACTGGAATCTTTGTCAAAATGATCATAGTTTCCTCTATTATAAGACATATAGCACATACTCATTCTAACATAAACTGTTGTCAGTAGGTAGACACGACCTGGATATTCCTTCTTTTGCAAATTCTTCAAGATTCCGTTCTGCTCAAATAGCTGTAACCAAACAAGGCTGACACATGCAATTAAAGAGAACAGAAAGAAATGAAATAGTTTTATCTATACCAAAAAATACCATAATCACCAAAATTACAGTGAAAAGATGTTTACTTGAAATAATAGGAAGCACAAATGTTATTTATCCTCCCTCGAAAAGTTTCTACATTTTCTTTATCTAATTAGTATGTCACGCTTCAAAATCAATGCCTCTCTAATGCTTTCCTTACAGCAGTCGTGACTTTAAAAAGACATTTATTATACAGTAAGCTACTGCTGATGACTACCATTATTTCCTCATTCTATAGTTCAATTGTGTATTCTCATGAAGCATTATCACACAAGTCTTGAGCAGCACTGTAATTTCCTCAAAATTACTGGGAATTTTGGGCAAGACTGTTTAGAGTGAATTGGTATCATTCCCATAAATATACCCATATTATTGATACCATTTTTGCTCTTCTCTTAGACATATTAGTTCCAGTCACTTATTTCCTCCACCTGCTGTAGCTGTTGTTAACAACAGCTCGGATCCATTGGTATGTGTGATGCTACATATGGCATGATAGTTTCCTAAAGTAAGGACACGTCCTATATTATCCCTCTAACTTCTGAAAGTGGTTTGCAAGACAGTTGTAAATATCTATCTTACAAAAGCTAGCAACAAGTAGAGATTATAAAGGCATATACAATGGCTCTGGCAATGCACAATGTTATTAGTGAGATCACCTTCCCCGTATGTTTAGATTGAGAAATCCCAATGCCATGATGAGAAGATAGGATGCATATGTCAGTGGTAAACAATAAAAAACGATTTAGAGCACTCGCTAATTAATATATACATATTCTCTGCAATTTCTGTAAATGATGGATTGATACATAGATCCACTGCAACACAGTGTAAAAATAATAAATAACCTACTGCCATCTGCTGCTCCTAAGTCTTAGCTGCCATTTGGTCATTTGGGTTTGATTTACATTCATGTTGTATTTGGAGGAAACAATAGATTTCTCTCTCAACATATTTCCACATCATATGAAAAAACCTTACACAAACCAGTTCAACACCAGCATTTTTGACATAAAGTTACTTTTCCCCACAGCATATCTACTGTGCTGTAGTAAAAATCACAATTTCTTGTGATTCTTATTTCTTATTCTTGTGATTTCTTATTCTTGTGATTCTTATTTCTGAGATTTTGAGAAATGTGTGCTAAATTTTGATAATCATTTATTCAGTAACTAAGACACAAATGCTGGAGTAGCTCTGTCAAAAAGAGATAATTTATATTGTGAATTATGGAATACACAATTTTACTGACTTTTTTTTAGGCTTGGTAAATCACTTAACTTGATCTTTTCTGTCTCTGTGACTAAAAACTTGTCAGTTTTGCTAGTGATTTCCTCGGAAATATATATATGAATTATTGGTGGTAAATATTCAAAACGTTGCCTATTCATTTGCATGACTGAAAGGAGTAATTTGATGAAAAATGTCCTTCAAAAAATGAAATTATTAACTATGTTATAATTATGTTATAACTAATCTTGTTTATCCTAGAATAAAAAGCAATAAAACTCTGTGGTCTGCAGGGTTCCTATCTGCTACATTTTTAATTAGGGAATTCTTCCATAGGAGCACAGATAACTGCATTATTAAAAAATTTTTGCCAACTTATCTTATTAATTATGTTCTTGAATGTTGTCCATAACTCTGACCAAATGTGCACTATGATTTTCTTTAGCTAGTGGATTGTGAGTTGCTTTCTGACCACGTATTCTAATAGCCTTGCTTATTCATGCTTTATGGTAGTGTCCTTCACCATGGTGTTAATTAATACAGTGTCACTTTTTTGAACAGACATTAAGTATAGGTTGTCTTTTGCTATAAGATGATGACAGCAAAGTAACTGCTTTGGGAGAATTTTAAGTTCATATTCCCAAGGTTAGTACTTATTGTACTATAAAACAACTGCACAAACCTTTATATTATATAGAAAAAAATAATTAGAATAATCAAGAAATCCTACATCCTTTAGTTGTGTATTTTGAAGGCATTTTTGAAAGTGTTCAGTATTGACCAAGTCCTGCTACTGTTGACCTTAATACTTTAGTCAGAATGAGAATGATGTTAGGTCAATGCTGCATGCTTTTCATAATCTAATAAGAGTTTTTATTTGTGACTCTGTGTGAAAATACCATCCCAGACCATGTCCTAAAATAACATAAAAAGTCTGTTGCAGAAAAAAAGGTTGTCTGTGTTTCTGCTGGCCCAACTTTCAGCAGATGTAACTGCTCCCTGATAATGAAAGTCAGAGCTGATGGAAAGGATGTTTTAAAAAAAGTTATTTTGAAGCTATGAACACTAGAAATCTTTTGAAAGAAGAAGTTTACCTAACTCTTTTGGAGCATTTGGGCAAATAAAGTTAAGTTTTTATTTCCTGAGTAGGAAATACTCATATTTTAAAATTGATTATTTCATTACTAGGAAGGAACTAGAGATTAATGGCATTATTTTAGGATTAATTAAATATATTTTGATTAAAAAATAGAAATTGATAGGCTTATAGTCTTATAGTACCTCTTTGTCCCCAGTACCTTGCAAAGGATTCCTAGGATTAGCCTTTTTTATGTATAATATGTAACCACATCTGTATTGTGTAGAAATATGCACTATCCAGTATTCAGAGACTCTTCCTCTAAAAAGGAATCAGAACCTAACAGAGGATGAAAAGGACTTTATTTTCTGAATCAGCACCAAATGCTCCCAAACCAATTGTCCAATGACAGCAGAGCATGAATGCAATAATTTTGGGTAAGTATTTTGGGTATAGTCCTCAATGCTTCTTGAACCATCTCCCCATACTCCAAAGCCTGTAATTACTGTGTCATTTAGAAACACAAAAAGATTCATGATTACATGGTTTTGTAAATATTTATTATTTATGGTCCATAGCCTAATGTTAATAGAGCTCTTATCTGAAAAATGAAAAATTTTGCAATGGTTGTAATTCAGTGGAAAAGAAAGTTCATTTCTGAGAATGAAAGAAAAAGATACAAACATGATATAAGCAAATCACAGTCATTGCATTTGCATAACAATGCATTCAGTGGCACTGATCACATAGCTTGAAACAAAACTAAGTAAAAGCATAACAAGCATAAGACATATGTGTTACATTTTGTACTCTACAGTGAAGGCTGCTAGCTAAGCCTAGACACATTGCATGGGCATTGATGAATCAAGTAGTAGTATGCTTTGACCAGCTCTTCAAAAGGTGCGTTTCAACCCAACATACCTTCTTCCATCCTATCCTTGCATGTGAGATCAATAACAAAGGGCACATTTTCTTCAGTCTTTAGAGTGGTGCAAGTTAAGGACATGAAAAATTCCCAAAAGACAAGGCTAAACACAAATTTTAAACACTAATATTTGATTCTTTGTAACTACAGCTCTTTCTAATGCCTCTGGTAAACAATAGTGGTTTAAAAAAAATTATCCCATGATATTAAGTAAATGAATTTTCCACTCATTTTACCAAAAGACATGACAAACAAACACTTTAAAATGACAAACAGATATTTTTAATTCAGAACTTGATAAGTGTTCTGCTATTGGAGGAAGAATTAAAGTAGGCAAACGCTGAGTTTCTGTCAAAAATAACGAAATGGGCTACCAGTTTTCCTGGGAGAAAATTCTAGTGTGTAAACTTCATAACACTCAAAATGCAAGGACTCTGTAACAAAAACTGCAGAAATATTCCCCAGTTTTAATTAATAATGGTTAATCTAGAATAAAATAATCTAAAGTGATATAGTTTTAAATATATGTCAGGTATTTGGAAATTCCTGTGTGTTGGACCGGTGTCTTTGAAAGTCCTTCATAAACTAATGCTCTCAAATAAGTCTAAGACCAATTTTTCAACTTCTACGGATGTCAGTAGCTAGATTCTGTGAGATTATGAAGACTGCAGCCCAGGAAAACATTAAGTCTGGATTGTTGCTTTACAATATGCATTTTAACAACACTATCATAAATCACTCTTGTTAAAAAAAAGCTCCTTAAATAAAATCAGTGAAATAGTTCTAGAAACCATTTCAACTGGAGACAAATTTTATAAACACTTTTATCCACCCAGAGAGAGTTTATTCATGTGTTTAAGTACCCAAAACACCATTTTTTTAAGCGTATGAGTAGATAATTACTATCTAAATCAATGGCAAGAAACTTCAGAAACTCTCACTGAAGAAAAGGTTTGCAAAAGCCTTTAGATAAACCCACTCAGAAGTTGTTTATTTTTTTCTTTATCTTCCTCTCCCTCTGCCCCCGAAACCAAGATGGCTACAATCTAAAGGAAGCTTGCAACAAAAAAGGTTCAGGAAATTGTAAGAATTTAAGTGCTCTATTTTATTTTGCGCTACCATTTTGTTTCATTTCAAGTTTGGGATTTTAATCTCAATTTCTTATTTTTGCTGCCAGCTTTCTGTTCAGTCTATTGATTTATGATAGTCCTCTTATTCATCAAAATCAGTAACTCGCAACTGGATTTTGCACGGCTATTGAAGTCCGTGGGAAACCCATTATATATTGAAACATGGGAAGTACTGTGTGATTTTGAAAACTGAAATTGAAGAAAGAATGAAACCTATGAATGAAAAGCAATTTAATTGGGGTCTAATAGCAAGAATATACACTACAAACCTAGAAGCCAAAAAACAGTAGAGGAATAGAGAGGTTTATTCATTATGCATCTGTTAATAACTTGTACACGATTTAGAAAAAACATTGAACACTGCACTCAGCTCTGCTTGAAGATTTAGGGAAAAGAAGGTCAGACTCAAAAGGGTGTAAAAAAGCTGCTAGGATGCCCCATGGGAATTAGATCACAAGATACAGGAGAAGACTGAGAAAAGAAAAGATTTACTTGTCCATACCTGGAAAATAGATATAAAATCAGACAAAAATCATCTGTATAGGTACCTCAGAAGACAAAATGTAAGAGAAACGCTAGATAAACTCCAAAACAATATTTGGCCCAATATTTGCACAAGGACAAGGGAGAATACATTGATGATGGTATTTAAACTTGCAATGAGGTAAATGTTCCCAACAAAAGAGCATTTTTTTAAGAAAGGCTAGCCAAAGAAAGATATGAGATACACAGAGTCTAAATACCAACAATCAAAGTGGGCTCCACCAGAACTGGTGGTCAATTCATTCCAAAAATTGACCTTGAAATCAATGAATTTTTTTTCTCTGGTACATGGCAATGCTAATTTATTTCAAAGTGTCTAGTTAAGAAAAGTGCTAATGAAATGCATTGAATATAATTTTGACAGCTATTGTTATTTTCATAGTGACTCAGCATTTCTCCTGAAAGACAGATATTCATTAAATAAGATAGACAGAGACCAAATGTTAAAGCTATATAAAGGTCCAAGCAGAGGGAGCCAATCTTTATTGAAGTCTCTACTATTCAAAATTAAGCAAGTAGATTAGGTAAATTAATTAATCATTGATTCAACATGAACATGATGAAGCCTTTTGTCAGAGCCATCTAGAGTACCTAAATTTTAAATATGATGTGTAATAAATTGAAACTAATGTAACACAGCAGGAGTGGTGTGTAGGAATTAGTGAGTAGGTGTAATGGCTTGTCCTGCAGGAATACTCCCTCCTATGGTCTGTGAAGCAGACAATGGCACGTGACTTTGAAGTCCTGAAGTAATAACATCTAGGAATATTTTGAAATGTACTTTTTTCTAGAGTCCCATCACATTGCTTAGAGCAAGCTAATGAACAAACAAAAAGTCTGAGTATCTTGCTTGCAACTTTGCATTACTTCTCATCTGTTTTACTACTTAATGGTTATTGTACCCTGAAGATGGATCAATTACTACAGAATTTTTTCATTTATTGACAACTTTGAGGTGTTCTTTTGAAAACTGTTTGATTGTCCAAGACTTTAATCTTTATATTGATGACCCATCTGCTTTGGGAGTTTGCAGTTGTCTCACAACACTGAAATACTGAGCTTTTCTCCCAGGTCATTAACTTTTCTGCTCACAGGCACAGCCCAATAAAGATTAGCACCAACATACTAGGTTTCACCTCTTTTTGCCACCCCCACTTTCTTTATTTTTTCTCTTTTTCCCCACAGAAATGCCATATCAGCCATTTTTTATTTATTCCCATTCTACTTCAAATTAATTTTTTCTCCCAACGTATTTTAACTGCCTGTTGGTCCAGTAGGTAGTGATCTCTGCTACACACACCTACTTCTCACTGCTCATTTACAAATAATGAATTGTAATTCATGTCTCTCTCAGATTGTGATGACTCAATATAGCTAACATATATTAATAATTTTGTTTCTTTATTCGAATATAATTCTCTTTCATATATAGATATTCTTTCATAATTGTGGGAACCTGGGACCTGATGCTGAATCACCTGATTTCAGTGGAGCTCCTTGAAGTCTTAAGAGATGTATTTATGCCAAGATTAATTCTAACTGGGTTATATAATTAATCATTGGAATAAGATTATTATAAAAACAAAATTCAGTCTCCATTTTCCCCTTGACTTCATAGAGAAAATGCTGTAGAGCTCATAAAATGGTGTGGTATCCTTGGGAATACATTTCTATTAGAGTTCTCAATTTGGAGTTGTTTAGATACTGTTATGAATTTAAGAATTGATTATACAGACTTCATGTTTGCCCTCAAGCTGAAATTCTCCAATTACCTGCAATAAGCATATCTTGGCTCACCCTGTAGCTCAAGTGAGGCAGCCAGTTCCCCCAATGGGGAATCTCAGGCATGAAAATGGCCTCTAGCTTGTACTGGAGCTCAGACTCAAGAGAGGGATCTAACCTGCTGTGAGGGCTTGGGAAGAGTTACCAGACAACAGTACACACAAAGATACATACATCACACTCAGCAAAAGGCATTTCTAATGACCTGGGAAAAAGAAGAGACCCTGGAATTTGGAAAGGTTATACAACAAATCCTCCATTTCATTTGCTTTGTGGTAAATGATTGCACCTTGCCTTAAGCTCTGAAGCATGAGATTCAAAGTTTTTTTTTTTTCCCAAATCATGGGTTCTGATAAAATACAACAGATGATACTTTTGAGAACTTAGCAGCACCCATTTTTTCATCATAAGATCTTTGCTTTAACTTACAGTAATGACGTGCATGTCTGACATAATATACAAATTCTTCTTAATAATTGCTTCCAAAAGAAAATTACAAAACCAAAGACTAAAAAGTATTGCAGCTTTGTTATCAAGTGCTCAATACTACTCTTTGTCATTCCTGACTTTTAAAACTGTAACTTTGCCCCTTATTGGTAAGAATAATCATCTGTATGAGGACTGATCAAAAGTTTCACATGTTAACCACAGGATGGAAAGTAAATTGTCATCACAAGACACTGGAAAGGATGTTCTGGGGAATTTAGAGTGATAAAGCAGCTAAAGAGCTAACCATTATCCACTACTCACAATTGTACAATAGTACAATTGCACAATAGTACAATTGCTGTCTTGATAATTTTTTTTTTTTTTTTGTTACATCAATCTATCTGCCTTACATAGATTCCCAAAGACGTTATCAAAGTTTCCAAATGAACTCAGTGAGTGTGACTTGAAGAATATTGTGAGCTGATGTGGTGGGTTAACTCTGGCTGGCCAGCAGGTGTCCACCAAGTCACTCTGTCACTCCCTCTCCTCAACTGGACAGAGGAGAGAAAATATAATGAAAGGCTCATGGGTCAAGATAAGAACAAAGATATCACTCAGTAATTACCATCGTGGGCAAAACAGATTCCAGTTGGGGAAATTAATTTAATTTATCACCAATCAAACCAAAGTAGCATAATGAGAAACAAAACCAAATCTTAAAACACTTTCTCCCCACCCCTCCCTTCTTCCTGGGCTCAACCTTACTCCTGAATTCTCTACCTCCTCCCCCTGAGCGGCACAGGGGGACAGTGAATGAGGGTTGCGGTCAGTTCATCACAGGCTGTCTCTGCCACTCCCTCCTCCGGGGGAGGACTCCTCACACTCTTCCCCTGCTCCAGCATGGGCTCCCTCCCATGGGAGACAGTTCTCCACAAACTTCTCCAACATGAGTCCTTCCCATGGGCTATATTTCTTCATTAACTGCTCCAGCGTATGTGCCTTCCATGGAGTGCAGTCCTTCAGGAACAGACTGCTCCAGCGTGGGTCCCCCATGAGGTCACAAGTCCTGCCAGCAAACCTGCTCCAGCATGGGCTCCTCTCTCTGTGGGTCCACAGGTCTCTGCCAGGAGCCTGCTCCATCACGGGTTTCCCATGGGGTCACAGCCTCCTTTGGGCAATCTCCTGCTCTGGCATGGGGTCCTCCACAGGCTGCAGGTGGATATCTGCTCCACCATTAACCTCTACGGGCTGCAGGAGGACAGCCTGCCTCACCATGGTCTTCCCCACGGGCTGCAGTGTAATCTGCTCTGGCACCTGGAGCACCTCCTCCTCCTCCTTCTTCACTGGCCTTGGTGTCTGCAGAGTTGTTCCTCTCACATATTCTCACTCTTCTCTTGCAGCTGCTGTTGTACAGCAGTTTTTTCGCACCTTCTTGAATATGTTATCCAGAAGAGCTACCAGTGTCGCTGACGGGCTTGGCCTTGGCCAGCAGCAGGTCCGTCCTGGAGCCGGCTGGCATTGGCTTTATTGGACATGGGGGAAGCTTCTAGTGGCTTCTCACAGAATCCACTCCTGCAGTGCCCCCCCCCCCCGCTACCAAAATTTTTCCATGTAAACCCAATACAGCTGATCATAAAAAACTAAGAGGAAATAAACTCTCTTTCAGACTCTAAGGTTAGTTTTCAAAACTATCAGATAAAGACAGAAAAGAAAGAAAACTCCACACACTCTAGGGCTGCACTGCCCAGTTTATTCAGAGCTCAGTGTGATCTTTAGACACATATTCAGGTCTATTCATTCTTGCACTGTCTGAAGCACAGAAAACAGGTGATGCTCACCTACCACGCAATGAGAAAGAGTGGGAAGAGATTTATTTCACTCCCCTGCCACTGGTCACAAATGTAAGTAAAAGGCCTTGCGGTTAAAAACAGAGAAAAGGTAAAAAAATCTGCTTCACACAAATACCATGAGATAACTTGTTCTCAGTCACTGACTAGCAGAGGCAAGAGGAGGATTTGTAATTTGAATTAATTTCATCTCAAGGATGTTCCCAGTATGGTGTAACTACAGTAAAGATTCATACCACCTGACTTACGAAGCCCATCTTGTTCAGCTCTCTCTAGAGATGCAGTGATGAGACATGAGCTCCTACAAAAGCTGATTTTGAATATTCTGCTCTAAACAGCACTCTAGAGAATCTCCATTCACTCTCTGGCTATTATGCTAGATACCAGCTGCCTTGTGTGTTGCTCTTCTTTCATGGCAGATGACAATGTAATCAGCAAGACTTTGCTTGTTATGACTCAGTGAGACGAAGCATTTCTAGCCGAGTCACATATTAATGAAATTGTTCTTCATTGCTACCTATCTGCATCAGAATTAGGTCTTTGGGTAGGAGGAAACAACTTTGGACAAGTGAAGAAATTAAAGCAGCTCCAGTTTCTCTTTATGATCTTCAGTTGTGATACTATCACAACTACACCAATCATCCTATTTTTACCACCACTTTTATGCAGCCCTTGTGCTCTGTTTTCTCCACTGGTGTTTAAGTCAAGGGGGTTACAATCTTATCCTTTTCTTCATTGTTGGGGAAAATACTCCATTTGGTACTCTATTTTGCCCTTTCTCTTAAGCAAAAGCAAAACAAAGCAAAACAAACAACTCCAAAAAGCTCCTAGCAGACCGTCACTGCAGTCCTTGTGCTTTTTGAATGTGGGGGAGTTTTTTGTTGCATCGGGGAGGAAGGGACTTAGTCAATATGAAGAACATCATTGAGAAAGACAATAACATTATCCTTTCATTTGGGATTCAGAGAGGGAAAGGGAAGCAGCAGTGGTGCTCTAGAGTACCTGTGTGTACCCAGAGCATGTGTTCAAAGCAGGCGCTGGCTGCACGCGGGTATATGAGTCAGAATAAGTAGTGCCTTAACTGTGCTTTAACAACAAGGAAAAGAAATAGGAATCCTGTTGGGAATGAACACAGAAAGTCTCACTGCTATTCCTGCTGACTTTCTTTTATTATTTTCTTTCAGGATCACCATGACCTCCATTGTATGTGGAGTTCATAATAACACGTCAGGTTCACCGCACGTTCCTGGAGGGAAATAGAATTTCCTGCCACTTGGAGGCAGCTGCAGGCAGTTGATGCTCAGTGAATGCAGTTGTACTTTCTCTCTCACAGTTTTGCTGCCTATTTTCAGTCTTTTTTGCACTTTCAGCATTCAAAAAGACCCATCTATTTTGACGAACATGGGAAAGACATGATTATTTACATCCTGATTCTATATGTTTACTGAGTTAATAAATAGCTAGTGGAAAAGCAAAAGTAATTCTGTCTTCTCACTTTAAAGAATTTTCTTGTTCCTTTATCATATATGAAATACTATTGCATTTATTAATACATTCTGTTAATCATTAAAACCAATAAATAAACCAAACTCCTATGGTCTCACTAAATACATCTCATATTGCCACTTCTGTAAATAGTTTGCTAGGCTAGATGGACCACTGATCTCACTAAGAGGGATATTTCCTATGTTCTTAAATTCTTTGGACTTTTATTGACTCTAAGGGAGAACTGTTGGGAGCTCTAGTCAAAAACCTGCATAAAGGAATTTTTTTACTGGTATAAGTTTTACGAATTCAACAAAATTTAGAAACTGCTATATATATATATTCACCTGCAAACTACTGACACGCTAATCAAATTCCTTTTTATATGGAGTATCCCTGGAACAAAACAAAACAATAGAAATATCTATCCTGAAAATAGAAATAAGTTTACCTCAAACTCCAAAAAGCAATATGACCGAACTACCTAGAGAAGAGTTTTTCTAAAACACAACTATTGGTTCGTATGATAAACTTGACTGGGACCCAGGTGATTTCTTGTACCCCTCAGTTTGTTCACACTTTATGAAGTGCAGTTGCCCAGGGTAGTTATCACTACTCTGTTACTCCAGCAAATGGCATGCCCCAAGTTGGGCAGTCTCATTGTGAGATATCTCACTTGGTAGTTTTTTCCTGCTCCTTTGAATGAATTGTTGCAGAATTGGGCTATTAACACAGTGCTCATATTTGTGTAATATAATGTGTATTACTATAATGACTATAATGAACACTCTACTAAACCTAAATGAATAACTGCCATTGATCCAACTTAATGGTCATTTTGCTTTATCACAATTTGGAGAGGATCCTATTTGGTGTTGTTGATTGTGACCATCAACAAGAGTCAAACACTAGGAACATTTGGAAATCTGTGTGTACAAACTGTGTGACCATCTGCTTGCTTAACTGATATGAGAAAAGAGCCAGTTTGCTGTCTGAGAAATCATGAAAATGTGTGCACTTCATAGATATACCAGTAAAAGCTCATATTTTGGAAAACCATTTTAGGCAGCATATGTTTAAAGTGGTAGATATGCCCCAGGTCTACTGCAAGCCTGAGGGGACATTCACCAGTCTCACTTCTTACATTCTGTGGAGTTCAAAAATACTCAGCTATATTTTTTCAGCTACACTTTTCTTTATATAGGGCTCTCTTCCTCCACTCTCTGGTCTGCTTCCTCATCACACAATCCAGCAGCACAAATAATAACTTTGCTTATCTTGATGCCTTGGTACTTAACTTTCATTTACTGTAAATCCTCCCCAAACCATAAAGACAAGCATTGCTCCATCTGCCTTAGAGGACAATATTATATTCAGATCCCAGCAGAGAAAGAAGGTATCTCAGATCCTCCTGAGCTGTATATGTTTACATGTATTTAACAATCTTCAACAAATACTTCTCCAATATTCACTACCTCCTCTTAAACTCATGGAGGGGTGGGACTTATACATACCCATAGATCTTTAAGATTATACATATCTTTATACATACCCATAGACCTTTAAAGATTTCCAAATTCAAAATCCGTAAGAAGTTATTTCTGATGAGAAGATAATTTGCAAAGATGTGATGCTACATATAATCTTTAAGATATGAATTGTTCTGAGACTGGCAAACTCAAACATGCATGTTTACTAGGTTGTATTGTAACTGCCAAAAACATCAGCAGCCTCTCTTCCTTCCCAGACAACAGATACAAGCACCCAACCAACTGTTGGCAAGATTTTGAGACTTCATATTCTATTCTTTGAATAGTGTATTATTCTGTTCAAAAGAATGTCAGATTTACAAAGCAATTATTGTTGTATTAGGCAGTACTTGCATTTTGTTTTTTTATTTCCAGATTTGATCATCTTCATGCTACATGAAGCATTACCTCATAAGAGTAGCGTAAGTTTCTGAAGAAAGAACTGTTTATGGTAACTTTTAGGATTTATTTCTAGCAATCAGTCATTTTAATGGATACATTATTAGCCATTTTAAACATCTAACGCATTTGAGATACAGGATCCTGTCTATTCTGTGTGGACTATACTCCAGCCTCAAAGAACAGTACTGGAGCGCAGACTGACACCTAGAAATCATTATTCCTGTAGAACATAGAGTGAAACTTCGGGTTTTATATGAGTATGTGTGTGTCTATACAGCATACAGTTTTATTAGAGTTAAGCCTCAACAGAAGAGGAACCAAGAAACTGTGTATGGGCCAGTTATAGATTCTACAGCAGTATACTGCACTAAGCTTCTAAGAAAAGTGGTCATCTTAATTATTTTGAAAATTGTGGTGTACAAATTCTGTCATGTAATCCAATGCAGAAATGCACTTCTGCTTGGAAAATCACCAGTAGCATCTCTGACAAGGGATTGCTTCCATGTTTGGGAGATGTTCTAGTTTTCTTAACTCTGTTGGTGAAAAGCAAATAGGTAAAGTCTGAGACAGTGTCAGGAACAAACTGATAACATCATGTTGGTCTGATCTACCGACTGTGTGTTTTATTAAGAAATCCACATCTGCTGGATGCAGACAGAGAGCAATGGAATTGCAAGCATGGTCTAAAACAACAGTAGAGTTGTTTACTGATCTGTGGCTCTGATGAAGACTGAGAAGCAAAGAATGGTGAAACTATTATTATGCAGCGATGCGGTCACCAGGGGTGGCTGCACAAGCCACCTCCCCAAAATAAACCTTGACCCATTCCTTTATTTCACAGTCACATCCTTGAAAGACGATCTGCCGGAACAGGGTGCTGCTATTAGGAACCTGACTAATTCTGCCTCCTACAGTTTGCAGCATTTGTTGATCAGCCAACTGTTTTCCTGCAGAGGAGTTTGTCAGACAGTTATGGAGCAGGCTGCACTCCGTAGTGAGGATTGATAGCGTACCAAAAGTAGGCTATATCTGAAAAGGTTTTATAAATTATGCAAGGCCTATCATGGTACGTATGTGTCCATGATCTCTGCTTTAATGGTGCTGATGATGAAAATGCCAATGAGAGAGGATATCTGTTGACTGCTGTGATCAACTATGAGCAGGATGTGAGAAGCCAGAGAGTTCCCAAAAGCTGGCTGATCTGTCTGTGCCCTGGCTGATGAAGTATGGTCCTAATGTGAGAGCACCTGGCAGAAGGAGGTTTAATTGCACACTAAGCTGCAATTAATTGCAGGATGGTTGTAAAACGTACATTTGGGCAATTACAGGCAACTTGAGGCTGCTTATACAACTGACTGAATGCAAAATGGTAGAATTGCCATGTGTTGCAGAGGAGTCCTTTGCACTGCATAACATTTGCAAGGAAAAGGCAGTGAGCATTTCCCAGGGGTGGGTTGATGTCAGTGTTCATTTACACAGAAGGAGGAGGCAGCCAGAAAATGCACCTGTGATAACAGGGTCTCACTCCAAGAAAGCAAAAGAAATAATGGGATGCCGTATGTGCCCACATGCTTGTTTTGCAGAGCAAATTATCATAAAAATGTAAAATGTTGGCCAGGGAGGAGCTGTCATAATGGATAATGCAACTTCAGCAATGTATCTCTGACTTGACAGATTGCTTTTGGGGGTTCTTTTTTTGTTTTTCTTTTTCTGTCTCTCTTTTTCTTTCTTTCTTTTTTTTTTTTTCTTTTTTGACAGGGCTGAAGTAGTCAAATGTATGTGAGAATTTATTAAAGGCAGAATTTTATTTTAATTAATGCTTCCTTAGGATTTCTGAGTTATAAAATGCAACTGTAGAGCCAACAGTTTACATTTACATAGAGAGTAAACAATCACATGGAAATAAAAAAAATATTTCTTATTTGATTCTCCTCCTACCCCATCCTGAAAAATAAAACTAAATAAGTGCATAAAATAAAACAGGATAGGAAGTACAGACAAAGATTTCAAACAGCTGAGCAACAAAGGGTAGCAAAGATTTTGAGGAGGGGATATCATTTGCAAAACTAGTGTATTAAAATTATTACATCTTGACTAAATATGAATCCTAGAAGAGCTCTCTCCATGCTTTTATTACATGCAATATATGTGGTTCTAGGTATGCTCTTGCTCCCTTTTTGCTGCACTTCTCATACCTGAAGGAGTACCTGTGGTTTATGTTCAATGAGGAGCTGAGCTGACCTTGCCCGTGAAGTCCATGGGGCAGAGGACAGGCTGCAAATGTAGGTGTTGCATGTCAGGTAGCTGCCACATCACCTCCTTGTGCTGAATTTGCTGTTTACGTTGCAGCTATCTGTCACGTTCCCCCATGGCAACAGTGTGCTAAATAATACCTCACCTTTTTTCTCCACATGATGTTCTTCAGAAACTTGTTTGTTTTGGTGGGAAACTCCCTCTAATGTTGCAGGAGTTGGTTTCTGGCTGTTTTTCTTTCTTCCTGATGATTCCCACATCCCTTGCTGGCAGCTGATAGTGCTCCCCTCTGGGCAAAAGGCCCCTGAAAGCAAAGAGATGGTGTTTATTTTTCTGTCTATAGCAAGAGAAAAAACAATTTCTCATACACCTGAAGCATCTTATATCCCTCCTGAAGCATCCTCAGAGAATGTTTCCTTTTTAGCTTTGGCGCTAGAAAAGACATTTGGGGGGAAATAAAAGTTACTTCTTTACCCACATTTACATGCACATTTGTATCACCATACCTTTACTAAAAACACTTTGACTGCACATTGTTTTACCTAGGCACTAGAAAAACAAGTAAAGAATGAAGATTTGACTATCAGTCCCTCCAGAACTTCCCCCTAACCCTTGAGCCTGCTCTTGCTTGCTGTAAAAGCAAGGTAACAGAGGAAGAGAGCACACATTTCCTTCCCCCTTCCCAGCACAGCAGCACAGAGTAGCCTTAAAGGTCTCATTATTTAAAAAGAGCCTCTTCCACCATGATTAGAAAAAAATCTCGTATCCTATTTCATGCTTTTAAGACTTTTTACAAGTCATTGGTTTGGCCCAAAAATCCACTCAGAGGCCTGATAACAAACACTGGGAATCATAGCTTGCAAATAAGTAATTTGACCACTTGACCATAAAAGTAGTTATATTCAAGCAGTCAAAGAAAATTAACTTTTTCTTGAGTGAGGCCCTCTTATAAAAGCTTTGCTCTTGCTACAAATATGCAGTCTTGCCCTAAGGATTATAGAGACATTTGCTGGAGCTCTCAGTAAGAAAGACCTTTTACCTTACAGAGGACGTGCAACTACATTCCCAGTCCTGTGATCAACATTTCATATTGCTTAAATAGAGTGGCTTCTTGCCAGCTTTTCTTTACTAGCTCTTCTGAATTACACTTTACTACATTTTCTCAAGTAGTGACAGCAAGTGCCACAGGAGTACTAGAGGGTGGACATCAATTTCTAGTGCGCCAGCAAGATTGCATAAGCTGTTTTGTTGTTACTGAGGAGACAGCCTGGGAGGAAGAAATCCTCAGGACTACAACCCTGTCTGTACCTGCCTGGACAGTATTTAAATACCGTCAGACTGGATTTTGCTACATGCAGAGAGGAAGGTTTAGAGACATAAAATCTGATTTATTTGCTCTTTCTGAATGAGGATCATTTAGCTACAAATTGCTACAGAATGGTTTAAAAACATAAAGCACTTCATTAAATACATCTTTTAGAGGTGTCTTTTTTTTTTTTTTAATCAAACAATTACCTTAAGTATTATATCTTGATTTAAAAGATGTGCATTCCTCACTGACAGTATTCTGATCTGATTATCTGAGTCATGCAGCATTTAGCACATTTTTGCTAACTTATTTCATTTCTGTCCTTTGTCTTCTGGAATTTACTCCAGGTCCACAAGTAGTATGAACATTTTTCCCCACCAGAGTGTTTACTGAACTATATCATGAACTGCCACACATACTGTAGCTGTGAATGAATGAATTTCATTTTTCCACCCTCTCTTCTGTACTATTTTTGACAAGCAGTTCATTATTTGATCTCCAACTTAGCCCCCGAATCTGTTATTTTGGTAGAATACCTGTCCGCTTTTAAAGCAGGAAAAAACTATCACAAATAACCTTGAGATGTCCTACTATTTGCACATTATTTGCAGATATGGAGGTAATATAGGTTCTATTTTCAGAAACCAACAAATCAACCTCTAGTTGGCCAGGCAGTTAGGAAAATGTGCAATCTGACTTACCTCATGTAGTAAGGACAAATTAATTTTCTAGTTTACATGTGTATAAGAAAAACACTTTTTCCACACAGAAATATCACCTAATATTTATTCTGGAGATTTCCCTGTTTGGAGCAATTTGAGTAGTATTTTTTGGAACAAACTGACTTTTACAAATATACCGTGTAAAAGAAATAAAGGCCATCCCAGAGAAGGCATCTTATAAGGACATAGGAAAAAATTAAGATCTAGCATAAATGAATAACAGCATTCTCTCTTTGATTCAGAAGACAATTTTTCTCTTTCCAAATCTCCCTACTGTATTGATGTGAAAGTCAACTCTGCTTTTCCTTGTGTCTTTTTATGCTTCTACAACTATTCTTTGCTGCCTGTTTCAGTTGTGTTATTTGGAAAGCAACTGAACATGACTTGTCCCATTATCCGTAAAGAACCCTGTATATTTAAGGATCTCAAAAGCTTCATAAGGGCAGTTCTATTAATGAAAAGTCTGGAACACAAAGCTTTTTCCATGACAAAAGGGAAGCAGTCATAGAAACATGTTTGGAAATCTTGCCTGGATTCATAAGTGGGGATTTAAGCATCAAAGAAATATGTGTTGTTGAGAGAAGATAAGGTGCCTTTTAATTGAAGACATCCATTTATAACACAAAATGACTCAACCTAGTAACTGAAAGATTCACAGTGGACAAGTGAGTGAAGAAGAAATCTGTAGATTTACTAGTGAGGGATATACAGTGAGGCAAAAATTGGCTTTTAAGCACCAGAGACACTTTCAGGGATTTAGATATAAATTTCAAGAAGAGATAAACAGCTTTGAGCTTTCCTTTATAGATGGGCATCTAAATTCCCTCTTCAAGGGGAAAAAAGTCCTTTCTTTCAAAAGGATAATGTACAGTCCCTTTAGTATATAATATACCATTTTCACAAGGAGTAGGAAAAAATATTTCAGTCGAAGAGAGAACCGTGTGGCATCTCCAACTAATATGTAACTGGCTCTAAAATATGGGAGGTCCTTCACAGGGGAAAGGAGGGCTTCCCAGAATATAGCCTCGTGCTTCCTTAGAGGTGGGTTTTAAACCCAAAATTTCTGTGCTGGAGTGCTCTAGCACCAGTCTACTGCGTAGAAGGAGGACTCTTCTGCCTTTTGCACAGGACTGAACATCCACGGAGCATCTCCACCAGACAAATCTCTATAAGTAAAACAAGAAAAGAAATACTTATTCATAGCTTTTATTCAAGTGCAAGTAAGAATTAAAGTGTGTAATTAGCTCCTGGTCTAAACCAATTAGTCTTGTTAAGAGGCAGAGTACAGTAACCCCTAAAAATGGAGTTAATGCTGTTACTTCATATGCTCTTACTCCATGGAAATATGCTAGATTTTAGAGCTGGCTGAGGGGTCACTCCAACATTGCCCAACAAACATAAGCACATCCAAAATTCTCCTTGTGAAACTAGTCCAATAAACCAGCTGACTTTACTTAACTGAAATTACCTTTTGTGGAAGAAACAGAGGAAAAGGTATCTAACAACTCTAGGCAGTCTGCAGTCCGCTATTTCAAAAAAGTTTAAAAAGTCCCAGTATGAACCACATCCCACCCATGCAACATACAAGCAATTGTTTTAGACGCTTTTGAAGAGAAGAAAGGGAATACACTGTGGAAGTTACAGAAGAATTTGCTTAAAATTGCAATAGTGCCCTCCATTTCATTGAGATAATTAAGCTAAAATTATCTTTAGGAAAGAAGTATCCGTAATTGTGTGGAAGGCAGCATAACAAGAGGTAATTAATTTCATCATGCAGACTCATTGAAACCAATACTCTAAGATGAAATAAGGTTGTACACAACAAATAACAGGAAATCTTTTTAAATGAATTTTTTCTGAATACTGGAGAACTATTAGCTCATTGTTATCTCTGAAGTTCAAAATGTGCTAGCCACTTTGCCACACAGATAAGCCCCACTATTTAGAAACTTTAAAGCCATAGACAGCAAATTCACTAATCATAGAATCATAAAATATCTCCAGTTGGAAGGGACCCATAAGGATCATCGAGTCCAACTCCCTGCTCTTCACAGGACTATATAAAACTAAACCATATGACTAAACACATCGTCCAAATGCTCCTTGAACTCTAACCGTCTTGGTGCCATGACCACTTCCCTGGGGAGCCTGCTCTAGTGACCAGCCACCCTCCCAGTGAAGAACCTTTTCCTAATGTCCAACCTAAACTTCCCTTGATGCAGCTTTATTCAATTTCCTTGTGTCCCTTCACTGGTCACCAGAGAGAGAAGATCAGCACCTCCTCTTCCGCTGCCCCCCTTGAGGAAGGTGTAGACTGTGACAATGTTACCCCTCACCCTTCTCTTCTCCAAGGTGAACAAACCAAGTGATCTCAGCTGCTCCTTTAAGTGTCCTCTGGACACTATCTAATAGTTTGCTGTCCTTCTTATATTGAGGAGCCCGAAACTGCACGCAGTACTCAAGGTAGGGCTGCACTGGTGTAGTATAGAGCGGGACAATCACCTCCCTTGACTGGATAGCTATGCTGTGCTTGATGCACCCCAGGACATGGTTGGCCCTTTTGGCTGCCAGGGCACACTGTTGACTCATGTTCAACTTACCATCAGCCCAGACCCCCAGATCTCTTTACATGGGGCTGCTCTCCAGCCTCTTGTCCCCCAGTTTGCACATGTAACCAGGATTACCCCACCCCAGGTGGAGAATCTAGCATTGCTATTGTTAAATTTCATATAGCTAATTATTGCCCAGCTCTCTACTCTATCCAATCTAATATTTGTACACATGCTTATTCTAAGCTTCTTTAAATTTTATTTCTAAATTTCACTTCTATTTTGCCTCTAATAGTTCTAACAAAAACATTTTCAGCTGCAGTAAAAAAAAAAACTCTTTAAGGTCCCTTCCAGCCCAAACCATTCTATGATTCTATGATTCTATGAATAAGTACAGTTTTAGTAATTTTATTTTTCTCTCCTGCTTCTCCAAAGCTGAGACTCTTAAAAAATGTATTTTCTCTTTCATGCTTTGACAGAAAGGTAGTCTAACAGCATGGAGCCAGCACGATCAAGCTCACCACTGACAGAGGAGCACCGGACCCCTTGGGACTGCAAGCAAAGCAGCACGGGTCACTGCCAGCCACAGCAGCAGCCAGCTCAGCATGTGACTAAAACCACCCACTGCTTGCCAGATGTGGTCACACAGCCTCAGTGCTGAGAAAAGCATCAGTTGGTGTTGGTACATCCTAACTCAGAAGGTGATTTATTTTGAGGTGACCACTGAGGCTGAGATAGGTGGGATGTCGCTGAGGCTCTTATTCATCACAAGGGTGGAGCAAACCGGCTAGGGAGGCTGCAAAGATTTCACCAGCTTCCCACGTATGACAAAGCTCCATCTGACAGTACAGGACAGAGGCAGAGGAGCTGTGGGAAGGTGTCATTTTATTTGAAAAAAAAAAAAAAAAGAGCTGAATATACATTTGTTTTTTTATTTTAAATTTAAATTTAATCTGTAGTAGATAAATCTTACAAAGTTACATCTCTTAAGCACTTTATTACTTCCTGCAAACAGTGGGCAGTTTCCTCCCTGGTGAATTTTATTGTCAAGACTTTTAGAAATTAGTCTCTATCAGTGAGCTGTATCACAGGCTGCAATTTACTGATACCAGAAGTGGCTATCAGTCAAATGTTGAAGTCATTATAAGTTCACAGAAATCAGTGTCTATGGTACTACATAGATTAGATCTAATATAATGTAAATAAGGATATCTATACGTGTTCATACAGTAAAATACTTGCAGAAAAAAAAGTCTTCTCTTTCCAATCCATATGCAGCAAACAGTGCAGATATATCTGCTGTTAACACTGAAGCCCAATAAATTTGTATTTCAGTTGGTGAGGGCAGAGCTGTTTCTGAAGCTAGTGACCTTCCATCCCAAAAGTAAAGCAGGACTGAGCTCAGATGCTTCCTCAGCACAGCAGAGGCCAGCTGGAGTGGAGAAAGGGGCAGCCTCTGTCCCCATGGTGGCATCTTACACAGTCCGAACCAAAGTTCAGAAAATGAGCAACCACTGAAATACAGCTATTCATCAACCTGGAATACCGTAGCTGGCCTATTTATATTTCCCATTTACTAAGAGTGAATTGTTGTAGTCTGTCCCTGAGAGACAGAGAAATGGGTCCTGGAAACCAGGTTTATATCTTGGTGCACCTGCCTGGCCAGATGCATCTGCTAGAAAGCTCTCCCAGTCACTGGTGCTGTGTGACTTACTAACAGGGATACTGAGGGGATGACCCTCATAGAGTGAATGTCAGTAGTCTGGGGTAAGCAACCATCTCTGCCCCACCTCTCATTTTTTTTCTTAATGCTTTTTTTTTATCCAGGTGGATAAAGAAAATTTATTATAAAATGTGTACAAAAATGATTTTTCTTAATGCTTTTGTATACATTTCTATTTATCCAGGCATATAAATAAGGTAGAAAATCAGAAAGATCCTTATTTTTTCACAGCAACCTCTGTTAAATAGTAAATGAATAGTACCTCAGCATTGGTAGAGCAATTCAAAAGATGTGAAATCAAAAACTACTAGCTTCATGGAAATACTGCAGTCAACATCTCCTCAGTAACCCTTGCACCATAATCTTTTTCACAGATGCCAGACTCTACCCCATAACTGGAGGGCAGCCAGAATGGAGCCCCTCCACAAGTCACCAGAGAGACCCTTGCATACCCAGCCAAAAAGCCGTTCTCTCCCACCAAAAGTATGAATGTCTCGGTATTGCAGGTTACACACAGAATACCCTTCTGCAAAATACTTGTTATTGGATTCATAATATGTAGCTCTTACCCACTGCTGAAAAGATTTAATCTGAACCTATTTTGTTGTGGAACAGCTTCCCATCCTCATCTTACTCTAAAATATAGCCAGTCTGCTTCAAGCCACCATGCATCAGTCTCCTTGCAGTAGATCAGTTTACAGCTGCTGATCAGTCTCTTCACAGATGACCTGTGATTCCTACATTCTAACCCAAACTGCAGTGAAGGCTAAGAGATGTCCAATTATTCTACAGCAGCCTAAACTCTTAAGCTGGAAAGATATAAAACATGGTTTCTTTTACTCCTGCTCTTGTAAAGGCAACCCTGACTTTGGATTGCGTTGCCTTTTGCTCTGCTACTGCCACTGAATACATCCTGAAAATGCCTGCCAGTGAGGACTTCTCACGAGCAAAGCAAAGCAGGCATGTACCTCAGAAACGCAACCATCTGGGACAGTTCTGCAAAAGTAGGACGCTTTCAAGTTAATTCGGAGGCTTTCAGAGTTTAGCAGACTACACTCATGAACTTGCTATAGCACATTACATGTTCAGACTCAGGTAACACATGCACCAGCTTAGTTGTAAGTGCTGCTGGGTCTTCTTAAAAATAACTAGCTCCTGACCTGCTGAACTAAGAGAAAAAGCTTTGAAAAACAGTGGGACAGTTCATACTAAAAATAACATTTGTGCAGTCTGCAGAAGTCTTCCAGAAAATTACTCATGCATAAATTACAGAAAAGGCTTAAAGAAAAATTTTCAAAAACACTTTGAAATTAAGACTTCAACAGACAAAGAAAAATGTGTGTAACCTAAAGTCTAACCATTTCACCTATCACTAGCCATTCCATATTAAGATACATTAACATTTTTAGTTTTCTTCTCCAGTTAAATAAACCATTTTTTAAGGGCTCAGTGTTAACACCTGATTGGTATCACTCAGGATTCCCTCAATTTAACTGGGAATTCAATCAGTTCCAGTATAACCCAGGGAGTTAACTCTTTCTGCCACATATAGTGAAGAGTCCTTGCACTTTGTAACTGTTCATTAAAGCCACAATAAGATAAAAATCCTAATTTGTAGCTGTATATTTGGCTTTACTGTTTGTCCATGCCATGACTCTATTGAAAAGAACAGCTGTAGCTAAAAATATTTTTTTTTAAAGTTGATTTTGATGAAGCATATCAGAAAGCAACTTACAGTCTCAAAACAGCAGGAGCTGTTACTTGCAGAGGGACATTCCTTTCAGATCAATATTATTTTTGTCTTTAAAATTATACAGTAAAATTATTCATAATGACAGGATAATAACTGTGCAGCCAGTTTAAAGGGAACTATATTTATTCTAGGTATAGGGAAAAGAAACTAAGTATTTGGCAATATTAAAAAATATTTTAGTGGCCAGATGTGTGACAAAAAGCGTTATTGTAAAATACATGTTGTAATTATAATATACCTATAGGCAACAATTTCTATTAAAAAAAAAGGTGTGACTTTTACAAAATACATGCTACTAATTATCTTAAATGTTAGAGAAATATTGTGATCTACTGCTTCACCAAAATAAACAGAATTTCACTTAAATAATCTTTCTGTCTGTAAAGGAAACTATAACTTCATGGTTGAAATACTACATCACAGTTATTTTTTCCAGGTATTTTAACCAATATAATGGTAGCCTCAAATATGACCTTCAGTTTTTCCATTTTTATATATATAGTTCCATACGTACTTAGCTCAAACTTAAGGAAGCACATATCCAGACAAAACCAAATTTTTAAATGGAGGGTCAGTGATAAAACTGCTATATCCCATGCCAAAACTCAGTTAAGTAAATGAACACACTCAATCCTAACTCTCAGCACTCACTGGACCTGTGGGTTACCAACACAAGTGAGCTAATCAGAGACGTCAAGACTGGAGGCGGCCTGGGGTGCAGTGGTGCAGTTCGCAGTCCTGAGGGAGATGAGACAGGTGAAGAGTAAAGTCAGGACCCTGAATTTTAGGAAAGCAAAATTCCAGCTGTTCAAGGAGTTAGTCAATAGGACCCCCTGGGAAACCGCCCTTAGGGACAATGGAAGAGAATAGAGCTGTCAGATCTTTAAGGATGCTTTCCATACAGCGCAAGAGCTCTCTGTCTGCAGGTATAAGAAATCAGGAAAGGAAGGCAAGAGACCAGCATGGATGAGTCGAGACCTGCTGGTCAAAATGAAGGTCAAGAAGGATATGTGCAGGCAGGGGAAGTAGGGAGAGGTATCCTGGGAAGAGTAGAGGGACACTGCCCACTTGTATAGGGATGGGGTCAGGAAAGTCAAGGTGCAGCTGGAGCTGAACTTGGCAAGGGACACAAAGAATAATAAGGGTTTCTGAAAGTATGTCAGCTAGAAAAGGAAGGTCAAAGAAAGTACCCTCCCCCTCAATGAACAGGGCTGGCAAGCTGGTAACAATAGACAAGGAGAAGGCTGAGGTACTCAACAATTTTTTTGACTCAGTCTTCACTGGCAATCTCTCTTCCCACACCTCTTGAGTAGATTGACCTTGAGGTGGGGTCTGGGGGAATGAATTCCCTCCCACTGTAATAGAAGATCAGGTTCATGACCACCTGAGGAACCTGAACATACACAAGCCCATGAGACCTGACAAGAAACATCCCAGAGTCCTGAGGGAAGGGGCTGATGTAGTTGCCAAGCCACTTTCCATGGTATTTGAAAAGTCATGGCAGTCAGGTGAACTCCCTGGGGACTGAAAAAAGGGAAACATTGCACCAGTTTTTAAAAAGGTTGGAAAGGAGGACTCTGGGAACTACTGACATGTCAGCCTCACCTCTGTGCCTGGGAAGATCATGGAACAGATCTTCCTAGAAGCTATGCTAAGGCACATGGAGGACAGGGAGGTGATTCAAGACAGCCAGCATGGTTTCACCAAGGGCAGGTCTTGCCTGAGCAACCTAGTGGCCTTCTATGATTAAGTAACTACATCAGTGGACAAGGGAAGAGCTATGGATGTCATTTATCTGGACTTCTGTAAGGCCTTTGACAGAGTCATAGAATCAAAGTCCCTCACAACTTACTTCTCTCTAAATTGGAGTGGTATGGATTTGATGGATGGACTATTGTGCTGGTTTTGACTGGGGTAGAGTTGATTTTCTTCACAGTAGCTAGTATGGGGCTATGTTTTGGATTTGTGCTGAAAACTGTTGATAATTCAGAGATCTTTTCATTACTGCTGAGCAGTGCTTGCACAGAGTCAAGGCCTTTTCAGCTTCTCACACCACCCCACCAGCAAGTAGGCTGGTGGTGCACAAGAAGATGGGAGGGCATGCAGCCAGGACAGCTGACCCCAGCTGACCACAGGGCTATTCCATACGATATGACGTCATACTCAGCATACAAAGCTGGGGGAAGAAGAAAGAAGGGGGGAACATTCAGAGTGATGGCGTTTGTCTTCCGAGCAACCGTTATACATGATGGAGCCCTGCTTTCCTGGAGATGGCTGAACACCTGCGTGCCAATGGGAAGAAGTGAATGAATTCCTTGCTTTGCTTTGCTTGCGTGCATGGCTTTTGCTTTCCCTATTAAACTGCCTTTATCTCAACTCATGAGTTTTCTCATTTTTCTTCTTCCTATTCTCTCCCCCACCTCTCTAAGGGGGAGTGAGCGAGCGGCTGTGTAGTGCTTAGTTGCCAGCTGGGGTTAAACCACTATTCAGAGGATAAGGAATTGGCTGGATGGCCACATTGAGACCATCAACCGGTCAACATCTCAATGTCTGGATGGAGATCAGTGACGAATGGTGTCCCTAAGGGTCCGTATTGGCACCAGTACTGTTTAAAATCTTCATCAATGACATAGACAGTAGGATCAAGTGCAGCCTCAGCAAATTTGCAGATGACACCAAGCTGAGTGGCGTGGTTGACAGGCTTGAGGGACATGATGCCATCCAGAGGGACCTGGACAAGCTGGAGAAGTGGGCTTGTGTGAACATGAGGGTCAACAAGGACGAGTGCAAGGTCCTGCACTTGGGTTAGGGCAACGCCTGGTATCAATACAGGTTGGATGATGAAGGGATGGAGAGCAGCCCTGCCGAGAAGGACTTGGGGGTACTGATAGATGAAAAGCTGGACATGAGCCAGCAATGTGCTCTTGCAGCCCAGAAAGCCAACTGTATCCTGGGCTGCATCAAAAGAAGTGTGACCCGCAGGTTGAGGGAGGTGATTTTGCCCCTCTACTCTGCTCTGGTGAGACCCCACCTGGAGTACTGCATCCAGCTCTGGGGTCCTCAGCACAGGAAGGACTTGGACCTGTTGGAGCGTGTCGAGGTGGGCCACAAAAATGATCAGAGGGATGGAACACCTCTGCTATGAGGAAAGTCTGAAAGAGCTGGGGTTGTTCAGCCTAGAGAAGAGAAGGCTGCAGGGAGACCCTATTGCAGCTTCTCAATATTTAAAGGGGTGTTATAAGAAAGATGGGGACAAACTTTTTAGTAGGGCCAATAGTGATAGGACAAGGGGTAATGGTTTTAAACTAAAAGAGGGTAGATTCAGACTAGATATAAGGAAGAAATTTTTTATGATGAGGGTGGTGAAACACTGGAACAGGTTGCCCAGAGATGTGGTAGATGCCTCTTCCCTGGAAACATTCAGGGTCAAGTTGGACAGGGCTCTGAGCAACCTGATCTGCTCATTGCAGGGGGGTTGGACTAGATGACCTTTAAAGGTCCCTTCCAACCCAAACTTTTCTATGACTCTGTGATTCCATGAAAAGGAAACTAAAAGTTGACTTAATGATATTTTTGGTCTTCCCTCAAACACTCCTTCCAATAAGCAGTTGTGCTGTGAGCTAATAAAGGTATTTTGCAGGAATTTATTTACAGAATTATGAAATTAACTTATAGTTCTCGTAGCTACCTATTAAATGGTGCATGATTATGAATTCCTAGGATATATTAAATTTACCACTGAGAATAGCCATATATAGGTTACCAGAGTGAGTTAACATTCAAGTAATGGAGCATTAGAGAGAAATGGTTTAGCATCATATATTATTTATATTGCAGAGGTCTAGCAGCTCAAACTCCGTCCCACAACCCCATTATTCTACCAAAAAAAAAAAAAAAAAATTCCCTGCATTTACTATGTACTGGCATTTAATGGTGGCTTGCAGATCAGCTGGTTTGGATGTGGGCTCACTAGAACAAGATTCAGTAGTCAGGAAGTTCTAGTGGTTATTAAAATAGACCTACTTAGGCCACTAAATTTCAGTGCCACAAAAGATGGTAAAAGCTAGTGAAATTACTCTGCTGACCAAAAATATATTTTCTAAATTGAGTCATTCTACTAGTAAGACAAAAAATTAAACAAAATAATTCCTAAAAAGTTAATTCAAATGTTTACGTTTAACTACTCCCTTAAGTCTTTGCTTAAGGTAAAAGTGAAATAATAAAGAAATCCACAGGACTGCATTTTAAGATATTTTGTTTAAAGCAGGGAATATGGTCAATGGCATAATCTAAAGAGAAAACTTAACCTCTGTCTCTGCACTTATTTTTTTATAAACTGCTGCATAAATTGAAAAATTTCTATTTATTTCTTTTTTCCTATGTTCAGTATGTCTCTTACTATACACATTCCTATGGTTCTTACAATTTATGTTTCATATCAACTGTTAAATGAGTTCTATTCTGTTATAATAGCAATAATACCATAATCCATTTTGGCTCAGTCTGTATTTTGGGTAACTATGAAATGCACTGTGTACACTTTTGGCAGTGTATATATTTGCACTGTCAACTACAATAGTCTTTATATTAAATCAAAATATGTTAAAATAAGTTGTAGGCTACAAAATTGTTTGGTTTGGTTTTTTTTTTTTCTTTTTTGATGGTTAGCTTAATGTAAGGTATCATCTTCCACCGCATTTTATTTCCCAAATTTACACACTGTCAACATTCAGGTGTCAGTGGTTTTATAAAAGAATAGATGTTATAGACTCTTATAGTCTGGATGTAGTCAGTGTTCTAGTTTGTTCTCCACAGCAAATATTGCAAATTTAAATAGATCATAGAAGAAAAGCTTAATGTTGTAAAGTACCCAAAGAGCTTATGCCAGAAAACATAAGAATTTGGAAACAAACCTGAAAAAACATTGTGAAATAGAGATGTAGAGTGATGAACTCATTTGAATTCTCCACAAGTAAATGCTTGAGTCAAAAGCATGATATTTTGCTTCACTAATGTAATGAAATACAGGATCTGTTTTTTATTTTCTTTGATGGGCCACAGAAAATAATGATTAGTGTGTGGTAACACACAGTTTGTAAAATGAAAATGGAGAATGTGTGAAACAGTAAGTATGTTCTATGTTCAAGTACAATAGTAAACAAAAGCCTTTATAAAATTTGTAGAAAATGCCACATGTTACTAGAAAAATGCAGAATTAAAAGTAATTTTTAACACGAAAGTTGGTTGTGAAATATTTGGAAGGAGACTAGGTTAACCCTAAGTGTAATAATTTTGTTGTCAACTGCAGTTCTCACCACAATTTTTTAAACTTTGTTTAATCATAACTGGAATCAAAAGGTAGCAAAACCCTTGTTTTCTCTGATTTGGAAAAGGCTAAGGGTGAAATCCTGCACTAAGAGTAGGGTCCATTCATGTAAACTTTAGTCATTCTTATGCTAATCCTCACCTTCACACTGACACAGAAAAATCTGTAAGTACGTACTTTGTTCTGAGAGTGTGGAGACATCTTTTGAAGGTTAAAGGCTTATAAATGTCCATACCATTCTGCCAAAAATAAAATCTGCAGTGGGAGATTGGTACAGTGTCTTGGTGCAGAAGAAAGACTTGGAGCCACTGTCGTGGTTCAACTCCAGCTAGCATCTCAACCCCACCAGCCACTCACTCACTTGTCCCCAGTGGGATGGGGGAGAGAGCTGTAAGGGTGGAAGTGAGAAAACTCATGGGTTGAGATAAAGGCAGTTTAATAGGTAAAGCAAAACCTGTGCATGCAAGCACAATGGTTAGCTGGGAAGACAGAGACCATAATGCTGATCACCCCCACTTCCTCCTTCTTTCCCCAGCTTTATATGCTGAGCACAATGTCATAGAACCATAGAATGGTTTGGGTTGGAAGGGACCTTCCACTAGATTAGGTTGCTCAAAACCCCATCCAACCTTACCTTAAACAGTTCCATGGAGAGGGCATTCACAGGTTCTGTGGGTAACCTGTTCCAGTGACTCACCACCCTCACAGTAAAGAATTTCTTCGTAGTATCTAATCTAAATCCACCCTCTTTCAGTTTAAAACCATTACCTCTTATTCTATCACTACACTCTCTGATTATGAGTCCCTCCCCATCTTTTTTGTAAGCCTTCGTTAAGTACTGTAAGGCCGCTATAAGGTCTCCCTGGAGCCTTGTCTCCTCTAGGCTAAAGAACCCAACTCTCCCAACCTGTGCTCATAGGGGAGGTGCTCCAGCCCCATGATAATCTTCATGGCCCTCCTCTGGAGGTGCTCGAGCAGGTCCATGTCTTTCTTATGCTAGGGGCCCCAGTGCTGAACACACTACTCCAGGTTGGGTCTCACCAGAGAATCACGTCCTTTGACCTGCTGGCCATGTTTCTTTTGATGCAGCCCAGGACACAGTTGGCTTTCTGGGCTGCGAGAGCGCACTGCCTGCTCATGTCCAGTTTTTCATCCACCAGTATCCCCAAGTTCTTCTTCACAGGGCTGCTTTTAATCCACTCATTGCCTGGCCTGTATCCATGTTTGGGATTGCCCCGACCCAGGTGCAGGACCTTGCACTTGGCCTTGTTGAACTTCATGAGGTTCACACAAGCCCACCTCTCTAGCCTCTCTAGCCGGCCATATGGTATGGGACATCCCTTCGGTCAGTTTGGGTCAGCTGTCCCAGCTGTGTCCCCTCACAACTTCTGCTGGTGGGACAGTGTGAGAAATGGAGAATGCCTTCACACTGTGCAAGCATTGTTCAGCAATAGCTAAAATATCCCTATGTTATCAACATTGTTTTGGTCACAAATCCAAAACATAGCACCATAGGAGCTGCTATGAAGAAAATTATCTCTATCCCAGCCAATACCAGTGGAGCCATGAAATTCAGTCCTTCACGGATGTAAAACGCTCTGTGTCTGATGTGCTTTAAAACAAATTCAAAGCTCCCTGCCCCTTCCCCAAAAAAGAGAACTGTCTATCACCTTTTTCCAAACTGAACTCTTGTGCTAAATAATAGCGTTTACAGTTTAAAATTTTAGAGAGAAAAAAAATATTTAAATGATCTTCCTAGTAGAAAAATATTTACAAGGTTGACATCAAAGCCAAGGATACAAGATTTAAAAGTTAGGCACGTTATTTTTAATAGTGGAGCAAACCCAGGGAATCAAGAATCATAAATTCTTCATCTGTTTTTTTCACTTTAGGGTTGCTCAAAAGATTGATTTTTGGTTTGTTATTAGTAGATTTATTTTCTGGAGGGATACAACAAAATAATGAAACTTACATTCACAAAACAGTTATAGACATAGTACCCACCTTACACGATATAGTCAGTGGTTACTTCATTCTTTTGAAATATGGAGGACATGAAACCAAATACTCTCTATTTGATGCAAGTGTACTCAACTCTCAAACTTAGAGAGTATTGTGCTGAATTTCATTAAATATCTGTAGCTAAAGTTGTTCCAGCAACAAAATAAATGTTACCAGTTAAGATACAACCTTATGTGTATAAAATTAAAGCTATACAAGTCACACAGCTTTAAGCATGTTATATTTCACTCAGTCACAAATGAGTCTTAAGACAGAAATAACTGGATAAAATTCAATAATTTCTCAAATACAGAATCAGATCAGATAATACAGATCTTCAGCCTGATATAAGATGTCAAAATCTACTTAGCTACTTTGCTAGATTCTTGTATTGACATTGAAGAAAAATTCTCACCACTAGGTATGAATTTAAAATAGGTCAGATTCTGCTTAAGAACTCTATTCTCTGTTCACTGCAAAGAGAAGCTTGGTAACTACATCAGCATCCACATCTATATCATAGATGGTACAGATGGGTGAAATAAGCTCCACCCTGGGAGCCTGAGCAGGCTTGTACATAAGGAAATCTCTAACTTACTTCCAGTACTACCACAGAACCACCTGTTTTCTGAACACATCCTTTGTCCATCGTCCCTATTGAATGAACAATCAAAAATCACAGGCATGCTTTCATGGGAAGTATAGTCCACAGTGTATTTTGGCCATGTGCCTGGCAGCAGAAATGTATGAAGAAAAGTTCTGTCCTGTTGTCTGCAGCAAAGAATTAAATCGTACTTTTGTTTTCTTGTAAGTCAACAGGACAGGAAGCATTTTACTATGTGCATTTTGTTACAGACATACCCAGCCATTTACTATTTAAACTTTCATGGTGAACCTGCTTCATATTGTTATTTCACGCAAGTTGTTTTACCAACTGTTCAATCTGAAAGAGAATCAATAGAATACAGTGACTTCTGAAAACAGGGCTGCATTTTGTTAGACATAGTCAACGCTAGCAAATACCGTGAAGTTCCCATAGCTCGGGAGTTTATTATCAGCTTATAAACAATGAAAGTCTCAGGTTATTTAAATAAATGGACTGCTTAAGAACATTCAGATCAGTCAAGTGAATTTATTGAGTATAAATCATACTATGGTACTTCTTCAGAGAGACCTTTCTGTGAACTATACTGAAATTTTCTTGGAAACCTGTACAATAGCATGGATCTAATAAAAAATATTTTATTTGAGGCTAATTTTTTTCAGAACAGATTAATGGTTAATATTTAACATGCATGAGTTTTCATAGACAAAGCCCCAGATCTCAACTAGAAGAAAACTAAAATAAGACTTTGACAAACTTGTCAAAGCATCCGTCTCTAAAATTGCTCTCCAAAAATGTCATTTCAGCTGCCATCTAACACAGATTCTTATAGGTAAATCCAGATTTGACGTGAAAATGCTTGGCTGGAAAATGTTTAACCTGCCATTTTTGTTTGTTAGATTTTCTTTTGTTTGGAGAGGTCCAGAACTTCTTGTCCTGGGCAAAACTTGCTTCTTCCTAAGACTTTTGAAATATTCTGTTAGTGGGGTAGAGCAACACAGAAGGGACACTGTTCAAAACATAAGTAAAACATATGGGATTGATAAGTACTGATAGTGATGGGATCCTTGAAGAAGAGTTCCTTCATAAAATGTATTGTGACCACAAGACTGGGCACACATTCATATGATGCCCCGATCTCACTCCGGAAATGCATGTTTATTTTTCTCTTCGAGAGTCAGGTGTTCAAATTCACATTTCCACCACCTGGAAGAGTAGCTAACCCACCATCCTGTAGTTTTGGCCACCTGGATCACCTTCAGCCTTGGTGAAGTCTGCCTACTCTGCAGAAAGAAACGGAGATCCAGTGGATACACTCAGGATGGGTAAGTGAGAGATCTCTGTATATATGTGCTCTGGAAAAAGGCAATCAGAAAAATTTCATACTTGCTCAATCATAGGGCTATAGACTTTATGGCAAAAATGTAGCTCTGATATGACTTACTCTGAGGTCATTCACTTCAACAAGCCATTCAAAATTATGCCATTTCCACAGTAACCATGCCCTGCAGTGACTGTTTAAATTCTTCCACCCTCAGGATGGACACTAAAGTCACATTCATGTATGAGCGTACCTTGACTTTCTAACTTGTCTTTGACTCCAGTTTAAAATACACCACATATATTCTTAGGCACTCTCCTGATTAATACTCTTAAAATGAAATCCACTTCTTGATGAGTGTCAGATGACAACAATAGTACATAGTCTATATTTTTGTGAATAAAATTAAAATCATATGAATAAAAATATTTTTATTTCAAACTCTTAAAGTAGAAGAAACTGTCTATTGTAAGGAAAAATTAAAATTCACACTTTTGAGGAGGAATACCTAAAATAATTGGCACTGTCCAAAACAAAGACCGTTTTTCAGGCTGTTCAGAAACTAAGTTAGAAAACTGACTGAAGGCAGCTGAAATGACTGGAAATCACTGGCTGCACAGACCTCAGACAAAGTTTTGAGGCAGAGTGCTCGATGAAAAAAAAAAGCAGCAGCTGTGAACAACAACAAAAATTTTATTTTTCTACAGTGCTAAATAACATTTGCTTAGCTCTCTTCTGGTGCTACAAAGGAGCTGACCACACTGTGAATAAAATTAGCACTAACAAAGTCTTCAGAAGGAATTTCTCTTATTCTTCCTTTTTTCTTTTTTTTTTTTTTCAAGAAAAGGTTATTGTACAGCTCAGCTGAATAGAGTTAAATTGCAAGATACAATATTGTTTCAATGTCCCCGTTAATCTAGCTCAGAAAGGCATTCAACACAGAAATATATTCTTTTAAATTTTTTTGTAGATCTTGAAAGGCTTTTTTTTTTTCCAAGCACTGCACATGTCTTTGTAAACATAAATTGAGACAGTAGTTTCATACACCAAAGTTTGTCTGGGGTTTTCACAGATTTTTCTTTTTAATTCTCTGGTTATTATATAGAATAAAAGTGTTTAAGGTCATGTGGTATAAGAAGTGAGTTGTTGAAAAATATTAGTTACAAATATTCCATCAAACTCTGGTGGTTTTGATTTTGTCTTTTGTTTAAAGCTTGCAACTAATGCCAGAGAGAACTTGCCTACTCCTCTGAATTCTTTCACAGAGAAAGAAGTCAGCTCTTTTTAGAAAATATCTGGACAAATTTCTTTCACAATTTACTATTTTAAAAAAGAGGTAATCAAGCAACTCACCTATTTAATTATTAAATGTCTGTGAAGGAAACATTTCTTCATAAATTGAATATGATGTAACTTTTCCTTTGGCAGACAACTTCAAATAATGAACTGATCAAATTCATGTCAACTACAGCTTGGAAAGAATACATGTGAATCTTTTCATATATAACTCACATTTTAGCTTTTATAACAAAGAAGAAGAAATCAAGCCCATTTAATCAGTTATAGTAATTTTACACTTTTATACTTTCATTGGAAATTGTTTTATTCTTGATTCTCCTTATTCTTCTTATATGATGTAGTTTTAGGAGACGAGAAAGTATTAATAATATGGGATAACCAAAGACAATGGAAATTCACTGGGTTTTGGAATATATAATTTACAAATGTGGCCTTAATAGTTATATTTAGACCTCTTGCGTTTTGTTTTACCAACACAATTTGTGAATCATTTCTAGAAATGTACATTCCAGTAGGAGAAAATATTATGTTTTGAAAGATAAGTAATGGGTAGTGAAACCAAATATTTAGAAAACAGTATTCTTTGTTCATTGTTTCTGCAAATATTTTTGCTTGTCAAATAAATACTTTCTATGTTAATATTCTCTTTCCCTGAGCAAGTTTAACTAACCTGGACAGAGCTAATAATTTGGATATTCCATGCCCATTATGCAAGCTAGCTCAATCAAAGCCTAAGACATTGTACAGTGCAAAGACATCGTCAGTGTGAAATCATAGAAGGTGAAGAGTTTATAATTCTACATGTAAACAATTCATTTCCCCAAATGGCAAAATACCCTAAGACAAATTCTTCTAAGACTAAATTTTCAGATTTAAATGGGAAAAAAGCCAGTCACGTAAGACCCTTCTATTCCAATCAAATAGAAACAAATTAGGACACTGAGGACACCAGAGAACAGCAATCTTACAAATGTAAAAACAGTACTTTAGTATTTGCAGTTATTCTTACTTCAGTCCTCTTGAAAGCTCTAGACAGCCACATTCAAACATACTCATTTTTCCTCGTTGTCCACCTGATCATATCCATGAACATTAAAGCTGTAGCTGTTTGGGTTAGCAACATGGATTGCAGAGTGTATTTGACTTTCATTATTGCCAGCAGTTATCTCAGATTCAAGTTTGCAGTGCAAATAGAGGGGACTACAAAGTTTATAAACTTTCTGAATCAGTTGCTTAATATTCTCTTTCACTGAACTTCTCAGAGATTTTTTTTTTAAATAATTGCAAGCAGGATGGTGACAAAGATCTACAGAAGCTATTTTATTTAAAAAATGGAAGATTGTGGGACATTTTTCAATAGCTATGTGTTTTTACTTACAATACATGGCAACGGCTATACATAGAATGAGTTTTTCCCACAGTTTAAACTGTAGAATGGACTTCAGACTGCTTTGCTAACTTGAATAGACTTTTTGTAGATAATTAGGTTATCTCACATGAATCAGGCTAGAAAGGAGGGAAGCATTGCACTGATATAACCCAAATCACCTCAAATTAATAGCAAGTAAAATAAATTAATTGTAACACTACATTACTGCAGCAGTGAGGAACATTCAAGAAATAAATATACGGAATAACTGACCCAAAGATGAAAAAAACCCAATTATTTTTGAAAGCTCATAGTGTAATCAAAGATGCTATAGAATACCTGATTCTTTAAAGTCTCTAGCAGAAAGATTCATTTAAAGATTATCATATTAAATTCTGAGAAGTTTGCTTACAGTTTGTGTGCAATTCAGAGAAGAAAAAGTCTGCAGAGCATACTCGTATACTTCTCTACTCTTAAGAGGTACTGTATTTTTTCAGGTTTTTCAGTCACCAAGACTTTCCATTAAGCTTGTTGGGAAAGTACATCTTCCTGGACCAAAGTGAGCAGTTTACAAGGCATCTTAAGCGGTAGCCCATTGACCAAGCTTTCACACTAAGTGGGTTTATCACCCAAGCCCAGATGTATTCTCTGCTTTTCCTTCATTGATCTTAAATATAGTCTTCAAGAGACTGTCTGGACTGAAACTAAGAGAATATGGTACAACAAGCATCGACAGAGAACTTCTTATAGTAACAAAAAAAAAACCCAACACTGTGATTAAGGCCAAAAATATCTTTCCCAATTATATATTATTGGGCCCTGTTAAAGCAACTTGTTGCTCTCAAGAACAATAAAAGGAGATTTGACTTATAGACATAACTCTTCAGACCTGCTAGTAAGAACAATCTCCCTTTCTCCAGTTTATTGTGTAGTGATCAGGAAAAGGAGAGAAAAAAACAATCAAACGTATCCTTAAGAAACTGCAGCCATGAGTCACAGAAGAATGGGTATGAAATAAGAAACACTGAGTCATCGTGAAGTTACAGTGTCTAATACATCCCATTTATCTGAGTCTGCAGGCCACACCAACTCATTTGTATTGACTTACACAGGGACAATAAGCCAGTAATGCTGCAAATAGAGAATTGTCGAGTAGTGGTCCTTTGACAAATTTGATCTTGCCTCCACTTTTCCCTCCCCTCAAAAACTCAAATGCCAACTTGTGAAAGCACTGAGGAACTTAATGCAGAAATTGGGACAGGCAGCACAGTAATGAAAAACTGTGTCACTTTTCTTTTGCAAATAAGATTGTACATTAGAACAAGTAGAAATCAATATTTCTCTATTTCTGTATGAGTAAAACCTATTCCCTCTCTTAAGAAGTGTGTTACTGTCACAGAGAAAAATTAAGAGTGCAGAAACCTGCAAAGAGGTAAGAGTCAGACACTACTTACTTACATACGAAGTCCAAATTTTAACGGTAAGGTGAAGCAGTACATTCTGCAGGAAGGCCTATGTATATATATGTGACCTCAGAGAATATATGAATATTAGTGCTTCACACTAACGTTGAAATAATTTATATACTGCCCTAATGTAAATATGTATAAATATGTACAAGTAAGCCATACAAGGCACAGACTTACTTTTGCACTGGTACGAACTTACTTTTGCACTGGTACGATTGTCCACATTACACAGCTCTTACCACCCTCCCTAACATGACGTTGGCTTATGTTAGCCAGCACTGCCCCAGTGTAAGCCATGATATTGGAGGCATCTCTTGCCAAGGACCAGAAAATGAGAATTCAGGGTAGAATGAAACACACAACAAAGAAAAGATCTAAATCAAGTGTGCTTTAACCCAGCAGGCAACTAAAAAGCATGCAGCCATTTGCTCACTCCCGCCTATAGTGGGATGGGGTAGAAAATTGGGAAAAAAAAGTAGAATTCATGGGTTGAGATAATGACAGTTTAATAGGACAGAAAAGGGAAATTAATAATGATAATAATAATAATAACAACAACAATAATAATAATAGAATATACCAAATAAGGGATACACAATGAAATTGCTCAAAACCCACTGACCGATGCCCGCCAGTTCCCAAGCAGCTGTTGCCACCCCCTGACCAACTGCCCCTCAGTTTATATACTGAGCATGATGTCATATCATAGGGAATAGTCCTTTATCCAGTTTGAGTCACTGGAAGGGCATCCAGAACACCTGGAATCAACTTCCCTGGGGTGGAAACAGATCCCTACCACTTGCCATGGACTGATCCAGACTGCATTGGAACGGGGTGGGGCTCCAGAACATCTGCAATACATTGGTGACACCATCATATGGGGCAACACAGCAGAGGAAGCTTTTGAGAAAGGGAAGAAAATAGTCCAAATCCTTCCGAAGGCCAGCTTTGCCATAAAACAAAGTAAGGTCAAGGGACCTGCACAGGAAATCCAGTTTTTAGGAATAAAATGGCAGGATGGATGTCATCAGATCCCGATGGATGTAATCAACAAAATAACAGCCATGTCTCCGCAGGCTAGCAAAAAGGAAACACAAGCTTTCCTAGGCGTTGTGGGTTTTTGGAGAATGCATATTCCAAATTACAGGCCATTTGCGAGCCCTCTCTACCAAGTGACCCGGAAGAAGAAAGATTTCAAATGAGGCCCTGAACAACGACAAGCCTTTGAACAAATTAAACAGGACATAGTTCGTGCAGTAGCCCTTGGGCCGGTCTGGGCAGGACAAGAGGTGAGAAATGTGCTTTGCATCGCAGCCGGGGAGAATGGCCCTACCTGTAGCCTCTGGCAGAAAGCACCAGGGGAGACTTGAGGTCGACCCTTAGGGTTTTGGAGTCAGGGACACAGAGGATCCGAGGCCCGCTATACTCATGTATACTGTATATACAATATACATATCGACAGCATAGGAAGGGGTTCGAGCTGCTTCAGAACTGATTGGTACTGAAGCACAGCTGCCCTTGGCACCTCGACTGCTGGTGCAGGGCTGGATGTTCAAAGGGAAGGTCCCCTGTACACATCATGCAACTGATGCTACGTGGAGTAAGTGGGTCGCACCGATCATGCAATGGGCTTGAATAGGAAACCCCAGTTACCCAGGAATCTTGGAAGTGATCGTGGACTGGCCAGAAGGCAAAGATTTTGCAATATCGCCAGAGGAGGAGGTGATGCGTGCTGAGGAGGCCCCACTGTATAATAAACAGTCAGAAAAGGAGAAGCAGCATGCCCGGTTCACCGATGTGTCCTGCCGTCTTGTGGGAAAGCATCGGAGGTAGAAGGTTGCTGTATGGAGTCCGATATGACAAGTGGCAGAAACTGCTGAAGGAGGAGGTGAATCGAGTCAGTTTGCAGAGGTGAAAGCCATCCAGTTGGCTTTGGATACTGCTGAAGGAGAAAAATGGCCAGCACTTTACCTCTATACTGACTCATGGATGGTGGCAAATGCCTTATGGGGGCAGTTCCAACAACGGAAGCAGAACAACTGGCAGCCTTCTGGGCTGCCGCATTATGGCAAGATATTGCTGTTCAGGTGGAGAACTTGGTTGTAAAAGTCCATCATGTAGATGCTCATGATACCTAAGAGGCCACTGAAGAACATCAAAACAACCAGCAGGTGGGTCAGGCTGCTAAGACTGAAGTGGCTCAGGTGGACCTGGACTGGCAACGTGAGAGTGAACTATTTATAGCTCATTGGGCCCATGGCACCTCAGGCCATCAAGGAAGAGCTGCAACATATAGCTGGGCTCGTGATCGAGGGGTGGACTTGGCCGTGGACACTATTGAAACCATTATCCATGAATGTGAAACACGCAGTACAATCAAGCAAGCCAAGTGGTTAAAGCCTCTCTGGTATGGAGGATGATGGCTGAAATATAAATATGGGGAGGCCTGGAAGATTGATTGTCTCACACTCTCACAAACGCGCCAAGGCGAGTGCCATGTGCTCACCATGGTGGAAGCAAACACCGGATGGCTGGAAACATAACCCGTGCCCCGTGCTGCTACCCAGAACACTGTCCTGGGCCTTGAAAAACAAGTCCTATGGCAACATGGCACCCCAGAAAGAATTGAGTCGGACAACAGGACTCACTTCTGAAAAAAAATCATAGACACCTGGGCCAAAGAGCATGGCATTGAGTGGGTATATCACATCCCCTGTCATGCACCAGCCGCTGGGAAAATCAAACCATACAATGGACTGCTAAAGACTACACTGAGAGCAATGGGTGCTGGGACATTCAAACACTGGGACACACATTTAGCAAAAGCCTTCTGGTTAGTCAACACTAGGGGATCTGCCAATCGAGCTAGCCCTGCCCATTCAAAACTCTTACACGCTGTAGAAGGGGATAAAGTCCCTGTAGTGCACATAAAAAATATGCTGGGGAAGGCAGTCTGGGTTATTCCTGCTTTGGGCAAAGGCAAACCCATCCATGGGATTGCTTTTGCTCAAGGACCTGCGTGCACTTGGTGGGTCATGAGGGAGGATGGGGAAGTCCGATATGTACCTCAAGGGGATTTAATTTTGGCTGAGAACAGCCAATGATTTGAACTGTATGGTGTTAATTGCTATATACTACTGTATGTCATCACTACTATGGTGGCTCTATGCCGTATCAACAGTATTACAGTAAAAATCACCCAGATTAATGAAGTATGAATTTTGATGAAAACCAAGCAAAGTGCAGTGATGATAGAACTGGACACGTGCAGCGGTGATGGAATCAGAACTGGCTTCAGCATGCAACAGTCCAACATCACACACCATCTCTCCTGCCCTGAAAGACTCTTATGACAGATGGAGCCCAAAGTTATGGACTAAATGAACTCAACAGATGTTTTAGAGTGGATGGCTGGGGGGCAGTGAACACTGCTCGGGGACTGGCTGGGACAGGTCGGCGGGTGGTGAGCAATTGCATTGTGCATCACTTGCTTTGTATACTCTTTTATTATAATTATAATTATAATTATTGTTCTTGTTGTTGCTGCTGTTCTTCTTCTTATTATTATACTTTATTTCAATTATTGAACTGTTCTTATCTCAACCCACAAGTTTTCTCACTATTACTCTTCCGATTGTCTCCCCTATCCCACTGAGGCGGGGACTGAGCAAGCAGCTGCGTGGTGCTTAGTTGCTGGCTAGGGTTAAACCATGACGATTGGCATTGCTCTGTTCTCTGCTAGAATGTAGTTAACTGTTCTCTTAATTTCTATCAATTTTCATAGATTATTAAATTAGGAATGTATTGTGCTCAAAACTATACTTAACAAACTGTAGGGTTTTATTATAGATGTTTGTCCACGTGGCCCACAGACTAAGGGAATGCTATGAGTGTGTACACACATCAAAAGACAGGAAATGTGGTGGTGATTAATTGGGATGTATTAGAAAGTGTAGGACCTATAGAATAAGGGGTGAATACTGTCCTGGTTTCTGCTGGGATAGAGTTAATTTTCTTCTTAGTAGCTGGGATAGTGCTATAGTTTGAATTTAGTATGAGAATAGTGTTAATAACACACTGACGTTTTAGTTGTTGCTAAGTAGGGCTTACACTAGTCAAGGACTTTTCAGCTTCTTATGCCCTGCCGGTGAGGAGCTGGGAGGGGGCACAGCCAGGACACACAGCCTTTTTGCATCCAGCCTCTGTCACAGAAATTTCTGTGTCCAGTAGACAGTATAGTTTTGCCAGACAATCAGCATAGCTTTCCTTTTAAAGTCCACTTAATTATACAATGGCAGCAAGGATATTTTACCCCATTGAGTAACATGCAGTTCCAGAACTTGTACCTTTGTAAGCTGAATATGGAAACTGAGGTTTTCAAAGTATGCATTGGGTTTCATAAAAGCAAAACTGTGTCCAGGAGAACTGCAAGACAGGGAGACAAAGTGAGATGGCCCAGTTTCTTACGTCGCTTTAGCTGTCATAGAGAGGTAGCAGAAAACTAAGAGCTTTCAATTTAAAGTGCCATGCCAGCTCAGTGAATTAGTTGGGGTAAGAGAGTAAAGAGCTCATAACTGGCTTATGAGCACTATCCATATTGTGGAATGGCTTTTGTTGCAGCTCTAACTTAGTTCCTCCTTAATAAGCAGAATTGCTTCTCCAAGATAATGTTTCTCAAATGCAGCCTCAGATCCTTAGCTTTGATTCTCAAAGTGAGAGTTTATTTTCCTTTAACAAAGTCTACCCTGCATAAAAGTTTGACTACTGCAATCCTGTCCTACAGGAAGAAAATCTGAAATTCATGTGAGCCATTCCTAAAAATTGTGTTAGAGAACTGACAGCATACTTCAATAAGCTTTGACAAAATCACAGGGAAAAGTAAACACAATAAATGATTTTTGGACAACACAAGGCAGCGATCTTTTAGGAATGTTAATAAAAATGATGCCACATCAAGGGAAAAGAAGTTAGTTTAGAATGCTTCTTTTCCTCCCCTTCTTTTTTTTTCTGGAAGCAATTTAAAGATTCCACAGTGTACAGTTTTTCCATGAAACAGTGAACAATGTTCTGACTGACTTCAAATTTTAAAGGCAATGGAAATATGCACATTTTAAACTGAACCTCTTACACTTTGTCTATAATACCACGTCATTGCGGTTCAATCCAAAATTAAGGCTTATTAAAAGAATATAGACTAATATGAAGAATAATATATAAAATAGTAAGTGATATAGAATTTTTTTGATTTGTGTTGTTTTTTGTTGATATCCATTATGACTATTTTAAATTAAAAAAATTAGGAAATATTAACACCTGAATAGCTAAGTTCCATTGTAATTACACAAAAGACTGTTGTTTTCTTACGTGCATTCTGGAATTCTTGGCATTGCATGCTATCTTTGTCAGGTATCACTTATATCAGAGTTAACTGAAAAAACAACAAAGGTAAGTCTGCAAAAAGAAATACTTAATTTGTCACATTTTCCCATTTCTCTGTATAAATTTATTGTTATTGAGATGTAGTTAGTAGTTTGCCCAAAATGTCTGATTGGAGAAACAGTGTGGAGTAGCTATTAGGAATAGCTACTTTTCTCATATTTCATGCAGACATTTATTTTGTGATTTTACTGTGACCTTCCTGACTGTTAGGAGATTAATTAAGCTAAACTGGATAGAAGCATGCCATTTCATTCTGTGTTTGTAGGAAATAATGTAGCAATAACATAGCAAATGTGATGCTTGGTAGGAGGGGAAGGTGATTTTTACTTTGGAAGGAGATTGATTTCCCTTGTTTGTACTCCGACTCTCACACTGACATGCTTGTAGGCACCACGTGTGCCCAGCTACTGAATCATCCCCATGGTTGCTGGGCTCCTCTTAAGCATGCAGTCACATTTGGATATGTCTTTTTCATCCTTATGGAGCTAAGAGCCATCAGTCCATGCTTTTCTTCCTCTCTTAACCTTGGTCTTCTGGGAAAAGACGTATAGAGATATCTGTTAATATGTGTTAATTTCTCAATGGTCGCCTGCTACTCGCTCACATGTAATGTAATTATTACCAACTTGCAGTCTTTAGACCACCAGGAGTCCTCCTGATTACCTCAGAAGTATCTGTGAAAATTGACAGGGAAAATTAGAACATAGCTGCTATGCATCTATGCACGTGACATTCATATGGGAGCCTGCAGCGTGACATTAAAAAAAATTAAAATCAGAGATCCAGAAACTGACAGAGGTTTAAAACTGCTGTCCCAAAGCATTCAAAATGGCCTAAAAATCATACCAGCTTTTGCACGGTTTTCCTCACTTCTGTTTATATGGCTTATCATCATTGGTTCAGGTCCTTACAGCTGCAAGTGCCTGACTGCTCCTTTAAAGGATATTGCATCTGTTAAGAATATGGAATATCAGGGTTTATTTGAAGTCAGTACACATACTGTGATTTAAATTCTCACCTTAATCTTATTGATAATTTTGTTTTTCAGTTAAGCTCATTACAAAGAACTGAACCTGCAATTCAAACTCTGCTTGATCCATCCACCCTCTTTGTCTTCAAATAATGCCACTGGTTACTCCTGAGCAAACTCCTTATCTTCCAGGAGGGATGGAGAACAATTTATTCAACACGGTCTGTAGAGCCCAGGATAAGTGTAACGTAATGATTAAATGAAGTAGGAAAAGCATACTTTTCTATTGTGCCACTTTGATAAGTTATCCATAAAATAATAAACATGAGACCTTGTAAGGTTGTGTGATACAAGAAGCATGCCATGCTTAAGTTTAAAATGGAAAACCTACACAGAACTGGAAGGGGGTAAAAACGGGAAAAAAGAGCAAAGTATATGTCAGTCATAGGATTCTTCCTTTGCAAGAACTTTGAATACGTTTCATGTTAGTCCCCAGAACATACTGAGAGAAAGCTGAATGTGTATCACACTAGTCAGCTCCTTTGACTGTGTCGACCAAGGTGCTCTCCAGTGAATTGTTGAGATGACTGAATATCCAGATCAGAATGTATGAAAAGCTTTTCAGTAAGATTGAAAGCCATGAATCAGTCAATCAAAATATGTATGCTTATACATTAGTGTCCCAGAGTAGCTTTACTGCCTACAAGGCTGTGTAGGTACACCAGAAACGTCCACCATACAGCTACATTATCAGCAGGACACATGCAATTCCTTGCCTATGATGATAAACTCCTGCAAGAGAAATCACCTTGTTATAAAAAAGTTAATCTCTGCATTTCAAAAGCAACTAATGAGAAGTTCACTGCACTGAGTCTTCAGGTGTTCTTTGGAGTAGGACTACTAATTAATGAGCATAACGTGGAGTTAGATAAGATATCATTAGAAGCAGTCAGGTGATGATGATGTGGAGTAACAATTTAATTCAGTTTCATCCTTTGTCAAATCTTATAGTTGTTTGAAACTTCAATAAGCAATTTCTATGCATCTTCTATGTTTATAGGTACTTTATGCGCTAAATAGCTATGAAGCAGTATATAAAAATCCTCGTATTGATATCTCAGTTGCGTGGTGTCTGTATTGTGTCTCAGTATCTTTATTCTTTAACTTAGGGAGTTTCTTGGCTTCAAAAAGTTTATCATATCTTTCATTGACCTGAAGAAAGAGTGAATATGTCAATTTTCACATACTCCTCTTACACCTCTTGCATTCTGCATCATTTTATTTGATAAAATCTTTTTTTTTTTTTCAAATCAGACTTTCTTCCTCCTTCTTCTGCTTCAGACTCTGTGTCACAGAGTGTGCTCTTTTCACTGTAATCCTTTTGGTCCGTAAGTAATTTTACATAACCATAATAAAAAAGAAATGTCAGTTAGGGGAAAACAAATAATCTTTTTATATGCCACAACCTTTACTGCTACCATCTCACTGCCCCAAAAATTAACTGAGGAGAAAAAATTGCACAGATGAAATTATGTGTCTGAAGAGACTAAGTAATTTTAATAATTTTTTGGACATTTTGTTATAAGCTGTTTCTTCTGGATGACTTAGGATGGATGATTAAAAATCAGTGCAGAATTTTATTCTCCTAATTTTTAAATTATACAGCAGGTGGTGGGGATGGACAGTACAAGAAGAAAAATACTCTGTATTAAATGTACTGTGAAGTTTTGCATGCTTATGAAAGTAATTGACATGATTTCCTGCAAGACTACGGAAGCAAATATATATAATACTTTAATAGTATTTCTTTGGCATTGTGATACACAGATTAGAAAAAAATCAACATGGGTGTAGATCCCTGTCTTTATTTTTCTACCTTATGCAATTCTACCTGTATTTGTGACTTGTTTCGAGGTATCTAAAAAGTGGTTGCCATTGTGCCTCGAATAGGAGACTAAAAAAAAGTTGAACAGTCAGGTATGTTTGACAAACAGCTCATCCTTGAAAAAGAAACTGCTTAGGATCAGTTCCAATCATTAACTCTCTGACATTTCTAATGTGATCTCTTTTAGGGGGGAGACCCGGAGGCATCAAAGTGGCATCTGAAACACTGCAAATAGTGTAGTCCTGCCTCAGAAGTGAAGTAGCAGCAGAAAGAAAGCCTAAACAGCATCAAATAGCTGTAACAAAAGCACTTGTCTCAGCTTTCTGTGAATGTGAAAGAAGTAGTTTGTCTTTGCTGCAGGCATTAATAACAACGCAAGAAAGCCGTTATCCCTATAGTGCATTAAAAAGGCATATAAAGAGTGATATAGCTGAGACTTTCTGGCTCAGTGGACTCTCAGAAACTACCGGACTGTGCAATGTTAGACAGACACCACTACCAATTGTCAGAGCTGAGGTTATAATGTACGCAAGATGGCCAGAAGCAATATTTAGCAGGCCATTTTTGCACAAAGGTTATATTTTTTGTACTATTATTTGTTTCTCAGAGAACATACCTTGTGTAGACCACATCATCCTTATGCATTGTATTGCAATTTTCTCAGCTGCAGTGTGTTCAATTTATATAAGTAATAAGTGACAATTGCTAGAAAAATATGCACTTTCAATAGAATAATTATTTTATTTGAAAATATGCTCAGGCAAATAAAATTCACATTCCATGTACAGCATGATTGTAATGGCTTCAACATAGCTCACAGTAGTAAATTAACATGTAATTATCCTGAAACTTTTTAGTTTTAGTTTAGTTTAGATACAGTGTTCTTGATCCATCAGAAGGCCCCTGTGGTATTCGTGATATACTACTGATGAATATCATCTATGCTTATTCTAAGGCTTTTTCCTTCTATTTATAGGTTCTTCCCACTTCCTTAAGCTGGTAAAGAAATATGGGAGACTTCGCTAACAAGACATAAGCTAAAATCACAAGAAAATATATGCTAACGAAAAAAATTTTTATTTCTGTAAAAGTAAGTGTCTCCTTGGAAATGTTAATTGGTAATGCAAAAAAGATACTTTGTTTCAAAAAAATAGACTGAATTGACATTGTTACGTTAATTTATCCCATTAAAAATGGTCAAACATGCATTCATGGGGCTTAGAGTTAACAGGTAGGAGTTGTATTTCACAACCAGTGAGAAACTTGATAGTCTGCGTTCAAGGTTATTTTATACAGTTTTGGAACATAAATATCTATCACCTAAGGCCAAATTTACTTTCAAGGCTGTTTTCCTTGGCTAAACTGAGAAAAAAAAAAGAAAAAAGTCTTCATTAGTCTGGTAGTAACACAATTCCACTAATTTACCACACAACCAACTAATATAAAAACAAATAAAATCACGGTGCCAACAGTGATTCACGTTCTTATTTTATTATATTGACAAATGTTTAGTTTTGAGAAAATACAGTTTCTTAATGTTGCCAGAGGAAACTGTGTGAACAGTGAACCCCTTGCTGTCTTCTTTATTCTCCTCTAAGGCTTTTGTTCTTTGGACAACTTAATTCATATTTTTTAAAAATGAAAACAAAACCCACAAAGATGAATGAGGTAAGCTCCCAATAGCCACCTTTACTAAAAAAATACAATATAGAAAGCTTCCTAATATAAATGCTCAAGTGTTGGATTTTGAAGGCTTCTGAAACAAAATAAATTGTGACTCAGTAGGAAATTTGCAACTGAATAGGGACTTCTAACTCTTCTTCTATTTTACATCAGCTGGTTAATGACAGTTTCCAAATCATTTCTTGCTTCTGAAATTGTAGTCACTGCAGTTCAGAAGAGATGCATCAATGAAAGACTGTAAGCTGCTTATGGCAATTTCTGTCCCATCCGTAACTGATGTTTACAAGTAAACGAAAATTGGAATGGACGGAAAGCAAAGTTCTGAGTATTTAGATATTTCTATTTTGGATCCTATTACATTTTCAATATCTGAAATTCAATATTGGCTTCTCTCTAAGTCAATTAATAAGTGTAAAGAGACAATACCAAATAACTTACATAATAGCGCCTAACAAACTGAATTTCAACAGCTGACTGAAGTAGCCACAAAAATCCCTTTAAATGTAGGAAAAAAAAATTAAATAGAGCTTAGAAATACATGTTAATAGTGAATCAGTTGGGATTTGTTAATCTGACCAATAGGCACATAAACTGAACATTCATTTCGTTGAATTTCCAAACTACTTTGCAGCATTTACTTTTTTTTTCTTTTTAACTGGATTGCTTACTACTAATCCAGAACAGGAAAATTCAAGCCATTTCAAGCAGTTTCTTCCAAATATGTTCATTTTTTTCTGGCGAGTTAAACTTGTCCTGCATTTCTGGAGCAGTTGATACCCCTCTGCCCCTGAACACCTGCAGCTCAGCTGCTGCCCATGCACTAGTCCCAGTCTGGCCATGCCTGGAGCTCATGAACATGTTTCCTGTGCAGTAGTGTCGTGGTGCACGAGCCCTCTCATGTAAGTGCTTACGGCTGCAGTGAGCCCACATGTTGCAGCTGAAGTGTCCAGAGGCATCTGCTAGATTCACTGCATCTGTGATGTACTGCGGCTCTGGGCCAGTGCAATAAAAATCCAATCTTTGCCTTGAAAGCTGAATTTACTGTGCATTTCCAAAGTAACTGCATAAAAATGTGCAAACAAGTCTGTCCAAAACAAAAATGTGGAATGTGACCCTGTGCACTCCAGTTTGAGAACTAGCTGGGCAGACACCTAGAAACAAATATCACTAGTCTCCTGGGACTTCAGATGAGAAATCAGACACCTACAACTAGGAATTATTTTTCGATACTTGGTTTTTTTGAGTTATTTCAGAGAAATACTGAGACAGAGATATTCAAGATGCTCAGCACCTTTTATAAGCAGGCTTAAATATTACACATAAATATTACTAGAGAGGTTTAAATATCTACATATGTGTCAGCTACTTCTGTAGTCTTCTGTATTTTGTTCTGATGCTTAACTCAAAACTGATACTTCAGTCACTGCTTCACATCAAAAACTAGAGTGAACGAAGTCTGGATATCATTAAAGTACACTGAAAATCTTTTTGAATTCCATCTGTCCAAAGTATGTCTAATAAATCATCAAACATACATTTATTCATAATTAGCCCTTTCCTATGTATTGATGTGCTTAAGTATGCAAGAATGAAACATATCCAACCATGAAGGATGATGACAAAATATTTTACAGATTTCTCTTTTGAACCATGGTATTAACTCTGTATGACTTTCAGAACACCTCCATGAGAGCAGAGGAAAGACACTGAAAAGTTAAATACAAGTTCTACATATCAAGTACAATCTTTTGTACCCAATTCTTACACTGTCAAAGACTAATGTTATAAAAACCTATCAAAATATGAAGTGGGTTAAAATTATTCCTTCTGAAGAGCATTTTTCTCCTTACTTGTTAAAGAACATCTGTTCTTTAAAAAGTGAGTATAATTGTGATAGATGCCACTAAACGTATTTCAAAAATATTTCTTGCACCCTGGATTATTTCTAATGAGTTCCACTTACATACAAGTGATTTTGTATATGGAAAAAACTAAAAAGTGCTTAGATAATGAGACAGTTGCAACTAGTTCATATATATACGTTTGTATGCATATATGTTACTTCTAAGTGCAATTAACCAGATGTGACAGTGATCAAATAAAGTATTCTGGTTATATCAACTCCCTTTCCGCCTCCCTTTTGCTGTCTTTGCCTTTATTGACAGAAGGCTATATAATATTCCCTTCACAGCCCTTCTTCCCAGCCCCCAAACTTGCTGGATGACCTGCCATAGGTCAAGGACAATACATCGCACTTCAGCTGAAAAATGGAAGCAATGTGACGCTATTCACACACAGCAAAATTTAAGTATGAACTGAACATTATTTAAAATTATATTCTGTGCAGAGGTAAAGACCTTACCAATTTCAAACCAAATAATAATTTAAATCATACAGCAAAGGTCCTTTTCACATTAGAAAACAACCTCCTCAGAAGGAAACAATCACAATAAAATGTAAAGCTCTGTCATCAAGAAGGAAAAGGCCAAAATCCTTGGCACTTCCTCTAACTCAAAGGAAAGTAATTTGAAGAAAAAGAATACATGATGATGGTAGATGGTTTAATTATTTTCTTAAATTCTGGTCATTTCACTGAGGAGATTTAGTAAATGCCCCATTTAACATATCTGAAACACTAAACCATGGGACATCTTTAAGATTCATATCGGGGAAAAACAGCAAGTGTACAAGTGTCTCCCCATGCTACAATCACAAGGTATGTCTTTTAGCTGCAAGCAGACAAAAAATTTCTTTGTTCATCTTTGATTATCATGAAACAGTCTAGAATGATCAGACTAGTTTGTCAGGAGCTGGAGTCAAATCTGGAGAAAATGTTTGTTGTGGAAAAAAAAAAGGCAGCTAGATTACGAAGCAAATTATAACCCTGAGTGAGGACAGTCCCCCAAAGGGTTGTTAAGGGACTGCCACAATTGGAGAGGTACTGCATTATCAGATTGGGTGCAGTCTTTGTATCGATAACCTCACTCCCAGGACACAAATGGAACAAACATGAGGAAACATTGCCTTTCATAAGTTAAGTTTTTTATATTTGCCAGTCATCCTTTATCTCTTAATCAGAATTCAAACAGACAAATAGTACTTTTCCATATGTGCATCATTAAATCATATAAATGAAACTCCCAAAAGAGGCATTTGGGGATTAACATACCTTAACTGAATTTCATATTTTATCCCAAATTATGACAATCAGTCAAAACAAAAGGTTGTGTATAATGCTTAATTCAGAAAAGCACAAATTTATTGTATCAAGGAAATGCTGAGCACAGGCCAATTTTGTATGTATTCAACTCAGGTAAACTTCAGTTTCTAATTCTTCTTTTTTTTTCTCAGCAGATGAAAAATACATTTTCATATATAATGGTGGATTTTTTTTTGCCACACATCATTGCAAGAATTATATTGTCAAACCACACATTTTTAAAATTTTCTTTTCTTCCCATATTTCTATTTTTGTCATGCTCTGAAATTTACATTGGAATACAATTTTGAATGTGATTCTTTTTTTTCTTGTGCCGACACAATTATAATTTGCTGGTCACAACACATAGTATTGGGGTACTTCTAAAATATATGTAGAAATTTATTATATTCATATACTTAAAAATAATATTGCATATAAGGTTGTAAATTTATGTTAATGGTGCCAGAATTTATCATCCATGAGCATTACAAATATATAAGAAATTTAGTCAGTCTTTGAAAGCTTTGCTTGCCTGAGTTGTTATGAGTTTTTACATATATTTCTGAGCTGTACTCTCTAGCTCCTTTGGAAAACTTCTCATGTAACCTTCTGGCACTTTAGAAACAGATGGACTTTCATTACTATCTAGCTTTGTCCTTCTATGTCATTTTTTTCTCCTTTGATGGGAAGTGGAATGGACTACCTAAATATTTATGACTATGTGATCAGGCCTCCTGCTAGCACTCCATTTACCCTTTAGCACTTAATCAGGATGGACATATTTAAAACATCAAGTCTGAATCTTGGCCTTCTTGTAGTCAAAAGATATTTTTCCATAGATTTAACCAAGTTCATGACTTCATCCTCTGAGGCTAGCTTCCTTGGAAAATGTTCTTGTGTTATTTGCTAGCAGTTAGTTGTTACCAAACACTTCAGATATAACAATGTTAGCAAGGACAGTCTCACAAAAGTAGTGGTAGGATGACTTTTATATTAATTTCCAGATAGTCCTTTATGCCTCTTTATAACTTTCTGAGTTTGATTTTTTTTTAATTCTATTTTTCTCAAACTGCATAAGTTTCATTCACAATAAATTTAAAATAATCACTTTGATGTTATTCTAGTACACAAACTCTACAACTTAATTTTTCTTTAAATTTTCACACTAAGAATGTCTCTCCTTTATCTCTTTAATTTTATTCCTATAATCCCATCTAAATACAAACATGGACTTTTACATAGGGAGAGATGAGCAAGTGAGAAATATTATTTTTGATAAATTCGTCACAAAGTATAGCTCTTATGGATATTGACAAATGCCTTCTGTTTTTATTAGCATTTTGAAATTGTAGCCATGAAATACAGTACACGCTGATGGAGATAAGAAAAAAGTTGCAACCACATATATGTAAATTGTTATGTATATGAATTGTTGAATTTCATTTTAATTTAAATTTTATTTCAGATCTTCATTTCTTTCCTTCAAAAAAGAGGTTTTCAAATCCTGGACTAGATCTTAAGCTAGAGAGGCTCAATTCACTGTTTCCATTCTAGGTGTATCAATGGGATTTGATGGATACAGGACTAAAAGTAGCATCTGGACATTAAATAATTGAACAAATGCGCCATTAACAAAGAAAACAAATTCACAGTACACTTCAAAATACTCTTCTATAAATTGGGCAAGCTTTTTTTTCTTTTTTTTCCCCCTATGTAGAATTTCACACATGTATAGAATTATTTTGACATAGACTACATAGCCAACCATTGTACTTATAATATGCATCGCCACCTCTGCTTTGAAATGTTGGTGTCTTCATTTAAGCTCGTAATGAAAAATTCAGGTCTACTGTCTGATGCCTACATCAGCATAGTTCTGGATTTTAGGAACTGATATCAAGGAGCAAAAGTAGTAGCAGAAAAAACACAATGTGATTGAAAGAGGTGACATATAATGTGTAAAAAATGTAGGTGCCAGGAGATAAAACCATATTTTGTAATTCCTTTGAAAATGGAAACAACACTAACCTAATGGCAAGATCTGTTGATCAATATAATTAACAGAATTGCTGGCTAGCTTCATATAATCTGGTTTTGCTTTTCACTGACCCTAACCTTATACAAAAAGGTCAACAGTTAAATTTTAACTCAGCCATTTATGTGTTGCTCCATTTTGAAAAGCAGACATGTCAGGTTACATAGCACATTGTTGTCACACAGCACAGACTCTGTAATTCTAAAACAGGCTGCTATAGATACCTGCAGATATAAGTATATGACTCCAAATGAACAGCAAACAAATTTTTGCTCCACAAAGGTTTTATGTAGCAGCATTTGACTTGTTTTGGCCCAAAGGAAGAAAGAAGAGGAAGGGAAGGATATAAGTTTATTAATGCTCTGTGTCAGTGTACAAAGTGTGGAGATTAGGTATGTTAAAGTGGAAGGTCCAGGAAAGTGAGGAAAAAAAAAATGTTCCAGTTATTAACCTGCCCAGTATAGAACATGAACAGCATAGAACATTCTCCATACAGAAAATCTGCCTGTGCCTCTTGTAGCTCACAGCAAGACCTCAGCCAGTGGCCTGGAGAAGGAATTTATTAGTTCAAGAAAAACTTGTAGACCCAGTAGTCAATTAACAAAGACCAAAATCTATTCCGTGTGACGGATAGCCCCCATCTTAAGTATTGTTTTAAGTATAGATTTCTGTCTGCTAGTAACTGAAGAGACTAACCAGTAATTAACCAAAAGAGCTGAAAGGCTAATGACCTCTGTAGGCCTTCATATTGTTTGTTTGGTGACCAAGAACAGATACGGTTTTGCTCAACTTAAAAAGATCATGTTGTTTACCATGAAACCAGCATCCTTTCTGAACAGAGGACCAAGAGGAATATATTTATGTATTTGTGTTAATTTTTTTAAGTGTAAAAGTATCTTGAAGCCTCATTAAAATGATCTTAAAATAAGAAACATCATCAGATTTACTATGAAATAAAATTTTAATATTATTAGCACTAGCACAACTTTTATTTATAATATTTATGGCATTTTATGTTAAAAAGTTTCCTGGGAACTATTAAGATCTTCTCCCTAGAGCTTTTCATAAATAACTCAGTATAATAATTTCTTTAAAATTTTGAAAAGACAACTATGAACTCAATGTTTCAATGAAGAAGTAAACTGAGATGAAGACTGAATAAGAGTAAAGGAGTTATACATAATATTATTTCTCTGTATGCGATATTTTCATTATAAGTCTGTCAGTCGATTCAGAGGACTCACCAAAGAGCAATGATTACTGTTCCTGGTCTCTAATTTTGGTCACTCTTTTCTTTTAACTACTGAACACAAGACTACCACACCTAAGAGCTCAGAGATGATTTCAGGTCCTCAGGACAGGTGCTCACACAAAGCTTTTAATTGACTGCGTGTTGAGAGACAAGTGAGAATATATTCTTGGAAATAAGGCAGGGATGCAAAGAAGCACTTTCTGAAAGTGATTCACTCAGTAATCCAGCTAATACAGTATTTTGATGGATGATATTATTTCATTATTAATGTTATTATTAAGATTTTTTTGCTTGTTTAATGCTGCTGTATATAATTAGTAGTATATGGTAAAAGTTGGTTACAAAATACAGTTCTTATAGGTCTCACTTTTTACTGTTATAAAAACTTTTAAGAGTATCTTAACTAAGAAAAAAAAAATGCATGTGATTATAAATACTTATAGAAGTGTTATATTTTATACATGCATACCCAAACATATAAAAAGAACATAAAACAATTTGTACAATGCAGGTATTTGCAAACATAGTAGGACTTTTAATTCCTTCTTTACAGCTCTTTTTATCAGCAGCACCCTATTGTTTAAAATTTGACTATAGGGTCAAAAGCTAAAATAAGCTCATGAGTTTTTCTGTTACTTTTTCTCATGTAAAAATTCACATTCAGAAAGGTGTTCTCTCTTTTCAGTCTTCTTTTTTATTTGCTACACAAATGTCTTAGAAAAGAGAACAAGCCATTACACTTATCAACTCAGCTACTCCTATGCTGTGGCAAAGAACAGGTAAATCACAGAAATCTATGGCAAAAAAATCCCACTGATTTGCGATAACACTTTGCTCAATGTTATAACAGCAACGTTTTTATAATTTATCATATGCATTCACTGGTTACATGTATTGTTCCTCTAATATATTATGATGTGTTTTGTAGGAATAGTAACAGAAGAACAGTAACACAATGGAAAACCTTTTCTGATCACTGCCTCTGTTAATTACAGACAGAACATTGAAGAATAATCTTGTACATCAAATATTTGTTAGCTACATTTTAAAAAATAATAAAATTAGTCATCTTTAGTAATGTAGGCAAATATTATCATTGTTTCTTTTACATGTTTCTAATGCCTAAAATTGATTTTTAAAGTTCCTTTACATTTTGTGCCAATGTCACCAAACAACACACAATTTTTCAGGTTTTACAATATAGATCGTTATGTTTAAAAAAGAAATTCAGGCCACCCTTGAGTCCTGGTAAGAAATCATTACCCGTACAGATAATGAATAATTTGGCATTTAGTGCCTCCAAGACTATGCTGAATGCTTGATTGTAGCTCAGAGTGTTTCTGTGAAAAATTTAAGGTTTTCCAAGCCTGGCCAAGCTTTCAACTATACAAAGACCACCCTTCTTTCTCTTTTATTTTTTTTTTTTTTTTTTATTCTTTCTGTTTTCAAAATAAATTTATCTTTGAATTTCTGTTTTGTGAGAAGTTAAAAATAAATGGGTTTAGCCCATATGAAATTTCTCACAGAAATCACATGTTTTTGACCAGCTCTTCCAGCAGAATGACCAGGGGAAAAGTCTACAGAAACACCCAGCTGAAAGCTGCAATGATAAAAGTGTTTGAACTAAAGCTTTCTGGTGCTTGTGTGCTCTTGAATTTTGTTAGCTTCTGCTACATTTTCATGGCTCTGTTTATAATATCAGATCCAACAATTGACTTGATTCAATTCCAGATTATCATGTGTTCAAAACTAACAATGACCTGGTGAGGGTTAGAAAACCTGACAGCAAATAAGAAATATGCTGGCACCTCAAACATCCATCGGCCCTGGGCAGTAACATCGCTGACTAGCTAACTGTCAGAGTCTCCAAACCATGATTCTGTCCTGAAGAGAAGAGCTCTAGCACCAATGGACTGCCAGAGAAATACTATTTGCAATACGCTGGCTTCCCTTGCTGGTCATCTCAGGGATCCATAACAGGCCTTCCAAGCCCTCATGAACAGTCCTGCTCTGAACAAAAAGCAAATTGAGAAAAATTTCTCAACACTTACTTCATCATTGCTCTATCCCCAGCCAACCTTCTGCTATTCTGAAAAGAGCCATTGTTGTTCTCCCTTTCTGTGTCACACAGCAGAAACTGATCTCCATGCTGGTAGTTCATGTTGCACTGATGTTAACTGCTGCTTCTCTGTCAAATGATCAGTAATACCTGGATGCCAGCCAGCTGAGAAGAAATAGGCCACCGACTGATTTGGAGACACCCACTGGAAGCTGGTCGTTTGGTTGTAGGACCTAGCAACTACAGCTAGCTGTGCCATGCACCCTACAGCTGGGCAGCAGGAAAAGAAATTGCCTTTCAACAAGATGAACCCAGAAGCAAAGCTAGGGATCACTGAGCAATAGCCTGGGACTGTCAAGCATTAAATCTGCAGAGATTTAGATTACATGGATGGGCTCAGGCTTCAGTATGAAGCAGGTGTCTACACAGGTATGACTATACCAAGTCAGCTATTTACCAGTGTCTGAGGCACCAGAGCACATGTGTACCATAGCTAGTGTGAATTAGCATCAGTGATACACAGACAAAGCCCAAGTTACTCTTACCATGAGCTTCTCCATATTAACCCACTTGTAGCCTAGAACTATAAGACAGTTTTTAAAGGATTGACAAATTTATAGCGTGTGTGAGAGAGAACTGATCTACTGTTATATAGGTTATTTATTATTACATTATTTATTACCTTATTATGTTAAATTTCCCTCCTGTTTTCTTCTCCATCTATCTTTATGTTTAGCTGGAATTAAGTAGTCCCAGTGACTGAAAGCTGCTCAGTTATGGGAGCTAGAACAATAATAGAATGTGAATTAAACCAAAAGATAAATATGTTAGGAGACATAATGAGTTATGAAGCAAACTGTGCTCTCAAAAAATACGAAAAATAGTAGTAAAATAGTGAAGAGCTAGACCCTACAATGAGGCAGAACATTGAAAAACGGTTAAACTTATTTTCTTGATGCCTTGATCCAGCTATAGCATATGGTAATGGTGACTGACATTAGCATAACAGTGAAGGTTGCATAGTGCAACCAGAAAACTTCATCCATTACTATAGAGATCATCACTCTGGGAACTTGGAAATATGTATCAACATATGCAGAATTTGGTCAGCCTATCTGGGTCTAGTCAAGCAAAGAAAAAATATAGACATTATTCACATTTCAATTAAAAATATTAACAACCACCTTTAAATGGAAAAAGCACTTCATCTGTTGCATGGGGTGATGGAGGAGGTGTACAGTCCTGGCTCGGTCTTTAGTGTTGTCTGTGACTTTGTAAAAAGTCTGTTCATCTCACCTAATGTCAGACATGGATAATACAGACATTTACATCTGAGCTGGTTATCTGAATGTCTTTGACCATTGTCTGAGAGAAACAGGCACAATATATTTAACCTATTTTAAACACCTATTTTAGGATAAAATTAATTGTGCTCTAGAAATGCTCCTTTTCTCTCCATTGAGTGTATCAGATAGATATGTGTTATCAGCTATACAGGTGTTAATATAGTTATCAAAGCATGAACTGATAAATCCCACCTTGCCGTCCCTATTTCCTCTTAAGCTCTTTTCACAGTTACCTACGTAAGCTCTAAGATTTCTAAGGTCACTTCCAAGTTTGTGTGGGGATTAATGTAATGGGGTCTTGAATCAATCAAGGGACTACTGCAACAGCATCTTTAAGCAACCAAGTCCTTCTCCCACTTTTGAAATATCAGCATTGTTAATGTGTTTCAAAATGTTTTCCCCTCCTCAGAGTTAGGATAATTCTATATGCTCTAGCCCATAAACCAGTAAGCAGGCAGTAAAACTATGATGTGGTCACCATCACAGAAACATGGTGGGATGACTCACACAACTGGAGTGCTGCAGTGGATAGCTACAAGCTCCTTAGAAGGGACAGGCAAGGAAGGAGAGGTGGTGGGGTAGCCTTGTACATTACAGAGTGTTTTGACTGTCTAGAACTCAACGACAGTAATGACAAGGTTGAGTGCTTATGGGTAAAGATCAGAGGGAAGGCTAACAAGGCAGATATCCTGGTGGGAGTCTGTTACAGACCACCCAACCAGGATGAGGAAACAGATGAAGTATTCTACAAGCGGTTGGCTGAAGTCTCACAGTCTCTAGCCCTTGTTCTCGTGGGAGACTTCAATTTACCAGATATCTGCTGGAAATACAACACAGCAGAGAGAAAGCAGCCTCGGAGGTTCCTGGAGTGTGTGGGAGATAACTTCCTGACGCAGCTGGTAAGCGAGCCAACCGGGGGAGGTGCCCTGCTGGACCTGCTGTTTACGAACAGAGAAGGCCTGGTGGGCGATGTGGTGGTTGGAGACTGTCTTGGGCTCAGCGACCACGACATGACAGAGGTTTTGATTCTTGGAGAAGTAAGGAGGGGGGTCAGCAAAACCGCTACCCTGAACTTTAGAAGGGCGGACTTTGGGTTGTTCAGGAGTCTGGTTAACAGAGTCCCTTGGGAGTTTGTCCTGAAGGGCAAAGGAGTCCAGGAAGGCTGGACATTATTCAAGAAGGAAGTCTTAAAGGTGCAGAAGCAGGCCATCCCCATGTGCCATAAGTCGAGCAGGCAGGGGAGAAGACCAGCCTGGCTGAACAGAGAGCTTTGGCTAGAACTCAGGAAAAAAAGGAGAGCCCACCACCTTTGGAAGAAGGGGCAGGCAACTCAGGGGGATTACAAGGATGTTGTGAGGTTATGCAGGGAGAAGATTAGAAAGGCAAAAGCCCAACTGGAACTTAAACTGGCCACTGCCGTTAAAGATAACAAAAAATGTTTTTACAAATATATCAGTGACAAAAGGAGGGCCAGGGAGACTATCCCTCCTTTGTTGGATGCGGAAGGAAACTTTGCCATGAAGGATGAGGAGAAGGCTGAGGTACTTAATGCCTTCTTTGCCTCAATCTTTCATGGTCAGACTGGTCATCGTCAGAGTTTTCAGGCCCCTGAGCTGGGAGATGGAGATAGGATGCAGAATGAAGCCCAAATTGTCGAAGAGGTGTCAGTCACTGACCTGCTCCTCCACCTGGATGCTCACAAGTCCATGGGGCCAGGATCCACCCGAGGATACTGAAGGAGCTGGCAGAGGAGCTTGCCAAGGCACTCTCCATCATTTATCAGCAGTCCTGGTCAACCAGGGAGGTCCCAGATGACTGGAAGCTACCAAATGTGACGCCCCTCTACAAGAAGGGTCGGAAGGAGGATCCGGGGAACTACAGGCCTGTCAGCCTGGCCTTGGTACCAGGAAAGGTCATGGAACAAATCATCCTGAGTGTCATTATGCGGCACGTGCAGGACAACCAGGGGATCAGGCTCAGCCAGCATGGGTTAATGAAAGGGAGGTCCTGTTTCACTAACCTGATCTCCTTCTACAATAACGTGACCCGCTTAGTGGATGAGGGGAAGGCTGTGGATGTTGTCTACTTGGACTTTAGTAAGGCCTTTGACACGGTCTCCCACAGCATTCTCCTGGAGAAGCTGGCTGCTCACGGCTTGGATGGGTGCACTCTGCACTGGGTTAAAAACTGGCTGGACGGCTGAGCCCAGGGAGTGGTGGTGAATGGAGTCAAATCCAGTTGGCAGCCGGTCACGAGTGGTGTTCCCCAGGGCTCAGTGTTGGGGCCGGTCCTGTTCAACATCTTCACTGATGATCTGATGAGGGGATTGAGTGCACCCTCCGTAAGTTTGCAGATGACACCAAGTTGGGTGGAAGTGTTGATCTGCTGGAGGGTAGGAAGGCCCTGCAGAGGAACCTGGACAGGCTGGATCGCTGGGCTGGGGCCAACTGCATGAGATTCAACAAGGCTAAGTGCCGGGTCCTGCACTTGCATCACAACAACCCCATGCAATGCTACAGGCTAGGGGAGGAATGGCTGGAGAGCTGCCTGGTGGAAAAGGACCTGGGGGTGTTGGTTGACAGCCGCCTGACCATGAGCCAGCAGTGTGCTCAGGTGGCCAAGAAGGCCAATGGCATCCTGTCTTGTATCAGGAATAGTGTGACCAGCAGGAGCAGGGAGGTGATAGTGCCCCTGTACTCAGCACTGGGGAGGCCGCACCTTGAGTACTGTGTTCAGTTTTGGGCCCCTCACTGCAAGAAGGACATCGAGGTGCTGGAGCGTGTCCAGAGGAGGGCAACGAAGTTGGTGAAGGGTCTAGAGAACAAGTCTTATGAGGAGCGGCTGAGGGAGCTGGGGTTGTCTAGTCTGGAGAAGAGGAGGCTGAGGGGAGACCTTATTGCTCTCTACAACTACTTGAAAGGAGGTTGTAGCGAGGTGGGGGTCCGTCTCTTCTCCCTAGTAACAAGGGATAGGACAAGAGGAAACGGCCTCAAGCTGTGCCAGGGGAAGTTTAGGTTGGATATTAGGAAAAACTTCTTCACTGAAAGGGTAGTGAGGCACTGGAAGAGGCTGCCCAGGGAAATGGTTGAGTCTCCATCCCTGGAGGTATTTAAAAGACAGGTAGACGTGGTGCTCGAGATCATAGTTTAGTGTTGGACTTGTCAGTGCTAGGTTAACGGTTGGCCTCGATCATCTTAAGGGTCTTTTCCAACCTTTATGATTCTATGATTCTGTGATTCTAAGCAGTTTTGCATCTTCGACCACTGTGTGAAGGAGGAGACCTACTTGATATCATATGCTGTTTGCCCACACAAATTTATTGCAGCTTTCTTAGTGACATCACTAACACTATCCAGCATCAACCTGAACATTTGTACAGTTGTTGCAAAAGTATTTTGATTCCTCAGATCCCTCTTTTCTAAAAACCTACCGACTATTTTTTTCATCACAGGATCAGACTGTTATTTTTACATGACATAACCTCATTTTTTTTATTAGGAAAATATAACCAGGAAAACGCTAGCCTTGATCTTGCTCTGTAAAATTGCCTAAACAACAGCTTCATACTCTTAGCTCAGGCACGTGGCTTTGTGTCATAAGACACCGTTCAGAAGGAGAAAGAAATGTCACTGTGAAAAAAATTTGGAAAAAAACAAACAAATAAAGGTTTGCAATTCTGATTTACAATTTTAGTTTCAATGTTTGCTTTTATTACCTGCCTTCATCTCTCACAAGGTCTGATTCAATAAAAATTATTTTGACTTCAGTGCAACTTCCCTTTTCACCCAAAGAAAGAAAAGAACTTCTGAGGCTTGCTTAGGCTGCAGTGACATGAAAGCAAGACACTGTTTTTCTTAGATTCAGTTAGAATCAATAAAGTAAAATGATTTCTGTTTCTACCGAGGGAGTATTTACAATAATGCTATTTTGCAGCTCTGTGGGAACATTGGGTTTGCATCCTATGGGAATGCAAATCACCTTGAGAGTTAGATTTTGGCCTTAAGATACGTTTTAGCGTTTTCTCACTAATGTGATTAGGACCTTTCTTACTGTTGAGCTATGTGACCAAAATAAAGCTGTCCAAGTTTGCAGTTGTGCAACAGTCCTGCCATTTGCATTGTACAATATATTGGAAAGACCATCTTGCCTTCCAGCTGAATAGCCCATCCTCAGAGCTCAGTCATATTTATAGTCTTCATGTTTTGTGGAATTTTTTTTGCACTTGTACAATACCAAATGTAGTACTTGTGGTGACTTTGTGTTTTTTTTTTTTTCCACTTCCTTCCCCTGACTTGTTTGTGAAAAGACTTAACACCTCTGTCCTTGAAATGCCTATACATTGGCAATAAATAGAGCTTAAATTCTGTCCTCAGATTAGCATGCAGTTTCTGCTGATAGAATTAATAAATATGACACATGTCCTCTTTATACCTTCGCAGCTCTGCAGAGAATGCTCAGGAAAAGTAGATGCTATCCTCTTTGCAGAAGTGGTTCTCCCCAGCACAGTGACATTTACTTGTCAAGATGAAAATAATGAAAAATTAATCCTGTTGCCATTAGTGGCAAAAGCAAAAAACCTCTTAAACAGATGGGTCCTGCTACACTTTGAAAAAATTGCACTTGTGTTTTGACAGAAGGGAAGCCCACAGGCGATTGAAAATATCAGGCAGTGTCAGCCCAGGTTAGGATGAGGTGTGGTTTTCTCCCAATATGTTTCTTCGTCCTTACTGTGGCTCCCTCATGTGTGAAATGGGGATAATAATATAACCTTTTCCTGTAATTCTCTGGAGATCTGTAATTAAAGATGATCTAGAAGAGGGAGAGATTATTTTGCCAGCTGGTTCAAAAGGTAATAGACACAATGATAATACTTATTAGTTGTTCATTAATATTGTTATATGCGACTACAGCATCTAAAATCTTTAAATACAGGACACAAGGCTTCTATGCCAGGAACTAAAAAAGTCTTCATCCACTCTGTTTAAAAGCTAACACAAGAAAAAACAGATAAACACAAATGAACAGATGGAAAAGAGGAGGTATCTGCAGCCTAACTACCAAATAGCCTTTTACAGACATTAGGGATAAAGACATTTAAAGAGACCTTGAATAAGAGGACGAGGTAACTCCAGGCATTTAGGGAGAACTTTTGCAAGCATGATAGGTAACCTAAAAAGAAAAACAAAGATGCTTGTTTAAAAAATTGAAAAACAGATGATGGAGTGTGGCATTACAATTGTATGATCCACTGTGATTGTCATTTGCAATATAAATACACAATGAAGTATGATTGGTAGAGAAAGAAAAGGCCATGAGGAGCTTTGAAACCTGGTGGATGGTATTTAGTAAGATAGATAAAAGGATTAAATAGAATGATGCAGAATGAGAAAGGTATGAAAAGAGAGACAAGGGTAAGGAGCCTTAGCACTGGTGACACAAGAGAAAGTGACTATGCTAGACTTATCTGGAGGGAACTGAGAGACACCAGACACCTGTCATCAAGCACTGAGTTTTATCTTTGATGACTACAAAGTCCAGTCAACTTCCAAACAGTTCAAGAATTATCACTCTCTGATTTTGCAGAGAGCATTAAGATGTACAACAAAAAACCAGTTCTACCCCATTGAAAAATATCCACAGAACCTAGGATGAGACCATCAAGGTCATTGACCATCTAATAAGACAAAAAAAATCTTCCTTTAATAGTTATACCTTACAGCTTCTAAATTTCTATAGACAGGTCTATAGCTTTTCATATGTAGAATCTCTAGGAGAAAGAACCATAAAACATAAATGTAAACAGAATACAAATTAGCCTTGACACTAATGGGTAATTCCTTATCTAATCAATAAAAAACAACAAAAATGTATTTTCAAATCTTTTTAATCTCAAGACCTGCTGTTGAGCCTTAACAATATCAGAGTTGAGCTTCTATTTTGACTCATTTCAAAATGCATTCAAAAGCTAAATGAATTAGAATTTACAAAATGCATTAAAAGTTACATCTGACATTGATAAATTCTCTTTCAGCAAAAACCGTAAATGAAAATGTTCAATGAAAACTGAAAAATCATATTGACTCATAATAGTAACTGTAACAGCAATTTCTAGTAATGATGAGTAATCTGAGATACAAAGAACTTAAATGTGCTGTTGCACAACTCAGTGCCAGAAGAGGAGATAGAAAGCAAGAAAAAAGCAAAGTGTTAGCAAATAGATCTAAATTTCTGTCTTGATTTCCTTCTTACAACAGTTTTAGGCTTGTCTATGAATGGTAAGATTAACCTATTCTAGTTTCTTCTGGCACTCTGTAAAGTGTCAGGGAGTACAAATAGGAATACAAATGCGATCCGTTTAACTGCCTTATAACAGTGAAGCAGAAAATATTAAAAGGGTTTCTGCTTTTTTTTCTGTTTAAAATTTGAACTTTGCCTTAAGAAGTCCTGAGAATATGTAAAGAATTTTTTACAGCCAGAAGCAAATCAGTTATTAGAAAACTAATTTTAATTGCAATTATGACAAGAAATATCTTGTATAAGAAAACAGAGGAAAAAGAAATGTTGCATTCAAAAAGTGTTTAATCTCCTTCTTATACATTTTTTGAGGACTCTCCTTGAAAGTTAATGGGTGGAGCTATTTAGAGTGTGTCTTGACACTTGTGTCTTCCTCTTGTGCAATTATGGATATTTTTATAAGAAATTTGAAGTGGGTTACACTTTTTGTCAAATATACATGTAATATACATGCTGCAGCAGGACAACCCCAGCTAGGAGGATTGTATGAAGTTTGACAGACATGCGGTCCATGACACCTTTGAGGTCTTCCAAGGCAGTCATATCGCAATCAATAAGGGAATGGTCTTTGATGGCAGGTAATCATCATTGTAGGCACTATTAAGGGTATCTAAAATTGCACATTAGCCTCAGTAAGATCAAGGATTTAATTTGTGTCTTTTTGAGGAAGGTATACTTGAGGTGGAAACAGAAGACAAGTTGTAGTGCAGTGAGGAAAGTGTGCAATACTCTAACGCAAGTGCAAACTGCACCTAAGCATAGGTTATACAGGCTGTTTTGTGACTATATAGAAAATGGACCAACTCTTATAGTTATTTTAATAAAACGTCATACAGATAAAGCATAAAGGGAAATGTATCAAGATTTATTTGATAACATGTCCACCCAACAATATCTCTTATAAAGCATACTTTGCAATGTTGTTAAGGAAATTTCAGTGTAAATGTCTGAACACAATAGCCTGCAAACGGTGATAATGAAAGATTCGATCTGCTCTGAAGGCAGGGGGTAGCACGCTGACATCTGCTCTTACATCTCTTTTCACTGCTAACATGCAAAATACAAAGAAACCAGAAGGCTGAAAAAAATCTGGTGTGTTTAGTACAAATGACAAATAATATAAGGAAACAATGGTTCCTAATTTATTATTGTGGTGGGGGTTGTTCCCATTGTGTTTATAAATGAATATAGTTTACAAGTGAAAACAGATTGGAAGGGTGTTTTCAAAAAGAACTGGGCAGATGCTGAACACTCACATATAATAGGAAGAAATTCCTTTCCTAAGAAATAGGTTGTCTTAGATCAATGACTTATCTTAATATATTTCTTTTCTGGTTAAATGAGAACAGGGTGATCGTTCCCTAACTTTGGCTGCTTATTACTTTTTTTTAACTTTATCAACATTTTGCTCCAAAATAGGATGATTTTTTGCAGAAAGGTTTCCATAAATGTTACCATAAACTCCATGGTTTTCATACTTTATTTTAAAAAAGAAATAGGAAGATGAATAAGGAAAAGATGTTTCTTTAGTAATAGCAGGAGGGCACGACAAAGAGGAATGTGTCACAAAAATTAAGACAAAAATTAGCTATAGTTCTATATTAGAAAGCCTATTTATTGTGCAAAGAAGTTATGAGTAGTTCCATCTGAATTGTTAGTCTTACACTATGCTTTGATGTAGTATTTGTTGTTAACTTTTTTAATCAAGTATCATAGCATAACATCTAGGCACCAGAAAGGAAAAGAAAAGGAAAAAAAAAAAAAAAAAAAAAAAAACCAGAGGTTACCTGCTACATATAGAAAGACAGAGGTTAAATAAGTATTATTATATTTTCCATCGTAAATGATTTTTTTTTTTCTAACCAATGCGTAATTTCCATGATGTAATGAATATGTAGTTGCTATGCACTGCAAGCTTGATTTTCTTTAAATAAACTACCCTATTTCTTCAGTAAGGAGGTGGAAACCTGAAGAGGAATGAAACAATCACAACAGTTTTACATGAGGTATTATTAAGAGTTATATAAATTTTGTCATGCAACCATGCTACTGCACTAAAGATAAAGACTACAAGAAGTCGTATTCTCATTTGAGAAAGCTTATAGCTAACTTCCACAGGAAAAAAACAGCACTTGAAACTCAGGAGTATGTGATGGATCAGGAACAGCAATGTGTTGGGTTTTTTTTTTCCTCTGTATTTCTTCTCTGTAGGTATTTTTAGCAATAAGACTTTAGAAGGATGAAACTATCAAAATAAATCTCAGCCTGAGCAGAATGATCTTCAAGGAAAGTATTTCTCCCCAGTCAATCTTACACCTCCAGAGTGAATACTAAATATTTTAAATGGAAAATGATGATTTTTCCCACATTTCCAAACCTTTCTTTTCCTTGGAGTCAGCACAGTTCAGTGTACCACACTTTCTGCTTCACTGGCCCTCTGTATCTTGTGTTTCAGGTCCCACTTGAGGCATGGTTTAAATCTTTGATGAGGAAGAGTTAGTGTCTGGATCTCAACAGCAGTGACTTTGGGGTTAATGCAGTAATAAAGTGTGTCTCAATGCAAGTTTCTCTATTACATTCTGAAATTAGTCATCCTTGTATTGCTGAAAATATTTGGATGATTCAGAAACATTGTGTATCATGAGTGGAAAGAAAATGTATTTTTATACAGCTTTTTATGATGTTACAGGATTTGCTTATAGTACGAATTAGGGGAGAAAGATGTTATTTTAAGAACCTGGATTTTATTTTAGCTTAACTACAGACAATTGGATGAGACAGAGAACCATTAATGAAGAGTGAGAAGTTAATGTTATTGCATATCAGATATGATTTTGTTGGTGAAGAAGAGGAAAGCATGTCATCTTGCAACTAGAAGACAAACAGTTCCTTTACAAGGAAGCAGTATAGGGGAGAAGTTACTTTAAGGGCTCAAGAGAAAAAGATGGAGAAAAGAGGATTACTGAACAAAAGGAAAGTAGGTAGAAGAAGATTGTCAGCGACAGTAAGTCAGAAAGACATGGTAGATTTACAGACACTTTCAGAAATAATAGCTATGCTGTGGCTGCAATATATTTGGGACAAGAGTTAGACAGGAACTGTTCCATCTGCCACGGGCAGGTCTGGAAGTGGTTTGATATTACCTCTTCATAGAGTAATGGTGCAAGTAAAGAAAAGAGCTATAAGAAGTGGACGCTTACACAGAGACATTTTCCTGATCCTACAGTCTTCAAGGAGTTGTGCTGCAAAGGTGTTTTAGGTTGCTTTGCAACTCATTTCCACTTGGCTTGTCATATCTTTCAATCATGTGGAAAAGCCATCTTTCCTCATACTGGTTTCTGATGACAGTTTGAAGAAGCTTGGAAAACCACTGGGTGTTTGTTTTTGTATTTGCTAATCTGTACATTATTCAGGCATTTAATGATAGTGTTAGTATGCACGTTAAAGCATAGAGGGGGCATGTAAATCATGGGACAAATACTCCATATTGAACTCTTCTTGACCTTTCCTATGTGTTAAAGACTAAATTATCTGTTTGAATGCTTCCATCTCAGAAATGTGTGGAAGTATTTTCTTCTTTATTCTATTTTTCTCACCAAGGACATTCTTTAAAAAAAATTAATTCTCACAGCTAAGATGCTGGCTTCACACAAGCTTCGTGACTGTCAACTGTTTCCATCCCATCATTCCTGGATGCAACAGGAATGAAGAAAAAAACCCCAAGGCTCTCCCTTTTTTTCCCACCTTCTTCTGTCCAGCCCTAGGAAAAGGAAGCATTTTCTCCCATACTCAAGTCTGACACCTCTCACAATTATGGCTTCGGTTCACTCCCCTTTTAAGAGGCAGAAAGGACTGCTTGAACAGGATTTGGCACAGATATGTAGGGTTACTCTTTTGTACTAGATGCTCCTGAAGATACTTCTGCTTGACATCTCTGAATTATTTAAACCCAGTTTATTCAGAGCCAGTGTAGAAATCCACTAAAACAACTAATCTCTACAGGGAAGTTTTCATGGAGCAAATTAAACATAATACAAGCATGGGGATTCAAATTAAACATAATACAAGCGTGGATATTTTACTCTCATTTTTATTTCAATGTGATTTATCATCAGGCAGGATTTTTTTCTTCCCCTCAGCTTCCACAATGTTAATACAACTTTTTTCTCCATTGCCATGTGGTATGACAGATAGTAAGATTAATGACAAAGAACAAAGGTCCTTTTGTTGTTTAATAGATAATTCTATCATAACAAACTGAGAGTAAAACAATAAATCTCCCCTGCAGTACCACTGGACAGCTAGTCTGTGGGGCTCTGACACCTTTCTAGTGTCTAGTATAGTGCCAATGGTATAATATTGTATTTAGTTCCAACTAGCATGATCACATATATTCAGTATTGATCAGCATGGACAAATATGATGACTACTGTGGGAAGAAGCTAGCAAGGGAGGAGCCACTCCTCAGCTACTTGCCACTTGCATATTTTTTGCATTGATAGCTTTTTTTTTAACATCCTATTGGAGTTAGGTCAAAGACAAACAACACTCTTCAGCCTTGTTTGATTTTTTCAACTTCTTCCTCAGCCAACTACAGATCATACATTTTAAAATTCTTTCACATTAAAATGGCAGGGTAATACCTTCACCTATTGTATTGGTAGAATGCAAGTTACTGATGGTAAAATTAGCAATCTGATAACTTTATGGGAAAGCTAGGTTTGCACACTTGTTTTATATTGATTTCATGCATACTTCTAATTATCTTTAACTATCAATAAAATAAGGCATCAGCTCTCTGTCAATCAATGGACCAAAATGTAATATCAGTTGAACAATTTTTTTTTTTTCCATCATAATGAATAACCTGATTTTGTTAATCCAAAACCTCCAACCTTAACTCTAAAAATAGTGTCTATGTATACTTCTTTAAAAATGAAGTAAATACATCTGAATGCATTTATCTGCCATCATTTTTTTCCCCTGTAATTTCCTACTTACTCTATATGGCAGATCATTAAAATAATAAAAAACCTAATCGTTTTAAATACCTTTCTACATGGGCATTGCATGTAGTAATAATTTCTGTCGAGACAGAAATACTAACATAGAGTTACTGGCCTTCAGCTTTCTGTTACGAGTGTAGTACCACTAATGACCTACTGAGTCTGTCCCCTTCAGAGGTGAATTTAAGCAGAAGCTTAAAATGTGTAGATGGGCACAAAAAACTGTTTGGAGCATGGAGATGGTGAGAAATAAGCTTGTCAGTCACTCTCATCGTTGCCCCCTTAACTGACATACATCTGCATTAATACATGGTTTTTCCTAAGTGCTGGTAATCTATCCAGGGGGAATTAAAGACTGAAAGAAAATGCTAAAAGGTAGGCTGCTGTCAGTGACTGGAAACAAACTAGTTTATTGCCATATGAACATCGATCCATCACTCAGGGCATAGTATCGGGAGATTACAAGCGCTACCGATATTTGTCAAAATCTGTTTTCTCTTTTTACCTGTAGCTTTATTCTGCCTCTGTCCAAAATAATGATCCTGTTGATCCAAGTATTTTGCTGTGATGAAATGGTGCTTGGCAGGCATGAGGCTACTGGGGAAAGTGCTGTACACACGGCAGTGTTTTGATGAAGTCTGCTCCCAAACAGGCTATTACTACAGTTGGAAAGAGAGCCATGACTAGGCCCCCTTTCTTTCCACACACGTTTTTATGACAGAAGATAGAAAAGGGATTTCACAGAGTTAGTAAGATGACAATATACCTCTTGATAAACCCTACGGAAAGATGGGGTACTTTAATGGGCAAAACCATCAAGTCCTCTCATACACCTTCCCATTTCACTGCCACTTTTTTTCATTGCTTGTGAATATGAAGAATGTTTAAAAACAAAACCCAAAACAACTCACAAGAGAGAATACACTGCACTGATCCTCCCTATTGGAAAGTTGCATACCTGTCAGGAGAGACAAATGGAAGTCAGAAAAACAGCTCTGGTCACTGATGCAATTTAAAAAATCTTCCTTTAATCTGGCTGAGGATTTACCAAAGATTTCAGTGACTTTAGTGTGGTTGAGCAGGATGGGCTAAGAGTAAACAAAGACGACAATGCAAGATTAGGAATACAAAACTGTGCACACCTTTCTTGTTCTTTTAATCATGATGTCAGGATTTTATTTTAGCTAATTTTGCTTTTTGAATGATTATTTTAAAAGATTTATAGAATGGTAATAAATGTTGGTAAACGCAGTAAGCAGAATAATAAATCACTGCTTTAGCGATATGTGTTCCTCAAAGATTAAATGGTAAAACAACAACAAAAAAAATGTTTCTGCACCTTTGAAGTTTTAATAACTACAAGTGGAATCATCAAATCAGAAGAATGGAAGTTCTTACTAAAGCCTGGTTTCTGTGTTGAAGCAAAATATGCCATTTAATACAGTTAAATTGTTACTTGAGACTGCAAAAATTCATACATTCCACTTTCATTTGGAAAACTGGATATCTCAAGTTCAGCCTAACTTTAGAAGTTACAATGTAGATGTGTTTATCTAAACTGTGGGTCCTTCCATAATCAAAGGAGAAAAATTAGCTCATTCATTTAGTCAGCTTCTCAGCTTTAGAATGAGATAATTTCATTTGTTTTACTATAGACTCAGCTAGGTTCAGATGTCTAGAATACGGACATTTACAGTTGGCCAAATTTATCCTACTGTAAGGATATTTCTATACTGATAGATAACACAGGTAGAGGGAGCAACTTCAACACTATGTCACTTTTCATCCATGTTTCACCAGGCTGTGCTTCTTGGTCTAGTGCCAGAAACCAGACCTGACACTGTTTTATTTAGCAGCAAATAGTTTACAAAACCATTTAGACTGTTCAATGGTCATCTTACATGTCTAATTTCAAAAACAGATATCCAAAGCAACAAACATACAGATGGCAAGATGACTGAGTTAAGAAAGAGTAGAACTAATTAGCATTTTGGTTAAACAGATATTTTCTTTGGTTCCTTGCCTAAAATATTTGAAGTGTCTCTATTGCATTACTAGTAGCAGCATACAAAATAGAAAACCTTGAGGAGTGAAAAAAAGAGCCAGCTGTATTACAAGCACTGCAAAAAGACAAAGAATTTTACAACTTTGTCATAACTTTTGAAAACAGAGGGTGGTAATCAATGACTGCTGAATACACGTTGTCATTTTCATGGAGACAAGAGAGAAAGTTTACATGGTTATAAAGTTTAAAACCAGACCAAAAGTCCATTTCCTTCAAGTTGTCAGCAGCTGCCTCTATGTTTGTATGTCACTAATGAACTGCTGACCTTCTGCCACGGCAACTTGCCATAGTTACAGAAAGAATCCAAAGATAAAGAACCCAGGTTTATTGCAAATTGGAGTGTAGGCACACAAGACTATGCTTGCACTGTAAAAAGCTTCATTTTATGAGGAGAGTAACCTGACTGGATGTACATAACAGCAACCAGAATGGAGGAATGAAATTAAGCATTTCAGCAGTACAAGCTGATAAGGATTCTGGAAGTAACCTCAGCAGGGATTTACAGCCTTCTAGTTAACGTTACAGTTTCTCATCAGGCAAGCAGTGCATAGCTTTAGGAGCCAGTAGTCTTCCAAGTCAATCTCCTGCATCAAGCAGATCTGCTTTTATTGTAAGAGCATCTTTAGAAACCAAAACAAAACAACAAAATACCACCACCATCAACAACAACCAAGAAACAACAACAATAAAAAACCAGGAAACATCATATAGGCCGAAATTCAAGACAAGATCAAGCTTGTAATACACAGAGAAAAGACAGCAAATTCCAAAACAATGGTCTAGCTTCAGAGTTGATGCAAGCACAAATATCTGTCTGAAGATGGATATCCCCCAAGAAATGAATTTTTTACACTTGTGTGCATATTTGGCAATATACGTATATATATTAAAAACTCACTTGTATTTAAGTACTTATTTTTAAACAAGCCAACTTCATTATGATATTTAAGATCTTGATGATATGAGATCTGATTGTTTCCTTTGAAGCTCTTGGCACCTGCTGACTTCAGAAGTGAATGTACTGTAAAGGGAATGGAAGCATCACGCATGTTAAAATTATGTTAAACAAGAAGGAAAAGATTCTTTTAGGGAAAGCTTTGCTGTCATAAAATGAGGCATGCATAGTTTTCAAAGATCATGTGTAACCCTGGAACATAACTACTATTTCTGGATTAACTTTGTAATCAGCTGACATTTTTGAAGTTTAGAAATTGTAACTTTTAGTAAGCACTTATGAACCAGGATTAAAAGAAAAAAAGGTGAAATACAGATGTAAATAATTTAAGTACCCAGGTCAGTTCAGGTTTCTGGAAGTTTCTTCTCCCACTATGATGCTCAGAGCTCTACAGCAAGCATTAGCAGAGCCAGTGCATGCTAGAATCTGGACTTATCAGTACCTAAAGGTAAGGCAGAAAAGAACTTATTTGGACTCCTGATAATAATGGGTCAAATATACTGAGAATGTAAGCAAATTCAATTCCATTAGAGATCCATTAGTGTGCACAATTCTTAATAGTTTTATAGTTAATTGGTTTAACGTTATTAAACTAACAATTTAGGAACGACTATGTAAATTAAATATAATAGCAACTACTTTGACATATCATCTATTATCTATTATAAATACCACAGAATACTGATAACTCATCCGCTAGGAGAAAAAATGATCAGCTTAACTGCAGGAGGAAATTGCTGAACTTCCCACACAGCTTCTTAAAATTGCTTACTTGGTCAATTTTTTAATCATAATATGACTAGGTAGGAAATTATTCATGGGGTTCTGTAATGACAATACCACTGTTGCTAATTAACAGGATTCTAACAGTCAAGATGAATTCTAATTCATGGCTTGGTTTATCAGTGTTCCTAGCATTCATCCAGCCAAACATGCCAGAGCTGGAGGTGGACAAACAAACTTCAGAAGAACCTTGTCCCATCAGAATACATTGTTCTACAAACTTGAAGACTACTTTGTGAAATTAGGTGATTTCATGAGAATTTTAATTTAGACTACATTTAGGAGATAAATTTGAGGCAATATGAACATATTTCCAGTTAAATATTTTAATATTGAATCTCTTTTTAAGACTCCCTTTTTGAAATAGGTTTTCACTTAGATATTCTTAAATCACACATATATTGAAACGGAAACTTGAAACAGAGATAAAATGAGTCAAACACTTTAAAACACTTTAAAACACTTTAAAAAAAAACAACAACATTTTTCTTTGGGAAAATTAAGAAAGGTTTTGTAGTACAAATTGGTTTAAACTAGAAGAGATTATTTGGTATACACAAACTTTTCCATGAATGTAATTTCTGTCCCCAACAGAAATCTCCACTGGAGCTTTTTTAAACAGGAGCTTTCTTTGCAAAATGGTTTTCTTCCTGTTGCATCCACCTTTCTCTTATTTCTTTGCCTGAGACTTTCAATGCATATCCCCATGACCCTATTATCTTGTTCATCTCTTCTTAGAGTAGAGAGGACTGTCAGACAAGGTATCATTCTTGCTTATCATCTTCAGCTCCAAAACTCTGTAGGAAACATAAGGACTAGCCCTGCCCAGCTGACCCTTTGCTGGCCCATCCCTAAAGTCATCCTGAGGGAAAGTTTAGAGCATTGAGGATACAACCGTGAAGCAGCCTCCCTCCTATCACTACTGTGATTATTGGGCTTCTCTGGAGACCATCTGTTCAGTTTTAATAAATGCAGTGGAGTATTAATAAGTGACTAAAGCCAGTAACTTTCTATTTTAGTGCTACATTAAATTAGCTCTGCATTACAATAGAACGCTTATGGCTGTATCTATGACATCCAAATTAATTTTAAATGTATTCATTGTTATGAGTGCAATTACACTGCATAACAAGGAGTTAAGAAGGACATGACACTCAGAAAAAAAAATCATTTCCATTAAAACTTAAGTACAGCTACTACACTGTGTTTTAAAGCTATTTTTTCCTTTGCTGTAGCTTTTAGTTAGTAAATCGACATCTCTCAGATACATGAATATTTGAAGCAGAACAGGAGCCTTACCACCCAAAAATTCTTAACAGTGGATTGACCTGTCATTTTTTTTTTTGTTTTCTTCTTCTTCCTTTTTTATCTTTCAGAGGTATTTTAAATTATCTTTTCAAAGGTTTTTGGGCATCCTTCTACAGCAGCCATCCAGTTTGAATTTATGAAGTGCAGAGACTAGTTTGGACAACAAAATCCAGTTTTCCTGACATGTCAGTCAGGCAAACATTGCCACAGTAAGATGCCACTCTAGAGCAGCTGCTGAGCAGAAAAGCATTAGGATCAGGATTTCAGAAGGGTTATAATACCTCTGCCGTGCACAACTCCTTAAATACTGTGTTTCAGAGGTGAATAACCCATGCAATTATTTTTCTTTTGCTTCCTCAGGATATATTTATCCTAAGTTTTATTTCAAAGTTGGGATGTCCTTAAGAGGTAGAGGGTTATACATATAAGTACAGGATCCCTATAAATCAGTCAAGGAAATTCTCCTTCACTATGTCAATCTGATTTTCTGCCTGAATCATCAAACACTGCAGGGATTGTCTGTAGTTTCCCTGGGAGAACTGGCATGCACTTTAAATGAGAAAGCCATGCCATGTGTATAAAAATATCATTGTTCTTTTCCAAGTTTAGCCTCAATCCACTCACAATTCAGAGCTAAATCTGTATTGTTCAGAAGATAAGGAGCTAATACAATGACACTGTTTCTTCCCATGTCCTTTTCTGTGTAGCCCTTACAGGCAAAAATAACAAAAAAAATCTGTCTTTCAAAACTATGTGGTCCAAGTTTCTCTGATCTTGGTAATTCAGTTCATGAAAAAATTTATAACTTAAGAGTTGGAAGAGGGTAGTTTTAATCCATTAAAATATGTTGATGTTAATGTTGTGTATGTATAGTTTAAATAACCTTGCTTTTTAAATACTTCCATGAGAAAAAATAATCTTTTGTTTTCAAATTTGAAAAGGATTATTTTAACAATATTGAAATGTCTTCAGTTTTTAAATAACAAATTATTCAAAATTTATCCTTCTTGGTGGATGTCTTTTAGTTTAGTTAAAATCCAAAGTGAAAAGATTTTGCTAGAAACTATTAAAAACAACTCACATCACATCATATTTAAGTATTGTCACATTCAAATTATCTAAGTAGAGGGCTGCATAGGTTGTAGAGATAAAGTAAATAAGTCTTTTTTCACTTCATCTCGATTTCTAGAAACAGTACTTCCAAAAAGATGGCTATTCCAGGTGCTACATTGGCTGTGATTCAAAAGTCAAAGTTACAATAAGTTATCCAAGCTATTTTGTTCTGACCTGTGCTTTCATGCAGGTGTACAGTAATTGCCAGGCTGGTCAACTGATGCCTGAAAACAGAAAACACAGGAAATTGCTTGAACTAATACTGGACATTATAATAAGCAAATCCTTCATTTCAAGATCTCATGAAATAATCTAGTAATCCAGTAATTTTTCCCCATTTTCTTGTCATTTACCCCTTGACACCTTTTAAAATAAACCTGTAAACACCTTTGTGCTAAATTGGTGCTGTATGAATTCCTGAACAAACACACTAATTCTCAACATTCAACCTGTTTCTTTTACAGTCTTATAATTGTGCCATAGACGTTAAAAGGCAAAAATAAGCATCGATACCTCCAAGCCAAAATATTATCCCTGTCCCAGCTTGCAATAATTTGCTATTCAGGGAAAAAAAAAAAAAAAATCTTGGCCTTTCATTATTAGGTTATGCAAATACATGCCTTCATCTAAAGAGAACTTAATTATTCTGGAGCTACATTTTGATGGGTTTCTTGGTTCTAGACTCACATAGCCTTTTTATCTCTCTATGTGGCCTTATTCTCAGTCCTAAAAGGCAAACATATTACCTTGCTTATTTTTCATGGATGGAGAAAACCATTAGATTTTCCAGGCAGTACGACTGATACACAAAGTTAAGATAGTCCTCAATGGCCACAGTCATGTTATAATGCTAATGGTGAAGAAAACCACTTCAGACAGTTCTGCTTCTAAGAGTTCAGGACCTGAAAGTTGTTGAATGTCTCACAACACATATTTGCTCTCAAAGACAGACTCCAAATCTTTAACCTGTATCTTCTATGGTGAAAGGATTAAACATTGCCTTCAAAGAGAACTGAAAGTTACTTAACACATTTCAAGAACAGGATACAGCTTCAGAGTCTGCAGTTAAATAAAACAAAGTGTTACTAAAAAACACCTTGTAAGACTAAAACCAAGTTAAAAAAAAAAAAAATCCCAACCTTTTTATATTCTTTGTTGTCTTCCTCAAATAAGAAACGTTTGGTTATTTGAGTCTGTTATAAGCCTGTTTCCTTGCCTCAGTGTAGCACAACCCATTACATTTTGGGATATAGTTTGAACATGTCATTATTATATGTTTTTAAGCCTGGCATTGTGACTTAAAAAATCATAAGTAAAGACAGTATGAGGGGTTTTTTTTGTTTGTTTTTTTCTTTTCCTTTAAGCTCTCCTGCATATCTAGTTGGAGATGAGAGAATATCACACCTCAGACCTCTCTTGTCACGATCTAGTATAGTGCAATGGCGGAGTAGTAGATAAACTGAGAAATACATCTGAACAGAAGATCCCAATCTGCAGAGGTTTGGGTTTTCTTTTTTCTTTTTTATTTATTTTATAAGTGGATGGGATGGCAATAAAATAAAACAAGTAATTTCCTTCTTTTTAGTGTCAGGTAGTATCAACGAAACCTTACACTTCTGTAACTGCTCCCTTAAACGTTCTTTATATATTCTGTTTAACCTGCAATCCTAAATAATAAACTCACTAGTTTCCCATTATAAAAATTAATGTACTATAATCAGACAGCGCTACATATTTGCCACTCTTTCTTCAAGACAGAGATGGAGAATTCTTTGCACTACAATTTCTAAAATGCTTGGGGAGCAACAGCACTGAAGAGCACAAATGTATCACTTTTATACTGCCTGCTGTTATTTTCACACATAATGTCTTTCAATATCCACTTATCTTCAGAAAGACCTTTAGTGGAGAGGGCTTCTTAATTCTGTTTTTAACATCCGGTATGTTCAACAGTTTATTCAGCAAGAGAAACTATTAACCGCAATTATTCTGTTTTGTCATCCCCTAGGATAATAATCCACACATTGTAACAGTAGTTAGTGTCTGTCCATAAAAAATAGGGTTTCCAAGGAAAGTTTTCTGTGTTTGCAATCTTTAAGTGGATTACAGACTATGCTCTAAAAACCTAAAAACAACTCTACTTCACAAGATCACTATTAAAAACAAAATGAGTGAGATGGATGGAATAAAGCAGGAGATCAAATACACCTGATTAACTCTTTGATTTATTTTTTTTTATAACCTGCTTCAAGTGTTAAGTAGGTATATCAGAGGCTCAAATTCCCAAATGAGACCAGAAAAGACACAGAGTTTCATTTGGACTCATTACATAGAACGTTTACTACTTCTGATCTACCTGAGTTGTCAATATCATCTAACATTTTATTCACTGACCTTTAAAGGTCTTTTCCTACATCTCTCCAAAGCTACAAAAAAACAACAAACCAACAAAACCAACAATAAAGCAAACAAAACCCCTACAATAAATGAATGCTTTCATTACTAAACTGCTATTATGGATTTACTAAAGCAAAACTATATTATATGCTTTTTAAGATATACATTCTCAATATTTTCTAAGTATATTAATTAGGAAATAAACCTTGCCTTGTTTACTAACTCTAGTTATTAAATTTCGCATTACTCTGCATCTTTTCAAGTTTTGTTTCACCATTAAAAAATACCATAATTAAGCAATTTAATTTTAAAGCCATATTTGATTCAGAATCTCTCACTTCCCCAAAAATTTGGAAACAAATTGGGAGATTTAAATAAACATTTATGAATAACAATGCATTTTGGGGGAAAGATGTCAATTTAATTTCTGAGGGAAGGAGGTTGTGATATTCCTTATCACATCTCAGAACCTTAGATTTTTGCTATTTTTATCTTCAACTACAAAAATGTTATTCATATCAGGTCTCAGGTGGAACTACATCATCTGAGATTGCAAACATTCAGCTAACATTACAGCTAATGCTTTCAGAGCAAATACAGCTAAAAGAGTAGTCTGTTCTCAAATCACCTTCCCCATGTATCCAACCATTACTTAAACTGATAGAAGTGAATGGTATAAATGGGTTTAAGACAAGAATAGGCACATTCATGGAAAGCACGTTCATCAGTAGTTGTTAAATATGATCTAGATATAATCTTCAGCTCAGGAAGCCCTTTAATCATCCATGATGGACAAAGATCACAATGTTTTTTCCCATTTGATTCTCTTCTTTCTCTGAGACAGGAATGGCTCCTGCTGAAAACATATATCTGGATTAAATGGCTTCTTATAATGAGTGTAATTTGCTTACAACTTTGCTAAAAACTGTCTGTATATATAATTATACATAGAAAAATAAAAGTAAGCAGAAGACCGCTTCACTCCTTTCAATGCTAAAATCCACAGTAATTTTCTTTCTCTTTTTAAAGAAAAGCTGCTCTAAATCTAGGCTTTTGTTTGTTTATTTACATTTCAATGGATTGCTATATTCTAAGTTCCCCTTCCTAATTCCCCCCTTAAAGCAGGAATAAGTGTAATATTTTCAGGAAGTCCTGTCAGTGGTATTAAAAGGCCACTTAACATAAGGAAAAGGAGTAATGATATGGCATACTCTTCTGTATAGCTATTTTCAGTATTATCTACATAGCATCTTTATTTCTGTCAAATGATCACATCTGGAATTTTGTTACACTAAAGACAATAAAGGTAAATCACAAACATTGCCGAGGGCATAAGTTTCATTACTACATCTTGAAAATATTAGATTATCCTAAAAAAAAATCAACACTGCTTGAAATAATATACCAATCATCATTATTTCAGATATGTTCTTTTTATTTTAACTGTCTTGGAAGAATCTGATTAGCAGACAAAATACATGAAAAAGAACGATAAAATTTGCCCAAGTCTCCTAAAAAATTGGTGTACAATTTAAAATAGCTTTGCATTGTTGGCATTGGCTTTATGGGTAGAATTTTTCCAATACAGGTGATTTTCCAATACAATTTCCAGGGTGAACTGGAAATATAACTCCTTTTGCAAATCTAAGACTTAATGCTTCTAAGCTTGTGTCATGGTTTAACCCCAGCTGGCAACTAAGCACTACACAGCCGCTCGCTCACTCCCCCTTAGAGAGGTGGGGGAGAGAATAGGAAGAAGAAAAATGAGAAAACTCATGAGTTGAGATAAAGGCAGTTTAATAGGGAAAGCAAAAGCCGTGCACGCAAGCAAAGCAAAGCAAGGAATTCATTCACTTCTTCCCATTGGCACGCAGGTGTTCAGCCATCTCCAGGAAAGCAGGGCTCCATCACGCATAACGGTTGCTTGGGAAGACAAACGCCATCACTCTGAATGTTCCCCCCTTCCTTCTTCTTCCCCCAGCTTTGTATGCTGAGTATGACGTCATATCGTATGGAATAGCCCTGTGGTCAGCTGGGGTCAGCTGTCCTGGCTGCATGCCCTCCCATCTTCTTGTGCACCACCAGCCTACTTGCTGGTGGGGTGGTGTGAGAAGCTGAAAAGGCCTTGACTCTGTGCAAGCACTGCTCAGCAGTAATGAAAAGATCTCTGAATTATCAACAGTTTTCAGCACAAATCCAAAACATAGCCCCATACTAGCTACTATAAAGAAAATTAACTCTATCCAACCAAAACTAGCACGGCTTGTTATTTTAAGTTTTTCCATGCCATTATAACATACTAATCTTAAAACTGATTTCAAAGTCTGATTATCAAGTTCCAGCTTGCAACTCTTGCTTATGTAGCTCAAGCTTTTATTTCTTCCTCTGGTTGTCTCCTATTCAAACTTGTCTGTGTCAAACAAAACTTTAGCAAACATTGCATAACTTTCTTCTTTTTAAACTTTCACATTAATTCTTTTTGAAACACATCAATATGGAAGAATTTCAGTCTTTGTTTAGAAAAGATTAACTTGAAAGTGGCACAGGTGCAACACTTCCCATTCTATGATTTTTAATATATTCTGCAACATAAGAGTCATTCCTTGATAGACTAATTAACTGGCTCCATTTTGGAAAGGAAAGTCCATCTTCTTCAGAGAATATTTTACTGCATTTTCCTTATGTTATTCATAACAAACAACACATATTTATAAAGGTCAAATATTCATAAACAATACACTTGCCTAAATATTTTTGTATTCCTTATTTTACATATAAGCTATGATTATCGTTTTATCTGATTTTGTGTTTCAAATTAAATTCAATTACTTAGAGATCTGTGCCCCGCTTTCAACATGAAGTTGTAACAAACATGTTCTCATTATTTACAGACCTTCACCTGATGCAAGCTGAATGACCATTCAACCCACTTTGTAATTATTGAATGTTTTCCACAAGTCAATTTTTATTTAATTTGCATTTTTGTGGTAATGGATTTAGAATCCTGAAACAGGATGAGCTTGCATGTTTTATTGACAATTATTATTATAATTTATAAGCCAAATAAATTGCTAATAGCTTGGTCACCTTATGGGCATAATAGTTTTCAACATATGCCTCTGGTTTTGACTTATGTTCTTGCATTATGTTGGAGTTGCATACATTTTATAACTTGCATTTTTTTTCCAATTAACTATATATTTTGAACAATGTCTTATTCTTCATTTGTCTTTTAAATAAAATTTGGAAATTATTTTAAAATTTGTCATTACTAAGACCTATGTATGTCATGAGATGAATCTATCTTTTGAACGACAACTTTACTGATAACAACATATGATTCAACATTCTATTGTATCATTATACACAATGACAATATTTTTATATATTTGTTGTGTCAGGTATAATGTCAACAACATATGCCAATATCATTTCTCTTCCCCGCCAAAAATATAATAATGTGTCGGAAAAAGATGAAATATCAGAAATAATCCAAATTTATTCTAACAAAGTTAAGAGCTGTTTATAAAAGACAATAATGACAGATTCAGGTACTAGAAGAATATTAAATTGCTAGTGTAGCTGTATAAATCTCTTTAAAAAGTTATTTTACAAATGAAAGCATTCATCTCTCACAACAGAGAGAGATGAAAAAATATCGTTCATAGGAGATGTCCTTTTAGGAGACAAGGACTAGACCTCAGTAAATCTTTGAGACTTGCAATGATTCAAAAATCTGAGAAAGATATTTTTTATACTTCCCAGTATATACTAAAATGAGTTGCGTGCAACCTTTCATCCAAATAATTTCAAGTTTTGTAGCTGGAAATATAGATTTGTAATTAAAACTACAACTTTTTCTTACGTGCTAATTCAAGTATAAACATACAAAATTGGCCAGTACAAGATATTCAGCAATGCCTCAAATCCACATGAGGATTTCATGAAACATTAGAGCAGATATGTCCATTAATTCCTTTCTATAATTGCTGATACAATAACAATAAATACAGTTTGTAAGGGCAACAAAGCAATTTCATGTAATAAATTGATTTCTTCATGAGTCTTGGTATGCTGACTGACATTACATGTTATTCTATTTTTACTTCTAACTGGATTTCAACAAAGCAGTGATGTGGGACCTCTTCTGTGATTACTCTGCTTGCTTATTCTCCTAACTGAAGTGAATGTTAGAAATGTTGAATGTAAAGCTGTGGGTTACACGAGGGGGGAGTAAGCAAGTGGCTGTGTGGTGCTTAATTGCCACCTGGGGTTAAACTGTGACAAAAGCCAATGTTGAACAAGCCAGTACTTTCACACAATAACAATATTTCCTCTCAAATCTTGTCCAGTTCAAAAACTTATATGATTAAATCCTTAGTGGCTAGAATAGAAGTACCATTTGGCTCTGCATTTAGTACGTCTAAACTAGACGTAACTGTGTCTTTCATGTTTTACCTTTCTTTATGGAAGAACACTGTCCACTCTCTGGTTACTGTTTTAGGATTTCAGTAGTAAAAGACTGTGGTTTAGACCTACTTGGATACAGTCAAGGTTAAGGCGCTGAATGTTTTAATGACCCTTAGCCAGCCTGGATGGTTTCATCTACTTATTTCAGTTATCTAGTTTGGGGCATTTTTGTTGAAGAGAATAAAACTGAATGCCCAAAAGCTAGCTTCTCCTTTGCTGCATCCATGCCCATAAAGTGTTCATAGTTTATTCACCAATGCATTTATATCTAAATCAACAAATATGAAAGGTGGACTTATTATTCTATCTGTTTATGTTCTGGGCCAACAGGCTCACCATTACGTTGTAAGATTTTGTTCTGATTAGTACTCTGCCTTGACAAATACCAGATCTGTGATGTTCATTTGATTACTTGGCTGTAAAAGTGTTGTCCTGTAACAAGAGGACAAACATTTCTTGCTCTATATTAGTGTTCGTTCCCATCTGTGAATATTTTACATAGTCATAAGATACAAATCCATTCAAGCTTTGCCAAAAGCTATTTTTAGCTTTCCTCCACTCTCTATTTTCTACTAGGTGTATGTGACTGGAATATTATAACCACAGAATAATTTATGTCACAAATAGCTGGTGTGATTTAGGAATGAAGACCCTATTATTACAGTATCAGTGATGGAATCTGCAGTCATATAAATTTTACCACAAGAGCAACAAAAGACATAATGAGAATATGGCTGTCCTAACTATGATGCCATTAAATGCAGGAGAGGAGGATGGCTTGCGAAGAGGTATTTTTTTTCATGGAGCTATCGTCAATAAAATACAGCCTTTACAACTAATGGAATAAAACCAAACCCACACCAGCCAAATAATTTTTTTCTAACTAAATAGGACTAATACTTAATAATAATGAAATTATCTTAGAGCTCTGTCCTGGCAGCTGTACCATGGAAATAAGTTACACAGATATTTATAAAATCTATTTGAGCACCTAAGACGGGACTCGGACTTTTGGTGAGGAAGTCCAAGAGAACTGAGACTGCCAGGGGCAGTGCTGCTCAGGGCTTGCAGCTGCTGAACTAACAGGGTTCTTCACTGCAGCCCAGGCATCTTAAACTTAGGCAACCTGGGCCTCTGTCTAGGCATCTAGGACAACGTGTCTTCAGTACTGAAGGCAGAAGATGCAGCAGATGTGTGACCATTCGGAAACAGTATGAGAGAGAGAAATTGCTGCTGGTCCTTTGCATCATAGATTAGTAGTTGGAGCAGGCCCACAAAAGTGGCAGACTAGTTCAATACCATGGTCAATCTGATGAAATTCAAGCCTACCACATCCTCTATGTATCTCTGGTCATTCAAACACATTCCCTCTCCCACCTGTTGGAGCAACGCCACCTTGAGGCCAAAAACCCAAGTGGTATGGAGCCGAGAGGGGACCAAATAAAAGCAAGCTGCACTGCAGTCCTGTGACTCAGATGGAAAAAATGAGCTTTTTGTCCTGGCCTTAGCCCTCCAGTTTTAAAATCTCCTAAAATTATTGTAACCCTCCTTGTGGTGTGACCAGCAGCCTCGGTACAAGCAGTAATACTCTCCTGTAAGACTAAGGCATAAATACGTACACATGTTCACAGAACAAACATATGCAAGGGTAAAAGGTGATTTCTGAACATTAGGAGTGTTATTGCTATTTAAGTGCCAGCAACCAAAGCGTGCAACAAACTTCTGAGCTTGGGGGAATAACTTTATTATCTAGCACAAAAATTAACCATAAAGGTCTTTGACACTTCTTTCATGTATAGCTGCAGCAGTTGTTATTTTTTTATTAGAATGTAAAAATTGTTTGCTAGCATGTGCCTGCAAATTTCCTCAAAGATCATCTGCCATTTCTTCTGCCATAAGAGGAAAAATGTGTAGGTCTCCTTTATTCTTTTCCCTTTTGTCTTCACTTTACAGTAGAAAAAAATAATTCTGTAACAGACTTTGCCTCCCTCTCATTTCAGTGCTTCTTTAGCATCCACAGCAGAGATTTCCCATACACAGCTCAGTAATTTTCCACTTTTGGGAGTATGAAAATAAGACAGCGCCATACCCTGTTGCTGATTTATACAGGCAAAAACTATACATTCCCTCAACAGAGATTAAAGGGTATGAAAGCCTCTTTGACGGGCAAGTTCAAAAGAAAAATAAGCTAAATATATCTTCTTTACCTGATAGACTAATATACTAATATACTTACTCAGGCTAAATGGTTTAAATATGCTGATTTGTCAGAAGATTTAAATTTGAAAGGAAGATATGTTCAGCCCTATTATGAGAATATAACCAGGTTTTAGATATAGTATTCCCCAACATGTTAGGCAGTTGTGAACTAATGAATCATCTTTTGTGCTATATGACTAATTAACAACCAGAAAGAGGGAGGCTTTTGCAAATCAGGAAGGTCCTTGTGTCATTTCTCAAGCAAATATACAAGTAAAACTTATAAAACTTTTAAATCTATTTAGATAAAACTGAAGGGTGCACAAAATTTACTAGAGGTTTGCCTGCTTCTTAGGTTTTTTTCTGTTTTCAGCAGTCCTTGAGGTACATGTCCTAAACAAACACTTCAAAAGCTCATTTGATTTATTTTGTTCTTATTAAATATAATGTTAGGCAACTCATCTAAGCAGTAGTGAAATGAATATGCAAGATCTCTGCAGGTTTTCACAAGACATTTAGAAGTCCATCACCACTTCTACTAGTTAGTAAATTAATAGGATTTTCAGTATTCCCAGGATATGGTCATTTTGACATTTGTTTATACAGTTAATCATAAATCTTGTCTCCAAAGTACATCCTTATAATTACATCTCATTTCAGAGATTCTCCTCAGCATTAGAGAATGAAGTAACACTTCCCACAGATGATGCAACAATTGCATAATTTCTTTACCATGGTCCTTACATCACAGGTCCTATAACTTAGCATCAGAGAATCGCAGAATCATAGAATGCTTTGGGATAGAAGGGACCTTTAGAGGTCATCTAGGCCAACACCCTTGCAATTGGCAGGGATATCTTCAACTAGATCAGGTTGCTCAGGGCCCCATCCAGCCTGTCCTTGAATGTTTCCAAGGATGGGGCATCTACCATCTCTCTGGGCAACCTGTTCCAGTGTTTCACCACCCTCATCATAAAAAATTTCTTCCTTATATCTAGTCTGAATCTACCCTCTTTTAGTTTAAAACCATTACCCCTTGTCCTATCACTACAGACCCTGCTAAAAAATCTCTCCCCATCTTTCTTGTAGGCCCCCTTTAAGTACTGAAAGGCCACAATAAGGTATCCCCACAGCCTTCTCTTCTCTAGGCTGAACAACCCCAGCTCTTTCGGACTTTCCTCATAGCAGAGGTGTTCCATCCCTCTGATCATTTTTGTGGCCCTCCTCTGGACACGCTCCAACAGGTCTACATCCTTCATGTGCTGAGGACGCCAGAGTGGATGCAGTACTCCAGGTGGGGTCTCACCAGAGCAGAGTAGAAGGGCAAAATCACCTCCCTCAACCTGCTGGTCACACTTCTTTTGATGCAGCGCAGGATACGGTTGGCTTTCTGGGCTGTGAGAGCACATTGCTGGCTCATGTCCAGCTTTTTGTCTATCAGTACCCCCAAGTCCTTCTCGGCAGGGCTGCTCTCAATCCCTTCATTTCCCAGCCTGTATTGATATTGGGGATTGCCCCGACCCAGGTGCAGGACCTTGCATTTGTCCTTGTTGAACCTCATGAGGTTCACACAGGCCCATTTCTCCAGCTTGTCCAGGTCCCCCTGGATGGCATGTCAACTGCACCGCTCAGGTTGGTGTCATCTGCAAACTTGCTGAGGGTGCACTTGATCCTGCTGTCTATGTCATTGATGAAGATTTTAAAGAGCACTGGCCCCGGTACAGACCCTTGAGGGACACCACTTGTCACTGATCTCCATCTGGACATTGAGCCATTGACCACTACCCTCTGGATGTGACCATCCAGCCAGTTAGCTGTCCACTGAACAGTCCACCCATCAAATCCATATCCTTCCAATTTAGAGAAGGATAGTGTAAGGGACTGTGTCAAAGGCCTTACAGAAGTCCAGATAGATGACATCCTTCTCCACTGATGTAGTCACTCCATTATAGAAGGCCACTAGGTTGGTCAGGCAGGACTTGCCCTTGGTGAAGCCATGCTGGCTGTCTGAAATCACTTCCCTGTCCTCCATGTGCCTTAGAATAGCTTCTAGGAGGATTATAGCTTATCATAACTTCTAGGAGGATCATAGCTTCTAGGAGGAACTTCTATAGACTACAGTAGCAGAGCACCATGTGGATGGTCCTTGAACCATCCTTGCACAGAAGCACTACCAGTTTTCCTTGTGTCACAGGTGTGCCTGTCTGCAGCCCTGCCTGTGGCCACTGCCCTACCTCCTGGATGGAATTTGGATCCATACTGTCACCATGTCTCCAGTTCTGTCTCTGTTCCTGTCTCCTTTTGCTCCTGACCAGAGTCTCTGCATGGATCATGGACCTCGTTCACCACCTTGCCTCATCTGGGACTGTTGATGGACCTTATTACTTGCACCTGGCTCTGCCCACAGTGTTCAGTCTCTGCAGGACTGTGCCCTGTGGGTGAGACTCATAGCCTGCACCAGAAGCAGACAGCTCTTGCAGCTCCCTAGCCAAAATCAGCAGTGTGGACTGCTGCATGACTATGTGCCACGGTTTGAAAACCACTGTGCTTTATTGCTTAAATGAAGTAGCCTAAACTATGGATTAGTGGTCCCCATGAAGTTCAGGATATATTTATGTTAAAGTCATAGTTACTGATCATTAGGAATATAAATCCTTCCAACTATCCATTTCTGGCTGGCCAGCCTGACGCCTGAAAGGTCTCCAGAGTTAACACCCAAGTGCTGGTAGATGAAGCTCACCATCAGTGCACACCAACTCATCTTATGGGAGAATCAGTACGAAGTGCCTGGCTGGGTGTAATTCACACCACAGCTATGAGTACATCATCTTCCCCAGGTGGACAGGCCACATATAGCAATAACAGAGGAGGCCATATGTTCTACTTCGAACATTTGAATGAATTTTGTGCCACTGTTCTGATTTATTTTAAAGAAACATAAAAGAAAGAATAACAGGACAGGAGAGATCAAGAAGAAACAACTAGGATTTTAGAAGCACGTAATCTGTTATGCTTATGAAATAATTTTCAGCTGTGCACTTTCAAAATATTACTGCTTCATGGGTTCCTATTTGTAATTTTAAACTATTGTGAAAACAGCTGTCAGACATATAATTTTGTAATATTCTGTAGATCAAATAACATAGAATTGGTCAAATCTTGCAATTCCAGTATATTTTTGCCCAAGCTCAAAGCTCTTTAGTACTGTAAATGACTTAGACACTTTTCTGTTGTCTCTACTAATATATTAGTCAAGTGATGGCCAGAGAGGAGAATGAGTTGAATATTTCAGTGCAGCCTCCCTTCTGATGACCACAATCACCCAATAAAATTAAAAGAAAGCTTTAATTTGCCATAGGTTGGCTCTAGGAATGGATGCTGTTCCAAGTATCACGTGCATGGGAATTCCACTTACTGCCATCCATAGCTCCTTCATCCCAGCTAAATTCTGACTGAAACTAACATATCTTAGAGACAGAAAAACAGGCTTCTTCAGTCAAAAGGGTGGTTTAGGAACATCTAAAGTTCTTGAGGTTCTTCACAGTCTTCTTGTTTTTTCTTAAAAAATTCAACTCCTGGGTCATTCCCTGGATGAATAGGTGACAGCAGCTGATATTCATGCTTAGAAACATATAACTTGACAACCATTTAGATCACCATTGTATACCCTGTCAGAACAAAGTGACCCAAATGTGATAGGTTTATCTAGGTAGTCAGAAAACAGTTTCTGGAAGTCACACTGTAAGTCTTTGCTGTAAGACTAAATTTTTTTCAGAAGGAAATTGTTGAGAAAATAATTGGTACATGAATTTGTGTAAGAAATGGTTCTAATTAATGAAGACTTTGCTGTGGAACTTCTATTCACCTGGAATCAGATGCTTTTTTAATGGAAATTAAATGCAAGCGTAACGACTCAATTCTGAAAAATAAAGTGTGTGTTTCACCAGCAAGACCGCAGGATACATAATGAAAGAGTGTTCTGAAAAATAACCTACTGTAACTCCATTCTCAATAAGAATCAATAATTTCATACTTGCTTTACATACATTATGGAACCCCTTCATGCACAAAGCACTAAACTTCTTGAGTCCAGTCTATTATTGGGCACTTATTCATTATCAGGAAATTCAGTGTGCTATGGAACTAAATCATCTAATATGTTTGTGCAAAAGTCTAAGCATAGAAATCAAAATTTTTAATCTTATTCTTTTCCATAGCTTTGGAAAAGGAAGAGTTTGCACCTGTCCTACATTTGATACTGATTGCATGCTACTTCTGTATGCAATGCCTGCAGATAAATCTCAATATTCAATGAAATCTGGGAAGAAATATGCAATAAAATAAAATAATTTTCAAAAAATCCTTATAAAAATACTAGTTTCATTAGGCAGGGGGGAAAAAATGCATGTGTATATGTTAGGGAAAGCAAACTGTCAGGATATGGTGCTCTATTACAAACTCTCTTGATATCTCCAAGCATTTTGAGAGTCAACAGCTGTAAGATGAAGATGTAAATACATATAATCCACATATCAGCACATAACAGTAACATTATTGTAAAAGGAATAAACAAGACTTGGGAGAGTTTTTAATATTACAAAGCAGCAACTCGAACATAAGGATGGCCTAAACAGTGCTTTTCTTTCCTCTACACAGAGTAGAGAAAGTGAAATAATGAAATAAGATGTACAGTACTGAACGTAAAAACTGAGAAATAATTACTTGCAAAAGTAATTTATAACACAATTACAGTAAGCACAAATCTATGTATCATGAAAGATAAGTAAAAGAACAGCAACATTAAAATGAACCTTAGATCCCAGTTTATTTTTGGTTTGTAGTTAAAGTTTATGAAATAGACTTTCAGGCTTTCTTGGGTAAATTACAGAGAAATGCTATTAAGCCCCTGAAATTGTTTAAGGGTTGGTGACTAGACTGAAACTCACATGTGGGATCACATTTACATTCAAAGTTCTAACACTCAGCCACTGAAGTACCTCATCTTCCCACATTGAAATATTACTTTATTTTCCTCCTTTGAATTGGGCTTAAAAGTATTTGTTACAATTACTGCTGCTGCCAAACCTATTTTATGATTTACGTGGTCCTACACAACTCCTAACATGTGATGGAAGGTGAGGACATGAAGACTTTTGCTAAGCAAAAGTTTTCCAAAAGATTTTTTTGTACAGCAGAAAAGGTAAAAGAGGCATTGCTCATGAGAATATGAAATGCGAATTTGGATGCAAAAGTCCCTTTTGTATAGAAAAAATCCTGGCTTTCAAAAATATTAACAGATGCTAGGTGAAGATCTATATCTGCTCCTATGCAGAGGAAACTTAAGTAGGAAAATTTTTCCAGAAGGCCATCCTGGAAATAGCTGGCTTTGACTTGAAGTGGCATATGCTAAAAGAAACTAAGCTGTAAGGCTTAATTTGTGGAGAGGACATCTCTGGTAAAAGGTCATCGAAAGTGTAAAGTACCTCTGTGTGGCCATCCAAGGTAGGAAGTCCCCAGCTGAGGACACTTGCTAGCTATGAGGTTGTCCTCTAAGGACTTCCAAACCAACCTGTGCATTGGGGGAAGGAGGGAAAAGGTGTACATTGCTTGCCCAACCACAGATGGCAGGGGCATATCTTCCTAAGAGTAGAAGATTGCCATCTTGCAAGAACTCTAGACAGCATGACACACCCTCCATGGGCACTCATGGCTGTGAAATCTACCCCAGAATCCTCTCCAGCTGCCATTGATGCAAAGAGTATAAATGCAGGTTAAAACAATGTTAGTCCATCCACCACAAGGCTGAAATTTTGCACTTCCCTTTAAAGAGAGGATACCAAATTCCATCTGAGCACATGGAGACTACTCAGCAGCGGGAGCTTTTCTACACTGATCCTCCTTCCAGTGCCATTCATTGATGCCAATGACCAGAGCAGCTGCATTAGCACAATCCATCAGGCAAGCAGGAAAAATGTAAAGCTGGGAATGAATTACTCTTGTTTTCTTTTTTTTTTTTCATCATTCTTTCCTTTTCCTATCTGTTTTTGCCACTCCTATCTAACTATTTTCAGCACATCATTTTCATATCCAAATCCTAAAGAAATATGCATGAAGTTTACTTTAACTTGAATATCCAATCTGAAATATTAAGATTTTTATTGGTAATAAGATATTATGGAAATTACAGGAAAACTGTTTGTTCTAGTGAGTCTCAGACCACTGTAATTCTGCTACATTAAGATAAACATCCGTCTAAATGTCACCTCTGAATGGTTTGAAATTATCGTCATCCATCATTTTTTGTACACTTAGCAGCAATTTCAAGTAAGCATTTTCATAGCAAACAATTTCTTGTATCATAAAAAACCCCATCTCTATGTATTTTACGGTATTTCAAAATAAAGCTTACTGCTAAGTTCTGGAATGCTTTAAAAAATTATTTTTCTTGTCATCTTCAATAAAATACTTTACTTGAAGAACAATTTTTTATAATCTTTATCTCTTTGCATTTTAATTCTTCCACTGATTGTTACCAGGTCATGAATTTAAATTATAATGAACAAACAACAGTAAATTCACTGATTCATATACCCTATGCTTGTTTTCATACAACAGACAACAGTAAGGTTAAGTCTGATTGTTAAACAACAATGTTATTTTCTATTGTGCTCAAAGCACAAGGGAAGAGAGAGATCACAAGGCTTTCTGAGAATAAAATTTTGGACCCTTGGTTCATGCACAGCTTTAGCTGTGATCGATCAAAGACTGAATATGTATTGGTTTTTTTCTGCCTCTAGCAAAAGAATTGTTAATTCTTTGAATCATACATTTGTTCACCAGTCATAAACCACTACTATCATTATCATACACAGGTCACTCAAACCGTACATGGCAATCATATTGCATAACTAAAGATGTCTTTGCATGCAGTGCAGTGTATTGCAAAACACATCTATGTTATAGGATATATGGACCATCACAAAGGAGTTTAAAGGGAGAGTCAAGAAAGAAACCAGGAGATCTACATTTGTAGATAGTTACTAGTGTGACTGATGTTATCAGCAAATAAACAGGAAGTACAAACTGTGAGTGTTCATCAGTACTACAGCCAAAGCTTGACTCAGTTTCAACCTATTTGCACAAAACCCTTTTAGTTCACAAGGCAATTTGATTGGCAGAATATATTTACTTCACAAAATATAAGTTAGAAGAGTGGAGTTTACCCTCTGTGAGATTGTGTATGTGTGCACGTATAGCCATAGAATTTCTTGAAAATTTATTTTTCAGAGAAATGCCCATTGAAAGAACTGTCTCTATAGGTTCTAAGAAAACAAACCTAGCATTTTGTAACACAGGATAATCCAAACTAGTATATTTACCGTTCATTTTCTTTTTTTTTTTTTTTTCTCCTAAGACAATACTCTTTCTTAACTGCATCACAGAAAGTATAAGCCATTTAGCTACCACACAGCTCAGCTTTCTATGCACACTTAACTCTAACTGCTTGCTTAGGTGCTTAGGTGGAATCTTAGGAAACAAATATTAGATGTTCATTTTGAAAAATCTTAACATGTGGCTTTAGTGAAATATTTTAAATATATCATTTAATAATATTTAATTTTCCATGTATATTTAACAAGAGATTCCTCTCATCTAAGTCTAAACATCTTGGTGAAGGCACCTGTGTCAAAGTGTGGCTGCTTCCACTAGAGCCAACAGAAAACAACACCTTTACTCACCTGAGGTCTGTATTGGAATATGTTTACCTGTACTGCCTGGACACAAAGGGTATGAAGATAACTATATAACTTAACTCTACAGGTGAAGACAGAGTAAAGAACAATACGGTTACAACAATGATAGATTGCACCACTTACTTCTCTAATGATTTCACAATAAAAACAGAATTTACTTTTCTATTAAAGGGCATCCATGTTATCTATTCTGAAAAATAAATTAGGAGAAAAAGTTTAAGAGTTTCTCAGAAAATTCTGCTTTGAAAATACAGTTGCATTATATGAAAGAATTTATTACAATTTCAATGTGAAAATAATATACTATTCTTAAAAACAGAAGAGGTAAAAGAGACTTTTCCATGACAGGAGACCATAACAAAATGTCTCAGAAATACTCAGAAATCCTTAGACCTTTCTATTTCCAACTTTTTCAAACAGCAAAAATAAGCAAGCTAAGCATAGACCACGTATTTCTTTGTCTTCAATCTTTTTCCCCACTGTTGGCCAAACTTCAAAATTTTTATGTGCAAAATATTAGAAGACCTGCTCCAATTCACAGCATGCACATGCAACACATCCATTGACTTTAATGGGATCTTGATGTACTGAAAAGTAATTAGTTATGCTTGAAGATGACAAGCCCTTTACATCTGTACTGCAATGAAGCCAGAAGAAGTAACCTCTGTCCTCCTGATGGGTTTTGACTGCAGAATGCACTTTTGGGTCCTCACCTGATTAACTGTAGAATTTGGATAGAAAATTCTGGCAAACCGACAAAACTAACAGATTTGCTTTGGGGCAACAGGATTTTGATCCAAATCTAGTAGTATAAGGTGGTTTTATACTATCCTTGCAAGGAGTAAAGAATTGAGAATATTTATTGGATGAGTCCAATATATTACATTTGTGTTACCATTAATTAGCATACACATTCCATTACTCCAGGGGATTTTCTACACTGATAATTTGTAAGCAAACTACAACAGTATGTGTTAATTTGTATTCATTTGTGTCCATGCATCATGTATCCATGAACATGTATTTTTAAAACCTAAATGCAGGTTAGCATATATATTATTTATTACTGCCACATTAATTTGAAAAGGAAAAATTTGAAAAAAACAAATTATTTGAAACAGAAGTTTTGCAAAGATTTTCAAATACATATATAAGAATGTAACAACTCTGAGTAGAATAATATACTCTAAAAATATAGACCTGCACATTTGTATATCAAGAATTAAAATTTTAGAATATTTCCCCTCTTGTTCTTGCACATACTGAAACAAATAATTCTAACCTTCTTTAACCTGATATTTAGTATCTTCATATTATGAAGATTTAATGGTTTCACTTCTATTAAATCCTTGTTGCTTACCTTTCTAATAATCATTTTCTTTCCCAGAGCTGCTTTTCATCAGGGGTTATTATTTGCATGATTTTCATATTATTTTAAGCATTATCCTTGGTTTGTCATTAACTCTTTCCTTCATATATTAGAATCATAGAATCATAGAATCATAGAATCATAGAATCATAAAGGTTGGAAAAGACCCTTAAGATCATCGAGGCCAACCGTTAACCTAGCACTGACAAGTCCAACACTAAACTATGATCTCGAGCACCACGTCTACCTGTCTTTTAAATACCTCCAGGGATGGAGACTCAACCACTTCCCTGGGCAGCCTCTTCCAGTGCCTCACTACCCTTTCACTGAAGAAGTTTTTCCTAATATCCAACCTAAACCTCCCCTGGCACAGCTTGAGGCCGTTTCCTCTTGTCCTATCCCTTGTTACTAGGGAGAAGAGACGGACCCCCACCTCGCTACAACCTCCTTTCAAGTAGTTGTAGAGAGCAATAAGGTCACCCCTCAGCCTCCTTTTCTCCAGACTAGACAACCCCAGCTCCCTCAGCCGCTCCTTATAAGACTTGTGCTCTAGACCCTTCACCAACTTTGTTGCCCTTCTTTGGACACGCTCCAGCACCTCAATGGCCTTCTTGTGGGCAGGGGCCCAAAACTGAACACAGTACTCGAGGTGCGACCTCACCAATGCCGAATGCAGGGGCACTATCACCTCCCTGGTCCTGCTGACCACACTATTCCTGATACAAGCCAGGATGCCATTGGCCTTCTTGGCCACCTGAGCACACTGCTGGCTCATGGTCAGGCGGCTGTCAACCAACACCCCCAGGTCCTTTTCCGCCAGGCAGCTCTCCAGCCACTCCTCCCCAAGCCTGTAGCGTTGCATGGGCTTGTTGTGATGCAAGTGCAGGACCCGGCACTGAGCCTTGTTGAATCTCATACAGTTGGCCCCGGCCCAGCGATCCAGCCTGTCCAGGTCCCTCTGCAGGGCCTTCCTACCCACCAGCAGATCAACACTTCCACCCAACTTGGTGTCATCTGCAAACTTACAGAGGGTGCACTCGATCCCCTCATCCAGATCATCAGTGAAGATGTTGAACAGGACCGGCCCCAACACTGAGCCCTGCGGAACACCACTCGTGACCGACCGCCAACTGGATTTGACTCCATTCACCACCACTCCCTGGGTTCGGCCATCCAGCCAGTTTTTAACCCAGTGCAGAGTGCACCCATCCAAGCCGTGAGCAGCCAGCTTCTCCAGGAGAATGCTGTGGGAGACTGTGTCAAAGGCCTTACTAAAGTCCAAGTAGACAACATCCACAGCCTTCCCCTCATCCACTAAGCGGGTCACGTTATTGTAGAAGGAAATCAGGTTAGTAAAGCCTCCCTTTTATAAACCCATGCTGGCTGAGCCTGATCCCCTGGTTGTCCCACACACAGCGGGACACTGTGATCCCCCGATTGTCCTACACGTACTGGACATTAGTTCCAGTAAATGTATCTTTGTTTTTACTTTTGTAGAGTTTTCATAAGCATTTCATATTTTATTGAAAATATCTCTGAACTTCATTTTTATTTTAATTCTATGTATTAGATATTTAAAATGCGTCAACTTTCACCTGTTTTAAGCTGAAAAGCTGTGAACCATTGATTTGTGTTTTCCACTGCTTAAATCTGTCAACTTCTAATATAAGGGTATTAAACTGTTTCTAGTCCTAGCAAAACAGTCTGTTTCACAGGAATACCTAAATGATTTTTATTGCTTGAATATATTTCCAGGGTATTTTCAATATATTGATTTCTGGCCGTCTGTTGGGTCAAAGGTTACAAAGGAAACTGCCTTTCATTTTTTTCTTATCTATACATTATCTCCATTTTTTAATGCCCATGAACTTCTGCCCTCTGTTTTTACAGGAGTTTTGAGTTCAGAAGAAAGAAATTAAAATATCATTCCCTTTTTGCTGAAGATTACATCCCAGATTATAATTGCAAATTTTAGGAAATATGGCACAATGGTAAAAAAAAAAAATACAAAGTTTAAAATAACTTGGATGTTAATAAAGGCACAGTAACTGAGCAGATATCCTAAGCACTCAGTAACAAAAAAAAACTGTTTTAAAAATCTTGTTAACATTTGCTTTTTTGTCCTTTTAAAAAATTTGGGACTCAGTTGCAACATCTTAGTTAACATGGCTTTCAATCCATTCTGTTTTCATAAGTAACATAATCTTTTCTCACAGAGGAGAATGAAGAAACATTTCAATATTTTTTTATTATTTTTTTAGGAAACTTTTCTAGTCATCACTGCAAGAATGTGAAAGGAAACTTTAAATTCTCTCTCATTGAGGCAGCTTCATTATTGCATGGTGCAGAACAGTAGTAGTTACTTCAAATAAGTAAGCAAGCACTTAGTAAACACAAAATAGATAAGCAAGCACTGAAAGCAGTTTTTCTCTTTCTCAGGGGTACAGATGGTTTAATGTTTCAAAAATTTCTCCACATAAAAAAAACCAAGGCTTATATTGATTTTGTATGCTCAAAGCTGAGGTTTAAAGTAAGTTAATAGCAAAGTTTGGATTTGAGAGTCTCAATAGCCTCTATTCGAAAGAATAATGTCCTTAGTGCTAGCAAATAACAATATTTTAAGTAGAAAGCTGCTATACTTGACATTGCCTATCTACACAGACATATTCTTCTGAAATAATTCTGCAAGCAATCTGGGAAATGCCACCACACTAAAGGTTAATTAAGCAGTAAGACATGACAAATCATGCCATAGTGCAAATCTGTACATACCTCAAGAAGACAATGAGGCAGAAGGTAAAGCAAAATGCCTCTGGTGCACCAGAGCTATCTGTTTATTAGAATGAATGCACACTGAATTAAAAAAAGGCTTTCAAACATCCATTTGCTGTTTTTAAATGCACACGTGAAAGGTTGGAGGAAAATTTGACCAAACATGTCAAAAGGGTTAAAGTACAATTCTGAACCAATATACCAAGGGCTATAAAAACAACAGGATCTTAGAAAAAAAGGACAATATATCACAGTGCAGAAATGCTTCAGCTAGTGAATAGTGTACTTCAAATTAATGACAAGTTTCAGTGGTTTTCATTTCTCTTGGAGCACAGAAAGTTAACCTGTGCCCTTACAGTTAGAAGTAACTTTAGAGGTACTCACTGTAGTAGCATCAGTCCAAGTCCTAAGAGGAGCTGAGATGACACTGGCATGTTGTCAGATCTAACCAGAGCAAAAAAACCCAGTCTGTTTCTTTATTTCAGGCTGTAAATACTACCTACAAAACATGGAAATACTTCCAGCAAATGAAGTTTTCCAACACTTAAGCACTTGTGACACAATGATTTGATGCTTTTTCTTAATACAGATTTTGATTGCGCTACTGGATATACCGTATATCATGCCTTTCTCCACTCTAAACAACCTCCTGTGATATTTTAATTTTAATTATATATTCAATTACAAACATACTCCACCACCTGAGGTTTTATGCTAAGAAAAAAGGTGTCAGTCAGAAAAAGCAGACTTCATCAGAAATCCTGTGGTGAAGTTGCTACAGCAAAACTTTGCCAGATGAAGTTATTCTTAATGATTCTAAATTATTTCAATTTGTTCATAACTAATTTAAAACTCATTCTCAGTGGTAAGTATATTTTATATGATTATACCACAGCAAATTAGTATGTATTAAATCTCTCTTAATTCCAAAACAGCTGAGCCGTTGTTTGCTCACTAGTGTATGAATGTACAGAAAGGAATTTATCATTTTTATTATGAATAAGTGGGAGAAAAGAGGGGAAAAAACCCTCTTCGGAAAGATGTGAAGTGCTGAAGACACCAGGCAGCGATTGAAAATGGTTCCTCTGCCAACAGCTTTTTTTTTTGACCCTGGCCAATCATATAAACACTTATTTTCCCACCTGTGCACCATGGGTATAAATACTTCTTTTTTCATACCCTTTTATTATCTATATCTTTGGAAACTACTCAGTGAAGGAAATGGGTAGTGTTTCTAGCAGACATGCAGATATCTTCTGATACAGAAAGGATCTCCATTAATATTATCATGGTAGAAATTACCTTCTGCCTTTCCATATCAGCTCTCTCTAAGCGTCTCCTTCCTTAGCCTATTGACCCTGCAAGCCATTCCAGTTTCTATGGATCTCCTTCAGGCTGCCCAGCCATTAACTTAGCACAGCCAAGTCCACCAATGAACCATGTCCCTAAGCACCACATCTACACATCTTTTAAATACCTTCAGGGATGGAGACTCAACCACTTCCGTGGGCAGTCTGTTCCAATGCTTGACAGCTCTTTTGGTGAAGAAGTTTTTCCTAATATCCAACCTGAACTTACCCTAGTCCTGCTGACCACACTGTTTCTGTTACAAGCCAGGATGCTATGGGCCTTCTTGGTCACCTAGGCACACTGCTGGCTCATATTCAGCCAGCTGTTGACCAACACCCTGTACAGAGCCGGTCCAGTTTTGGGCTTGGGGAAGGTTTGCAATGATCCCAAGAGTGAGACTAAGACACAAACAAGGTCAAATGTTGCCTATCAGGCCATTTTTATTGGATAAAAGCAGAAGAATGGAGCGATAGGAAAGGCAGGAAATACTAGGAGGAAACTAAGCAAGCATTCGGAAAGATAAGCAAAGGATAGTCACCACCATGGATCCAGCGGCATCCCATTGGTCCTCAGTCTTCAGTTCTTCGGTGGTGGGTGCACACCGCGGTTTGTTTCTATGGTCTTTTATATACAGCACGTGTCCACAGCCTGCTACATGCATATATGCCCCATGCATTGTTCACGTGCTTTAGGTCTCGCCTAGGTCTTGCCTATACGTGACCATCGGCAGGTAACAATGTATATTCTTGGCGGGCAGCTGGCTCAGCCCAGACAATGGTTGGTATCTTGCTTCGATGGTGCCTGATAAGCAAAAGAATGGTCTGCTGCTTCAGTAAGTTTGCATAAGTTTCCCCACAGGCTGCAGTGTTTCGGAATTCCACAGGCAATTCCCCACAGGCTGGGTTTCGCAGTTCTGCTGTGTCTTATCAGGCAAGCATACACAAGCAAGCTTTGAGACAATGGTTTGACATTCCAGTCTCTTACACATCCTCAGGTCCTTTTCTGATGGGCAGTTTTCCAGCCACTCTTCCCCAAGCCTGTAGCGTTGCAGGGGGTTGTTGTGACCCAAGTGCAGGACCCAGCACTTAGCCTTGTTGAACCTCATAAAATTGGCCTCAGCCCATCAATCCAGACTGTTCAGATCCCTCTGTAGAGCCTTCCTACCCTCCAGCAGATCAACACTCCTGCCCAACTTGGTGTCACCTGCAAACTTACTGAGGGTGCACTCAAACCCCTTGTCCAGACCAGAGATAATGATATTAAACAGAACTGGCCCCAATATTGAGCCCTGGGGAACACCACTTGTGACTGGCCGCCAACGGGATTTAACTCCATTCACCACAACATCCAGCCAGTTCTTTATCCAGCAAAGAGCATGCCCGTCCAAGACACGAGCAGACAGTTTCTCTAGTAGAATGCTGTGGGAAACCATGTCAAAAGCTTTACTGAAGTCCAAGTAGACAACATCCACAGCTTTTCCCTCATCCACTAAGCAGGTCACCTTGTCATGGAAGGAGATCAGGCTAGTCAAGCAGGACCTGCCTTTCATAAAACCATGCTGACTGGGCCTCATCACTTGGTTGTCCCGTACGTGTCATGTGATGGCACCCAAGACAATCTGCTCCATAACTTTCCCTGTCACCAAGGTCAGACTGACAGGCCTGTAGTTCCCCGGATCCTCCTTCCAGCCCTTCTTGTAAATGGGCGTCACATTTGCTAACCTCCAGTCAGCTGGGACCTCCCTGATTAGCCAGGACTGCTGATAGATGATGGAAAGTGGCTTGGTGAGCACTTCCCCCAGCTCCCTCAGTATCCTCTGGCGGATCCCTTCTAGCCCCATAGACTTGTGTGCGTCTAAGTGGTGTAGCAGGTCGCTAAACATTTCCCCTTGTATTATGGAGTCTTCATTCTTCTCCCTGTCCCTGTCTTCCAGCTCAGGGGGCTGGGTACCCCAAGAACAACTGGTTTGATTATTACAGACTGAGCCAAAGAAGGCATTAAGTACCTCAGTCTTTTCCTCATCCTTTGTCACTGCGTTCCCCCCTGCGTCCAATAAAGGATGGAGATTGTCATTAGCTCTCCTTTTGTTGCTAATGTATTTATAGACACATTTTTTATTGTCTTTTCTGGCAGCAGCCAGATTAGGTTCCAGTTGGGCTTTGGCCCTTCTAATTTTCTCCCTGCATAACCTCACAACATCCTGTACAGGAATGCCAACTGTCCAGGTTACAGATTCTGGATCTCATGTTTCCCAAAAGTAGATCGCACTGAGTTCCTTTGCACTGAGGTCCAGGCATCTCATCTCAACTGAAATCAAGAAAAAATAAGTGAAATTATTATGAACGCTTACAAGTCAGGTCAATGCAGAAGGTCATACTCACAGCCCCCTGTCAGGCATTACTGTCTTCAGAGCAAAGACAGCAGCATGGGCAGCACAGATGAGCTACAGCTCAGAGACAGGAGTGTCCACTTAAACAGCTGTCAGTTTCAGTTTATAAGACTAGACTTGATTGAACCGTTAGAAATGAGGTTTCTGATTTAAAACCCCTTTCTGTATTTTAGTGTAGCAGCTGCACTGAAGCAAAGACAAAAACATATTCAATGCATTCTATTGCAACTTTCACAGTGTTTTCACTTCTTCGTATTCACAAACTGACCAAAAACATTAAAAAAATCACTTTTTTCATAAAATAAAATAATTTATCTTTATATGTTTACTGAATATTTGTGTTTCTGTAAAACCAAAGTATTTAGAATTGTAGAATCATAGAATCATAGAATCATAAAGGTTGGAAAAGACCCTTAAGATCATCGAGGCCAACCGTTAACCTAGCACTGACAAGTCCAACACTAAACTATGATCTCGAGCACCACGTCTACCTGTCTTTTAAATACCTCCAGGGATGGAGACTCAACCACTTCCCTGGGCAGCCTCTTCCAGTGCCTCACTACCCTTTCACTGAAGAAGTTTTTCCTAATATCCAACCTAAACTTCCCCTGGCACAGCTTGAGGTCGTTTCCTCTTGTCCTATCCCTTGTTACTAGGGAGAAGAGACGGACCCCCACCTCGCTACAACCTCCTTTCAAGTAGTTGTAGAGAGCAATAAGGTCACCCCTCAGCCTCCTTTTCTCCAGACTAGACAACCCCAGCTCCCTCAGCCGCTCCTTATAAGACTTGTGCTCTAGACCCTTCACCAACTTTGTTGCCCTTCTTTGGACACGCTCCAGCACCTCAATGGCCTTCTTGTGGGCAGGGGCCCAAAACTGAACACAGTACTCGAGGTGCGACCTCACCAATGCCGAATGCAGGGGCACTATCACCTCCCTGCTCCTGCTGGTCACACTATTCTTGATACAAGCCAGGATGCCATTGGCCTTCTTGGCCACCTGAGCACACTGCTGGCTCATGGTCAGGCGGCTGTCAACCAACACCCCCAGGTCCTTTTCCGCCAGGCAGCTCTCCAGCCACTCCTCCCCTAGCCTGTAGCGTTGCATGGGCTTGTTGTGACTCAAGTGCAGGACCCGGCACTTAGCCTTGTTGAATCTCATGCAGTTGGCCCCAGCCTTGGATCTTATACAGTTGGCCCCTGCCAACTTTTAGTTGTCGTTCAATGCCTTTATTCTTTTTAATATCAAAATAAGTTTTGAGGAAGAAAAATTATTTAAAACCAGTCATAGATCTCCATTCTAAAAATGTCAGCTGGGATGATACAGAGTAATCAAAGGTTGTCATTTAAGGGCCTGGAGGTTATATTCAAACAGAATTTCTTCAAAATAGATACTTTCTGCATTATACACATCTACAGGAAGACAGTATTTCTAAACGCAGTGTAATACATTTTTTCTAAGTGCATCTTCCAGAAAAATTCCCTCTCTTCCTCTCTCCTAAAATAGTAATGGGATTTTCAGAAATGTGAAGGTAAATTGATTTGTTTTCAGAGAATAAGTCTTGTTTTACTCAGTAATTTTTTCTGAAGAATGCTTAAACCAGTTTCGTTGAACAGCAGTTTTGTTTGACAGGGAAGTAGCCTCTGTGGTGTTAAGTAAAAAGAAAAAAAAAAAAATTAAAGTATACCCATGGAGAAAATTTGCATTATGCAACAATAGAATGATGAAAATGTGATGATGTTGCAAAACAGGTGTTTTCATAGGGAGTGATGGGGTTTTTTTTAATAGAAATGTACCACATACAAATTTCTAATAGTGATTTCCTGAAAGTCTGCATTAAACTTGTGTTTCCTTAGACATTCACCCGCCATTTTGATAGCCTTGACAATTTTCTGCAATGCCTGGCATGAACTTAAAGCTATGAATTTTCAAAGGCTCTGTCTTCTTTAAACAAATGCCTGCTTGCTGGATTATATCTTGTACCTTTTACTAGCTCTTCTGACATAGTTAACTTATTTGCTTTTTTGCAGGTATTATCAGTCAATAAATTCTCATGAGCTACCTTGCCTTTGGCCACCACCGAGACTATTTCTGCTGATTTCAGCATAACCTAAGTAGTTGCTGAAGACAGTCACAGATGCATAGACTATTACAATTTCTTTTCCATGATCTGTCATTTATAGTTTCCAGATTTTAGTGTTTCCCTGAAGAAAATTTTCTTCTACCTACTCCTGCACTTTACAACACTTTTTAGTAATGCAGATCATCCTTGATTTCCTCTAAGCTTTCACAAAATGTACGTCCATTCCCTCAAATAACTGCACTTTTCAACCATCACTGTCATGTCTTAGTAAAGATCTTGGAGCACTGTATGAGGCACAGAGCAAGAATCATCTTCCTTCCCACCTTATCCCATCCTTCGCACCATAATTACATACAAAAAGGAGTTATGTGTTCAATAGAAGAAGGCATCTTACCAGAGTACGATTTAGAACAATGAAGAGGATTCAGTTTGCATACGCTGCTTTTTACAGTAGAATAAATTATTACTTGTAGCATGGAAAACACATCCTCTCATTCAATTTCTTTTTAAAGGTAAACATACATATATAAATTTCTTATCTGGCATTCACTGACATTGCTACACAATTTGCTACATCATTAAAATGACTTAATTTTCAGGGACTGGGTTCTGCACTTTTTAAAATCAAAACTGCTGTGAGAAATTATTTTCTAATGCTTTAATACACTTTTGGGGAATGTCACGCAGGAGATGCCTTAAAAAGTGGGGATCTTTATTTTCAAAACAAACAGGTAAGAAGAAATATTTCTTAATCTGACACTGCACAAATATGTGCAATATTTGAGCTGTCTCCTTTGTTTATTGAAAAATGTAACAAATCTCTACACAGGAATGTGTAATGCATATGTACAGTACAGAACAAATATGTACAGTATGAATATGTACTGCATATTCTGGTACCAAACTCTTTTTAGGAATAATGCTTTACATTTTTATAAACCCCTTGAACCAGGAGTAGAGAGCTCCAGCCTTACACACAGAATTAAACTTGATCATACAACCAGCCTGTGTGACAGGTGACCATTGTTGCCATTCTTGCATTTCAGAGCAGAAATCGACAAATACACAAGTGAGAAATAGAAGGTTAGAATAGAATGATCAGAGGCCACACAACAAAGCATTCAGCACAAGCTCTGATTGAGACTCAGATAAATCCCTCTCCATACTGAAGTTTATTGCACAGGGTTCAATTTTGATTCAAATTGACAGAACCTATATGTGTCTATCTCTGTTTCCTGTGTGGTGTTTCCAAAAATAACAAAGGCAGAAAGCTCTCGTAATCTAGTCTGGTCTGCTTTACAACACATGTCCTTGGACTTCTTCATAGCTGTTCCAGAGAATATCTTTACCAAAAAAAGGAATTTAAAAATCCTTGAAAATATCGGACACAGAACTGAAAGAGGATTGTTACATCTGAGCTCCATTCCCTTCTATTGCAAGCAATGCATAACATAAATAATTTCCTGAAAATATCAAGCTCCATCTTGAAAAGCCTGTTCTTATTTCATGTCAAATTTAAGGAAAACAGACCGATTCTTCTACTAATTGTTGTTTTGCTAGGCTGAGAAAACCAAGTCCTGATAGTCTTCTGATACATGTCTTCCGTGCTGTGATCATTCTAGTAGTCTTTCTTTAATTATTCTGTTCTGAATTTTTATTTCTTGGGTATGTCATAAGAGGTTTCTGATCTGTTACTTTACAACACAGACAAGAAACATTTTATTATCAGATTTAAAGTAATTTTTAACAATTAGGCCTCGCAAAGTGTCAGTAACTGTAATGCAGAGGGTACATTTCTATAACCAGAAAATTATTCAAAAATAACAAGAATGAAAAATTTTGAAACAGAAGGGGAGAGATCCCAAGCAAAATTTAAGAGTTAGAAGACTCTATGGCAATCAAATATTTTTGACTCACATCATTCTTCTGAAAATTAAACTTAAGTGTTACCTGAAAACTCTTAATCAAAACTGAAGTGGAGAAGAAATTGCTGGTTACCACCATCAGCAAAACAAAAGTTGACTATGAAATAATTGCAGAGGGATTTTAAGATTCTGATTGGGTGACAAAACAGAAAATTAAATTCAGTATTGATAATACAAAATCAATTACATAGGCAAAATCCAAATACTTCATACATAGTGAAGGGATCTGAATGACCTATTACTACTAACGAAATAAGATCATGGAGTTTAAGAAGATAATTCTATAAAAATGTCATCTCAGTGCTCAGTAGATATATAAAAAAATAATATTAAGAATTAAAGAACAGAACAAAAAATGTCTTTATGCCGCTGCATGAATCCCTAAACCCATCTTTTGAATATTGTCATCTGATCTCGAAATAAAAATAGCAGAACCAGAAAAATTACTGAGAAGAGCAACATGGATGTTCAACAGCATGGAATTGCTTCTTTTATCATTTTAGCTCAGCAGCACATTTTCTTTCTTCTGTTTCCAGTTCCAGCTGGGATGTACATAACATGAAGGAATGACCTTAACTGAATGTCACCCAGATGCTCTGTGGAATATGGCAGCAATAACCAGACTGACTCTGAAAATACTTGCTGACTTGCAGCAGTCTAGTGGTGGAAACAGAGAGAACTACATGGGGTAATTTATCTGCATCTTGTGCCTCAACATGAACTTCTCTGCTTGAAATGAATTAATACACCCTAACCTATGGTTTATTTCCAAAACTCAACTTTGCATAATTACCTGTTTAGTTGCAGTATCCTCCTCTTGTCAAGTTATTTACAGAAAATTAAGACTAACGATCTAGAAGACTTTTTTCTTCCTCTCATCATTAAGAAATATACACTTCCTTTTCAATTCAGAAAAAAAAAATCTCCTTTGCTATTAACAAGGGTTCTTTCTCTTTATGTGTCTGTATTTTGTCCTGAAAACAGTTTTTACAGCCTTTGCTCTGAGATTTTGTTTATTTGTCAGAATAAACTGTGTTGGTCTTTCTGTCAAATTAGATGACAATCCGAAAAAAAATGTTGAGACAGCTCTAGAGGCATAAATATGAAAATCAGGCCAAATTGGACCAAAGCTTGTCTTCTAACAACACCTTATCTCTAGTATCAAGTTAATTTTCCACTTTGATTAACATTAACTACAGGAACAACCATATGTGCAAGTTAATAGGTAATAATCTCATTAAGACACAGACATCTTTGTTTACATATAAAACATAAATGTTAGGGATGAAATATTGATTGTTAGCTTGAACTGATAAAAATTTGCTCAAGCTTTTCTCCATAATGAGCTGTCCTGAAGCAGGAATCCTTTCTTTACAATAAATAAAGAAAAATCAGACAAAAAAAAATTCTGCCCAGGTTCCAGATTCAGCGCTGCAAAAAACACAGGCCAGAAAATAATGAAAATTCATAAGGTTTACAAAGAAAAATATAAAACCTATCATATATTATCATTCGTTGAAATTTACCAGTATTTTGATGCTGTAGCCAAAACAGGTTAAGATTCTGTTTGCCTTGCATACAGTAGAGATGCAGAGGTGTTTCCCTTTTGAATAAACCAGAAAGAATGGCAGGAGAAACCAAAGAGAGGGTAAGTGGGTGATTTGTCAAAAAAAGCCAGTAGCAGAGCCACAGACAGGATCAGGGTTTTTGACTCTCAGGTCAAATATTCATGAATCACAGCAACTCCTGTGCCACATACACCCATCCAAGATGCACGTCAAAGTGACTGCAGGTAAATATAAAATAATCAAAATTCAGTGAATAGATAGTTTGTGCTCTCACATCAGTGTGCTTCCAGCAATAGCAGTAGAACCCCTGAGTCACAACTCATTATTTGTACTTGTATAAATGAGATTACAAGCAAGACTTTTGTCTTTTTCATATAAGCTGTGACCTTTTTTTATGAGAAATAATCCTCTACTCCGAAACTGAATGTTCAAATAAACTACCTGCACATTTAAAATAAAAATTATTGCTATTGCACTTTCTTCACTGTCCATTGAACACATGAGGATTTATTAGTGTTGCATAAATCTCATTTTTCATAATGTTCTGATCAGAATGAGGTATTCCTTTGCTTGTAGAGTTTAATGTTCCCTTAGACTTTAGAGTGATTATGTCCAGAAAGTTAGGAAAAACATAAACACAGCAGAGAAAGACCTCGCTTTTTTCCTTGGCAATTTCAGGCTCTTAAGAAATTTCATCTTCTGAAGTCAAGGAGTTCAAGCTAAGTTTCCAGCATTCCAACTAAAAGCAAGCAAGCAAGCTTGGTACTGACTTTCCTTGTCCAAAGGAAAAATAAATGTTGTTTGCTCCTGCTTGATCTGCTAAGAACAGTAAACACTTGTTCAAGCCTACATTTTAAGTTTTGCTTTCTGAATACTCTATGATTTTCCCCTCATGCTGTAGGTCAAACTCAGCCAAAAATTCCTCAAGGTTTTTCATGAGATCTCTCACAGAGCATGGTAAAGACTTAAAAAACTAGTTTTTCACTAAGTGTGGGACTATATTATGGGAGAAGGGAAGAAAATTGTGTTATTTGTGTTTTATTTTTCTGCTTAAAATAAAGTGATGCTGCAAGTTCAGAAAAAAACTAAAAAACTGTATAGTCTAAATTAATTTGCTTTTCAAGATTAAGCTTTTACATACCTACATTAAAAGAAGAATTCTGCCACTTCCAGGACTAATGTGTTAAGAAAAGTGTAAAGTTTTATTTTAGTTCAGCTATTCTTTAGCTTCATCCTTATACAGCAATCCTAACCAAAAAAGCCTCCACACTCAGATCCTACTTTTGATGTGAATTTTACTTCTCTGACTAATCATTACTTTCTACAAAATATATTGTGCTTTTGAAAGACACCTGACAAACATATTCATGTAGCATTTAAACCTATTATACTGTACAAAATGCTGTGACAGTGTGTTTATGGGATCACTGCAGGGAAACCAAGAAGCAACAGTTATATTGCATAATTTGTGATGGGTCCATTAAGACTGCCAAACAGTAGACACAATGACATTAGGCAATCAGCAGCAGTGAAGTTGGCAAAGAAAAATATAGACTATGCATTTTTGTGCCATAGGTATCTTTAGAAACTTATGGAAGACTCCTCCTGCCACCTCCTGTCAGGTTATGGAGCATCTTCGTCTGCTCTCCACAAGCCTTCCCGTTGACATTATGTACTCTTTTTAACAACGTGTCACTGATTGAACCTTAAAACTGCTTGGCATTGCTTTAACCTGCCTTTTACTCTTCATCAAGGAGGCACAAGCCCTGCCATGGTTGAAGTACCAAACATCTACAGCATGAAAAGGAAAGTTTCAGTATCAATCTGAGCTGTTTTGTGAATCTTTTTGGTCCTGCAGGGCTACATTATCTTTAAGACTTTTTGTCTGCTACATTTCAGAACTCTTAATAGAACTCCATTTCTCTGACATCAGGTTCTATCTGTGGGAAGATTTACGTACATATAATTGCATTTAGTCCATCAATTTAGAAAAAAAAAAAAAGGTTCAAAATCAACATTATAACAAAAATCTTTATCATTTCCTCTCAAAAAAAGGAATAACTCGTAATGTGCAATACACAAAAAATGTACAATTAAGAGCAAAATCTAATGAAAACAAAGAGCTAGAAGAAATGAAATTGCAAGTTTTATACATTATGTTAATCTGACCAGCTTTTGAAGTCTACTTTCTGCATAAAATCTATATTCTGTGTGGTCAGAATGGGTTCCTCAGGTGCCATGGAAATATTATTGCAATCCTTATAAAAAGTATGGCTTACAGAAAAAAGATGGCTTATATATTAGTACTGCAGTCCTTTGATGTCCTAATAGCCCATAGAAATGACAGTGATATTATAAATTACATCAGTAATACTAGCTGAGATGCCTACCTAGTACCCATAGTTAGGTCTAGCCCCTTGTTCCTTGGATATTTAATCAGCACTGCTTGTCATAAACAACACATGAATTCAGAGTAAGTGTTTTGAGGTTTTTTTTTTTTAAGTCATCATTCTTGTCTGTAACTAGACCAGAGCAGAATGTGGTGCACCAAACAAAATATTGCTAGCTTTATACTTATAAACTTTGCAGTAGTGTTACTAAAAAGCTGAAAATGTTCATAAGAATCCAGTTACTGTTTAGCATGGAAGATAAATGCAGGGAAGATGGAGCAGCAACAAGCTTTATAAAAAAGAAATACATCCCTGCCTTTTAGCTATTCAACCCCTACACTTTTGTCACCTCTAAAAATATGATCAATAGAATGATTTATTTAGCTTACATTTTTGTTTCCTCCAACTTTCTGTTCTCAGTCTTCCTAGTTCTCTAAAGCCTGGATAGATCAAGGTCTGAAGTGTGGATAAAGAAGAAAACAGTAACTCACAAAACTTAAGTGTGGCATAAAACTCTCCTTTTAATCTCAATAATAATGTATTAGATGATTATAGACATAAATAATAAAGATGTTATATTAAGAAAGCCACTACATATGAAAATATCATGGTCTGTCTTGCAGAATCATTTACCCAGCTGTCATGCAAATGAGGAATTTGATTCATTTTCTCTTGCTGGTAAGTAAAATCAAAATGCTCTGCTCATATCGTACCAAACATATTCAAAGCCCAAAACTTAATTCTTACTCTGCTGCCTTTTCTTTCTTTAGAGTATAGTCCCTCCTCATGGATATAAACAGCCCAAATATTTCTGTTAAACTCATAATATTGCCATGTGGCAGATGCAACTGCCTAATTCTTCATTTTCTCAGTTCTAGAAGAGACATTCACTCTTTTGACTCTAAGCTAAGAATAAAAAAGTAAAAAGAATGTAAACTAGATTTTTTAAGATGGATATTGGATACTTAAGACTAAAGTCACAATCTTCTAAAGCCTTGCTCAGCTTAACTCTAGCCGTCTTTAGTAGTGACATGTAATTCTATATGTAAGTATACTTAGAAATACCCCACCTTCGTACTATGGCCTACTTTGATTCAGAAAGCAGGCAGCACCTGGTTGACAGAAGGTTAACGTAAAAGCTTAATATGCATAACAGCAATGAATTTAGCCAAAAATACAATATTTGTGACCACTGTTGTCAAAAAATTACTGTGGTGATGACCGTATGATATGTGATGATCGTATGATAGTCTCACAAGCAGAACTCTTCCCTACATGATAAACCTTGATTGTAATCCTGCTGCAGCTTGACAGTACCTGTATTTCCTACCATTCAGAAAAAACTTTAACCTTCAAGGCTACGTTATATGTTAGGAATAGCGCTGTTGCCTCAGCTGCTTAACTTTGCTTTAATGGTTGATACCACAGCACTATGTGGACGGCACTAGCTCAAGTGTCTCAGCTCAGTGTTGCTTTCAATAGCATAGACATGACCTGAGGTTTCAGTGGAATTTCTTTAAGAGGTATGTAAGTTCTAAAAGTCAGGCATTTACTAATAATAGGAATATAACACCTATTAATCTGTTTTACCAATAGCGGAATATAGCCTATATTTGATAATTTACACCATACCCAGCAGCATTTCATTACTCTTACTTTTTCTGTTCTGATAAACTTTAATTCTTTACTGCTCAAGGCCAAGTTTTATCCATTGAACAATCAACTGCAGCCATCCTGAGCTGAGCTTTCAGTATCTTCGTATTACAGCAAGACAGACTGAGCTAAGAAAGTAAATGTTCTGTGCTGCATTAACAGGAAACTTCAAACCCTTTTATAGAAAGAATGGGTTAGCATATTATATTCTTCCATCAATGTGTCCACTACACTTACACTACCTCCCTAAGACTTGCATGCAATTTATAATTGTATCAACTTAACATTCTTTCCTCTGCATTATTTATACAACCACTAGCATTGTTACACATGGGTAGCTTCAACCATCAACAGTGATGACTATCACCCTATACAGCTAAGGAATATTATCCTAATTTTAGAAAAGGAAGATTGAATAGCAGAGAAATTAATCACTTGTCTAAATCAAACAGAAAATCCATAAATGGTGGAGAACTGAAGCCATATTTCTGGGGCTATAATCATAAGAACATCCTTTATATTTATCTAGTGAGTCCACACTGAGATTTTGGAGTAGGCTATGAGAAGCTGTCAAACACTTCCTTGTATATATTGAGTCTAAATCTTCTCTGAAGACCATAAATTCCAAATATTCATTAGATATGTCCTACATTTAGAAATACAGAAAATATTACAAATTTAAAAGTAATAATTAACAAGCTTGTAAAAGTCAACTGACAGAGGTAAATGGTACAGTAATTAAAATTGACTTTATCTCTGCCTTGTCAGGTTTCAAAATTAATTGCTTGTCCAAAAGTGTCTACAAGATAACTATTGTGTTATGGAGATCGATTTAAGCATAGCCACTATTGAAAGGAGAGACAGCTGGCTTAACATACAATACTTCAATATATGCCAAAACTAAAATCAGAGAGGATTTATGGTTTTATTTTTAAAAAGTTACAAAGTTTTCACTGTTGGGCCTCATAGGAACAGTTTCCTGCAGCAGAGACTCCATGATCTGGTCACCTAGACCATGGGATGTATAAGAACACACCATAGTTCCCACTCTTTCAAGAAAACTTTGAACATCCTGATGTCATCTGATTCATTGAAAGATATGTAATTATCATTCTTTGTTCATATCAATAATGTGCTTCTCATCCATTTCAGTAATAATTAACATTACAGAGAATCTGTGCAGTATTTTCATAATGATCCTAAGTACAGAGACATCTACAACTTATCTGAGCAGCAGCTCTAGAGGAGCTGTGAGTTTTGCTGACTCATTGTCTGTTTTTAACTTTCCCAGAGTCCTGAATGTAATAAAACCAGGAAAAAAATTGGACTTCAAACTATAGAGAACCTAATACGATACCTATACGCAAAAAAAAACCCCAGAAAATAAAACAGAAATTCCAGGATGTAAGTTTTGCTTCTGTAGTTAAGGTCTCTCTGATAAGGAAGGTGAACAAACCAGTTACAGACTAACTAGGAAACTGATGTGAATTTATAAAGGGAAACCATCCTTAACAAGCTTGGTGAAAATCACTGAAGAATAATGAAATTTGACAGCAGTGACATTGACAAGTTTACTTAAATTTCAGGAAGGCTCTGGATACACAGTCTCTTAAAAGACTGTTATGCATGGTTAGCAAGTGCTGTATGGCTCGTGATATGATAAAAAAAAAAAAGGTGTATTAAATCAGCATAATTCTGTTAGTCAATGAAATGAGTGACCAACTCTGAGGCACACTAAAACAGGGAATACTGAGGGAATCCAGTTTGCATCTTTTTGACAGGGCTTGATATTGCAAGTATGTGTTAGGTTACTTCTAGAACACGAGTCCCCAGTCGGCTGTTAATTATACCTGAGAATTAGCCTAGGTAAAAATGCTCCAGCAAAAAGTCAGGAGTGTCTCTCCTTAGATCAATTTCTCAGTTGATCCAATGTTTTCTCTTTCACATTAGTTTTATACCTGCATCAACAGAAGAAGAATGAGATCCATCTCCTGTCCTGGGGACTACCCACAGCAGAGTGACAGAGTTAGGCAAACAGAGGTATATTTAAACAGTTCTTCTGACCTTTCCTTTCACAGCAGCATTGATCTTTCCTTGGCCACAATTGAGAATCTGGATCACGGATATATGGTTTTGAAGCATAAGTAGCATTAGGAAGGTTAATATTCTGTTTGAAACCAGGGTTGCTCTTGCTCAGTAGAGTCAAAATGCCTTGTCATCCAGACGGTGATCTCAAAGGAATACACAGGTGTTCAAAGACAGAAAGGGAAACAAAGCAAGGAGAAACACTGCCTTCATTAGGGAAGTAGCCCTACTTCACAAGTGTCTGTCCTAAAGTAATTTTCCAAGGTGTGCATAGTTTAATCTTCGCAATTATATATATCATCTATTTCTTGAATTCTCAAGTATGCCATGGCACTGTTTCTTAAGAGTTCATGTCTTAGCTTAATTCTCCTGGTCAAGTCACTTCTCCCTGAAGTTTTAGTGAACTAAGCACCATATTCTGTCCAAAGTACCATATAATGTTGCTATGTGGTATTAAAATAAAATATTTTGGAGACAAACACTTCCCATTTTGGTTGCACTGATCTCTGCATTCAGTTTATAAAGCTCTGGAGACATTGTCTTGATGTAGAAGCTATATAAATGTAAATCACTTTAATAATTTCTGCTACAATATGAGCATTTCACAATGCTCATAATACACGTTTCAGAATTATTTGGGTGTTATTTCCAACTTTCTTCAGCAAAAGACTTCCTAATTTAACCCCAGGGTCACATTCTATCAAGCAAACATGATGCAAGTACCTGATAAATTTCATCATATAATTTTCAAGACATTTTTCATTCATATTCAAGTCAGAAAATGTTTTCATTTTCCAAGCATTTATTCATTTCATAATATCACACATAGATTCATTCTCTGGTTTCCATTTGCTAGAAGAAACTCATATTTTAAATGCATTAATTCTACAAAGCTTCATTTGTAAAAACTGTATACTCATGTTAAGACAAATGGCCTGCAGCTTGAATCTCCATTTCAAATGGAAATAGAAATGTTTTTTGAAGAACTGCAGTTTCCACCAGATCCTTTATGTTTCTTTATCTATAAAGCTCGTAAAAAAATCCATTTCAAAACTATAGATATGGTACTGAAAAAAGTCATCAGCCTCATTTAAGAATGCAGAGACATATCCTGAAATCTGCTTTGTTATTTTTCTGTATAACTTAACATCTGAGAGAGTAAGACAAATTTAAATTGCTCATGTATCGAAGTAAGTATCACATACAAGACTTGCATACTGGAATAGGTTGCTTCGTAAGTATAGTACTGAATTTAAATATGGCATGTTGTCGTGGTCCACTCCTTCCTCCTTTCCTTTCTTAGCAGAAGTTTCCTCCTATACTAAACGAGCTGACTTTTGCATCCAATATTTCTTCTTGTGTATAGAAGTAACTGCTACCAGCACAGGCTGGTTGTCTGGTTCAGCTGCAGTGCCTGTTAACGGGGCTGGAGTAGCCGCAGTGCCTGTCACTTTGTCGTCAGATCCAGAGACCTTGTCTTCCCATTGAGGGTACTGAATAGTGTTGAACAGGGCTCAGTAGGCATGGGCCAGGCCCCAGCATGTTGCAGTGATTTGTGTCCCTCTGGAATTGCCAGGGTAACAGCACGATTTTTCCAAATATTTTACTAATTTTTCAGGATTCTGCATTTGTTCAGGGATGAAGTTCCAAAACATCAGAGGTGCCCACTGTCCTAGGTACTTGCCCATACTATCCCACGCACCCTGCCACTTATAACTATCCAGCCTCAGGGCAGATCTCTGGATGGTATTCTTAAATAGTTGCTTAAGCATAAACAAGACCTGAAACATATTCAAGAGGCATAGCAATAGGAACATGCTGGTTTGAACATCCCAAGGATATTCAAAATTCTCAAGAGTTATTGTAACTAGTCTGGAGGAGAAGGGCAAGGTGAAGGAATGGGGGAAACCATACTCCTTTGTCTCCCCCATAAACTGACTCTCCAAGGAGAAGAGGTAAAGAGCATAATTATTAAGTTTCTGAGAGATGGTTCCAGAAGTACAGAAATGACAGCAATGCTGAGTACAAATACCAGGTTAGTCTCACAACCAGTAATTTGATCATATCATAAACCAGTGTTACACACTACAGCAAAATGATAACTTAATCCAGCCTCCAGAGATGATAAACAGCACAACAGGGAACATATACACCAAGTAAGGTGTTACACAACACAACTCTGAGAACAAGCACAACAACTCTGAGAGCAAATAAATAAACATTGTGACCAGCGACTATTAAACTAATAATGAATGCTTATAACAAATTTGTTTTAACACATTCTGGTCAGACCTGTCATTATGTCAACCCTTCATGCCCCACATTGGGCACCAAAAAGGACTGTCGTGGTTTAATCCAGCAGGCACGTAAAGACCACACAAGCATTTGCTCACTCCCCTGCAGTGGGATGAGGGAGAGAATTAGAAAAAAGTTAAAACTCGTGGGTTGAGATAAAGGCAATGTAATAGGACAGAAAAGAAAGGGAAAATAATAATGATAAAAGAATATACAAAACAAGTGATTCACAATGCAATTGCTCACCACCCACTGACCAATTCCCAGCCAGTTCCTGAGCAGCGGCCACACTACGCCAGCCAGCTCGCCCTAGATTTTTGTTCAGCATGACGCCATACGGTATGGCATAGCCCTTTGGCCAGTCTGGGTCAGCTGTCCTGGCTGTGCTCCCTCCCAGCTTCTTGTGCACCTGGCAGAGCAGGGGAAGCTGAAAAGTCCTTGGCTAGTATAAACACTACTTAGCAACAACTAAAACGTCAGTGTGGTATCAACATTATCCTCATACTGGATTTAGTTAATTTTTGGATTCAAAACACAGTACTAGACCAGCTACTAGGAAGAAAATTAACTCTGTCCCAGCTGAAACCAGGGCACATGTATACATTATTACCAATTCATAAGCTTTCAGTTGGATCCAACCTTGGTTTTAATGAACATTTCCTTAGAAGTAACCAATAAAAAGACTCTTAGAGTGGGTAGGGCAATTATTTCTTCTACAGAAAGCAGGAAATTGGAAATGCCAGTAGGCTAAGAAGCAAAAGGATAAGGGAGCAACGTGAGTGGAGCATACCATGGGAAGGATTACCAAGATGGGAATAATCATGGTTTTCAGTGCTCTGAAGTAAACCAAGTCCTCTGTGAATCTTGCAAGTCCTAACTATTACACTTCAAAGTAAACTTTGTAGCTGAACAGTCAAATATATCCCATTGCACTGGCCTAGCATCTCCTGATAAGCTTGTGCCTGATGTCCTAGAAACAACAACTGTGGAATAGCTATGACAATAGTTACGGCCATCTTGGTGGAAAAGAGTTGCTCTATTTCAGACAAATGCTCACATGTGGGACACAAGGGAGAAAGTTGTTACTAGCATAAATACTGCAGGGCAAGTAGCATTATTTACTGCTGTTTACTAAATCATTCTGAATAATGCCAAAAATCTGCAACCTTGAAGACTAAATAGGGCATGAAATATAGTATTTAACAGTAAATTCAATGAAGTATTGACAAATTGATTAAGAAAATAACATCTCCATAAGTCAAAAAAGAAATCCATTATTGTAAGAAAGTATCTGACTGTCATATACAACAGTGAATTTTGATTCACTTTTTTAAGATCTCACCTATATGTAATCAAGTTACACAAAAATCACCAACAGATCAGAAATTGTCACTGATTGATCAGAATAATTTATCAGTGTCATGTGCATCATGTATACTTGGAAAAATTTATTTTCACTTGATAGAAAGAACAAGCAAGGACAGGCAGTACAGTTCCCTTACATGGAAATTCTCCAGGTGTCTTATATGTCATAATTTACCACTAGGCTGATCCAGTTTATGTTTATGTTATCCCATTGTTTGAGCAGACAAGGATAAATTGGATATCATGAAACTGGAAGAATACTGTAGAAAATCAGAACCACAGTATTTATTATGTGATTATTAGTACTCAGTAAGCCTAGTCTGATAAGATGCATGGTACCTGAAACTCTGTTCAGCATTGTATGAACTGAAGCTTACAGTTTTGCTAGAGTGCTTGCACAATGATATTTTCACACGTTTTCCACATTCAGGGGTCCACTTGCCATTCTACTAGGCTTTTAGCTTTTCTCATGTGAAAACAAAATTTGGCCCAAAACATTCATCACACATTAGGCTCCACTATCAGCCCACAGAAAAGAATTAAGGTCTTTTTTCCAGAAAGGTGTCATACCTTAAAAGCAGACAAATGCAGAGAAACAATAAACCATGCTATTCTGCAGTAGCTGTCATCTTAGATCTGTGAGCATTTTGCTACTTGCACACAACAAATGAAAAAGTGAGTACTGACTCTCAGTACGGTAATTTTCTAATTAAATATGGGTTGCTAACAGCTCATACATACTTATGTTAGACATGTTTTTACCCACACACTTTGCTAATAATTTTTAAATCTTTAGAAAGTGCTGTGAGAAGGTTGTAAGTAAAGAAAATTGGACCCTGGATAGAATAATTTTAGAATAATTGAAATGTTGAGCTCATTTAGAATAGCTAAATATTTTTTCCTCCTTTCCCTCTGCAGTCATAGCTATTTTACTGATTAGGTATGTAGATTCTATAATTAGTACGGTATTCATTATTCATTACAATTACATTTGATTTTTCCCAGTGTCAGTTTTAAATATTCTTTATTGTTTTTAAAACAATATTTGATGCATATTTGATTCTTATCAGCACACTAGCATTGCAGTAGCTGGACCACACCAATATATTTACCATCAATAAGCTATTGCTTAATAATATTGATATTAAGGATCATTATTGTCGACCATTCATTTAAGCACCATATTAAAATATAAAGTATTATAAAAAAATTAAAAGTTGGTTTGCTTTTTTTTTTCAAAATATGATGGATATCATTTTGCAAAACATATGCAGCATATTTTGCACAAGGTTACCAAAAGAAGAGATGGATTTTCTGATGAGGTAAATTGTCATAGCAACAATGAAGTCATGATCTGTGACCAGTTAAACATCTGACCCTGGCTGTCAAAGATGAGATACTTAAAATTCTTTTTATGTCACAGTAATAGATCGATTTCATCTATATCCTTGTAACATAAATCAGTGGCAGATTCTGGGCATTAAAGAACTTCAGGAAATATAGGCTGAATTAATGTATTCATAGATACAGCTGGTTGCAAAATATTTTTGCATTCGTAGAAAATCTCCATAACTGAAATAAAATGTATACATTCTGATTTGCTCAAAATTTTCTTTGTCTTTTGGGTCACAAAGCTGTCCTGCTGCACATATCTCTCTGTTGTTAAAGTCATCAGTCACCCCAAAATGCTAATAACCTATTTCACAAATGAAGATATTACAAATTGCCATTTAGATAGAAAGTTGACAGTGGAAAAGAAGAAAAATAATTAGACCTTTCTGGTCTTTCCTGTTGGAAGCAACTTGTTTTAAAACATGTTTCATGGTAAGCCTAATTTTTTTTTTTTTCTTAGGGAATGTCAGAGGTAAGCAGACTCCCTGTAGCAGAGTCAATACAAATCTTCTGGTGGAAATGATGAATAATCCTACTGTACATTTAGATTCCAGAGGAACAGCAATCAGAAAGTATTGTTCCATAAATAATGAATGACATGCTTTTCAGAAGAAAATCCATGCTGCTGTTATTTCTTCTTTATCCCATCCTGGTAATGAAAGACCCTAGACAGTAACTGTTTCAAGTTCCCACAGGGCATTCAACTGCATTTTAAAAGTCAATGTCCTGAGGATGCTTTTTTCAATACATTTTAGCAGCATGCTTCTGGGAAGAAAGTAGTTAGAGGTTTTTATTCAAAATATAATTCTATGGAATCATAAGTATTTTTCTCTAGATAGATTAAGTTTAACAAGCATTCAGTATATTAAATACAGGATTCCCATGATTCTGTGTGCAAATTCATGATGAACTGCTTTCCTGGTCCAGAGCACAGGGCAATGCCTACATGTGGATTGTTCCAATGTTGAGAAACATAACATTTCCCTGTCCTGGGACAGCATGTGCTGAGAAGAAAAAAAGAGGTAATAACTCCTAATTCCAGTGCCAGCATGCTTATAACAAAGGTCTCTACTACAAATCAAAAAAAATGCCCCCCCCTGCCCCCCCCAAAAAAAAGCTGTTGGATACAAAAACAGGAGAGGGTAATTAGGGTATTAAGGAATCACAAATCTTGACTGCTTACACAACAGTCACAATGTACCTGCTAATTATCAAATGCTTTGTAAGCACAAATACAGAGGTGCGTCGTAAATGGAAACTTAAAAATATCCTTGGGTAACTGCAAAAATGTAGAATTTCAGAGAGATGGGGGAGAAAATGTAAAGGTATCACTTGAGAGTTTGATAAACGGACTATCAAGATTTGGATACTTGAAGAAAGGAAGTGGAATTTCTGCAGTATACAGTGGTAGAGGTTGGACTCACTTGTTCTTAGAAAAATAATATAATTTCTTGATAATAATTCTGATAAATGAAGCCCAAGGTTCATATAATTTTTCAACACTTCTTCTAGACAAAAGTAGGAAGGGCTTTCAAAATCAAAGTATCAGCTGATTTGAGAGATGATTGTAGAACATCCTGAAATGCCATTTTGTTTTACACTGCATGAAGAGAATAGCTCTGAATCTTAAACTGGGGAAAAAACACGTTACCAAAGGGAGCAATTCCACTGTGAAAGCTCTTGTGGTATATAAATTCTGAATGACTTTTTGATTTTGGTCTTCACTGAACCTCTTTCTATTTATTTACATATCTAAGCATTTATAAAAAGTTTCTGTTTACATGAATACAAAGAGAATCATGCTTTTCATACAGGCAGCAATATTTACTTATATTTATGGTATGATGTATGTTGGCATCTGTGAGTATTTATAAATGCACGTTCTCCCATGTATAAAGTTTCAGTTATTCAGATGGTGTATGGAAATAACCATGTGATCATAGAAACAATAGACTTCTACAACTAATCACACAGTAGCAACAACCAGCAAAGATATAACTGGGAGAACAAGAACGCAATAATGACATAGGAGGCTAGTCAAAGGTATGTCTAATCCGGTACCCTGCTTTCAAATGACCAAAAGTAAATGACTAGAGGCAAGTAAAAAGATAGGTCTAACGTATCACAGTGCTTTTTGCCAAAACTGTCCTATCATCTCTCACAATTTTTATCCCAGGGTCTTCCTGAGACTGAGCTACTTTTCATGTATTTAATAATCTTTCATGGACTTTTTACTATGAATTTGTCTGTTCTTACCTTCAACATGAATAGGCCACTATTGTTTATACTATTTTGCAACAAGTATTCCTGATTAACTACACACACATTATGTGTTTGAACCTGCCTCCTGAAAGCTCTGATGCCCTTTAGCTCTTTTATTAGAAGAAAAAGTGAACAACTGACACCTTCTCCATGCCACTCATGTTTTCATAGATTTCTATCAGATCTCTAAGTCATTTATTTTTTAAACTGAAGAGTCCTAGTCTGCTTAATCATTCCAAGTACAGAGGCCCCTTTATAATTTTTATTATGTGTGTCACTGTTAAGAAATCAATGAATTCAGGGTGTCTGTACTCCTCCAAAGACTTCAGAATATATTTTGCTTTATGCACTGTGAGTAATCATACAGCTTCTTTAAGCCTACTCACAGGTTCTGAAGATAAAGAGAAAATGATGATGAATATTTTCAGAACTGAAGCCAATAAATTGTTTGTCTGCAGGCTGAATAAAAAGACTGCGTTAATTACGAAGAAATTAACTCTCTTGCCTTTAACTCTAGCAGTTATCATATACGAAGCATTATGAACCTGCTGCCAATGACTGCTGGCATGAAGAGGTGATTGGTGTACAGATAAATGGTGCTATGAGATTTTCTTTTTCCCTGGACTCCACTTCAATACTTGGCCTTGGGCTTTTCTGGAACAAGAGAAGTTTCTGTTTTAGCAACATTGGTTCATACTCTGCTGTCCTGGTTTCAGCTGGGATAGAGTTAATTTTCCTCCTACTAGCTGGTATAGTACTGTGTTTTGGATTTAGCATGAACATAATTTGATAACACACTGATGTTTTAGTTGTTGCTAAGTAGTGCTTATACTAAGTCAAGGACTTTTCAATTTCCCACAGTCTGCCAGTGAGGAGGTGCACAAGAAGCTGGGAGGAAGCATAGCCAGGACAGTGGACCCTAACTGGCGAAAGGGATATTCCATACCATATGACATCATGCTCAGTATGTAAACTGGAGGGAGTTGGCCGGGGGGCAGTGATCGCTGCTCGGAAATTGGCTGGGCATTGGTCGGCAGATGGTGAGTGGCTGCATCACTTGTTTTTCCTGGGTTTTGTTTCTCTCTCTTTTTTGTTGTTTTCCTTTTCATTACAATTTATTATTTTAGCAGTAGTAGTAGTAGTATATTATATTTCAATCATTAAACTGTTCTTATCTCAACCCATGAGTTTTCTTACTTTTGCTCTTCCAATTCTCTCCTCCATCCCACCAGGGATGGAGAAGGTGAGCGAGCAGCTGTGTGTTGCTTGGATTCTGACTGGAGTTAAACCACGACAGTCCTGTTCGGTGCCTAACGTGGAGCTTGAAGGTTGAGATGACAGATCTGACCAGAACATGTAAAAATAAATTTGTTATAAGTATTCATTATATTAATCACTGGTCACAATGTTGTTTTATTTGTTTGCATAGTTGCATTATGTAAATCCTTACTTGCAGTATGTGTTCCCTGCAGTGGTGTTTATCATTTCTGGGAGATGGATCAGGATTATCATTATGCTGTACTGTGTAACATCAGCTTATGATATGATAACATTACTTGTCAAGAGACTAATCTGGTATTTGTACTTGGTATTGCTGTCATCTCCGTACCTCGGGCACTGTCTCTCAGAAATTATTAATAATCACACTCTTCACCTTTTCTCCTCAGAGAACTAATCTATGGGGAAGACGAGGGGGGGGGATGCTTTCCCCCACTCTTTCACCTTCTCTTTCTCCTCCAGGCTACTTACACCAGCTCTCAAGAATTTTGAATATTCTTGGAGTATTGAAGCCAGCATGCTCCTATTGCTATGTCTCTTGAATATGTTTCAGGTCTTGTTTGGGGTTAAACAACTATTTAAAAAGTCACCCAGAGATCTTCCCTGAGGCTGGACGGTCATGCATGGCACAGCATCACCTCCAATGGTTTGGAACTTCACTCCCAAATAACTACAGGAGCCTGATGAAGTGATAGAATGCTTGAAAAAAAAATGCTATGGTTATTCCAAAGAGGCACAATTTACCACGCTGTGCTGGGTCCTGGCTAGTATCTACCAAACACTGCTTGGTATTATGCAGCACCCTCAGGGAGAAGAGAAAGAAAACAAACCAACAGGCACTGCACTTACTCCAGCCCCCACAACAGACACTGCAGCTGCTCCAACCGGGGTGACAGGCACTGCAGCTGAACGAGGGTACCAACCCTTGCTGGTATCAGTCGCCCCACATACAAGAAGAAATATTGAAAGCGGAAGACAGCTCATTTAGAAAGGGAAGAAGCTCCTTGTAAGAGGGAGCAGGAGGAAGAAGCATACTGTCCCACGAGTGAGGAGGCAGACTGCTCTAAAACAGGGCCATCACAAGAACAGGAGGAAGAGGAATTCCCCACTTCCCTCAGAGGGACAACTCAGTGGGAGGGTTCATTCTCTTTCTCGGAAGGAGAGTATGAACTCATAAATGAGATGTTAACCACCCAATCCTTACCCCTGAGTGAGCTGCAAGATATGCAAAAAGATTTCAGCCATTGTCCAGGTGAGCACACTGTCACCTGGCTGCTGTGATGCTGGGATAATTGGGCCAGTAGCCTGGAATTAGACGGTAAGGAAGCCAAGCAGCTGGGATTCCTTTCTAGGGAAGGGAACATTGACAAAGCAATTGGAAAAGTCGCACAAGCCCTCGGCCTCTGGAGGTGACTCCTGTCAGGCATGAAGGAAAGGTATCCTTTCAAGGAAGATGTTATATGTCACCCAGGCAAGTGGACCACCATGGAGAGAGGTATCCAGTACCTGAGGGAATTAGCCATGCTGCAGGTGATTTATGAAGACCTGAACAAGGAGCAGTTATCCAAAGATCCAGATGAAGTCAGGTGCTCATGACCCATGTGGCGGAAGGTTTTTATGGAGCGCAACATCATTGCGTGCCAACTCATTGGCAGGAATGACCTGGAAAGACAGAGAGGGACAAATGGTCGATGAATTGGCTGGCCAACTCCAGCAGTATGAATAAATTCTCTTGTCCTCCCTCGTCTCAGTTGTGGAGAAACTGGTCCAGCAACTCAAAGATGATATGTCTTACTCCCCACCTGTATGAACCAGTATCTCAGCCGTTAGGAGTAAGCATCCCTCTGCTCAAGAGAGAGGATATAGTAGATATACACCATGGGGCACCCCGTTGTTTTACCTCCGTGACCACGGAGAGGACATGAGGAAGCGGGATGGAAAATTTACCTTGACCCCAGAGTCAGGGGTACAGGAGTTGCAAGGAAAAACAGTCACAAAAGGGGTTCTTCCAGGAAAATTCCTGCTCCAGTTTCCAATAGGCAGTTGCCCAGACGGAGCAGAAGGGCTGATTTTACTTCCGATCTTAATAAAGGGACTTTTGCTTTCACAAGAAGTGAGTAATGAATACTATGACCAGGACTAGAGGGGCCCTGCCTCCAGCCAGGTAGAGGAAAGGGACAACCGGGTTCACTGGACTGTGTGGATTTGACAGCCTGGCACATCAGACCCATGGGAGTATGAGGCTCTAGTGGACACCAGTAATATATGAATATATGAATATTAGTGCTTCACACTAACGTTGAAATAATTTATATACTGCCCTAATGTAAATATGTATAAATATGTACAAGTAAGCCATACAAGGCACAGACTTACTTTTGCACTGGTACGAACTTACTTTTGCACTGGTACGATTGTCCACGTTACACAGCTCTTACCACCCTCCCTAACATGACGTTGGCTTATGTTAGCCAGCCCTGCCCCAGTGTAAGCCATGATATTGGAGGCATCTCTTGCCAAGGACCAGAAAATGAGAATTCAGGGTAGAATGAAACACACAACAAAGAAAAGATCTAAATCAAGTGTGCTTTAACCCAGCAGGCAACTAAAAAGCATGCAGCCATTTGCTCACTCCCGCCTATAGTGGGATGGGGTAGAAAATTGGGAAAAAAAAGTAGAATTCATGGGTTGAGATAATGACAGTTTAATAGGACAGAAAAGGGAAATTAATAATGATAATAATAATAATAACAACAACAATAATAATAATAGAATATACCAAATAAGGGATACACAATGAAATTGCTCAAAACCCACTGACCGATGCCCGCCAGTTCCCAAGCAGCTGTTGCCACCCCCTGACCAACTGCCCCTCAGTTTATATACTGAGCATGATGTCATATCATAGGGAATAGTCCTTTATCCAGTTTGAGTCACTGGAAGGGCATCCAGAACACCTGGAATCAACTTCCCTGGGGTGGAAACAGATCCCTACCACTTGCCATGGACTGATCCAGACTGCATTGGAACGGGGTGGGGCTCCAGAACATCTGCAATACATTGGTGACACCATCATATGGGGCAACACAGCAGAGGAAGCTTTTGAGAAAGGGAAGAAAATAGTCCAAATCCTTCCGAAGGCCAGCTTTGCCATAAAACAAAGTAAGGTCAAGGGACCTGCACAGGAAATCCAGTTTTTAGGAATAAAATGGCAGGATGGATGTCATCAGATCCCGATGGATGTAATCAACAAAATAACAGCCATGTCTCCGCAGGCTAGCAAAAAGGAAACACAAGCTTTCCTAGGCGTTGTGGGTTTTTGGAGAATGCATATTCCAAATTACAGGCCATTTGCGAGCCCTCTCTACCAAGTGACCCGGAAGAAGAAAGATTTCAAATGAGGCCCTGAACAACGACAAGCCTTTGAACAAATTAAACAGGACATAGTTCGTGCAGTAGCCCTTGGGCCGGTCTGGGCAGGACAAGAGGTGAGAAATGTGCTTTGCATCGCAGCCGGGGAGAATGGCCCTACCTGTAGCCTCTGGCAGAAAGCACCAGGGGAGACTTGAGGTCGACCCTTAGGGTTTTGGAGTCAGGGACACAGAGGATCCGAGGCCCGCTATACTCATGTATACTGTATATACAATATACATATCGACAGCATAGGAAGGGGTTCGAGCTGCTTCAGAACTGATTGGTACTGAAGCACAGCTGCCCTTGGCACCTCGACTGCTGGTGCAGGGCTGGATGTTCAAAGGGAAGGTCCCCTGTACACATCATGCAACTGATGCTACGTGGAGTAAGTGGGTCGCACCGATCATGCAATGGGCTTGAATAGGAAACCCCAGTTACCCAGGAATCTTGGAAGTGATCGTGGACTGGCCAGAAGGCAAAGATTTTGCAATATCGCCAGAGGAGGAGGTGATGCGTGCTGAGGAGGCCCCACTGTATAATAAACAGTCAGAAAAGGAGAAGCAGCATGCCCGGTTCACCGATGTGTCCTGCCGTCTTGTGGGAAAGCATCGGAGGTAGAAGGTTGCTGTATGGAGTCCGATATGACAAGTGGCAGAAACTGCTGAAGGAGGAGGTGAATCGAGTCAGTTTGCAGAGGTGAAAGCCATCCAGCTGGCTTTGGATACTGCTGAAGGAGAAAAATGGCCAGCACTTTACCTCTATACTGACTCATGGATGGTGGCAAATGCCTTATGGGGGCAGTTCCAACAACGGAAGCAGAACAACTGGCAGCCTTCTGGGCTGCCGCATTATGGCAAGATATTGCTGTTCAGGTGGAGAACTTGGTTGTAAAAGTCCATCATGTAGATGCTCATGATACCTAAGAGGCCACTGAAGAACATCAAAACAACCAGCAGGTGGGTCAGGCTGCTAAGACTGAAGTGGCTCAGGTGGACCTGGACTGGCAACGTGAGAGTGAACTATTTATAGCTCATTGGGCCCATGGCACCTCAGGCCATCAAGGAAGAGCTGCAACATATAGCTGGGCTCGTGATCGAGGGGTGGACTTGGCCGTGGACACTATTGAAACCATTATCCATGAATGTGAAACACGCAGTACAATCAAGCAAGCCAAGTGGTTAAAGCCTCTCTGGTATGGAGGATGATGGCTGAAATATAAATATGGGGAGGCCTGGAAGATTGATTGTCTCACACTCTCACAAACGCGCCAAGGCGAGTGCCATGTGCTCACCATGGTGGAAGCAAACACCGGATGGCTGGAAACATAACCCGTGCCCCGTGCTGCTACCCAGAACACTGTCCTGGGCCTTGAAAAACAAGTCCTATGGCAACATGGCACCCCAGAAAGAATTGAGTCGGACAACAGGACTCACTTCTGAAAAAAAATCATAGACACCTGGGCCAAAGAGCATGGCATTGAGTGGGTATATCGCATCCCCTGTCATGCACCAGCCGCTGGGAAAATCAAACCATACAATGGACTGCTAAAGACTACACTGAGAGCAATGGGTGCTGGGACATTCAAACATTGGGACACACATTTAGCAAAAGCCTTCTGGTTAGTCAACACTAGGGGATCTGCCAATCGAGCTAGCCCTGCCCATTCAAAACTCTTACACGCTGTAGAAGGGGATAAAGTCCCTGTAGTGCACATAAAAAATATGCTGGGGAAGGCAGTCTGGGTTATTCCTGCTTTGGGCAAAGGCAAACCCATCCATGGGATTGCTTTTGCTCAAGGACCTGCATGCACTTGGTGGGTCATGAGGGAGGATGGGGAAGTCCGATATGTACCTCAAGGGGATTTAATTTTGGCTGAGAACAGCCAATGATTTGAACTGTATGGTGTTAATTGCTATATACTACTGTATGTCATCACTACTATGGTGGCTCTATGCCGTGTCAACAGTATTACAGTAAAAATCGCCCAGATTAATGAAGAATGAATTTTGATGAAAACCAAGCAAAGTGCAGTGATGATAGAACTGGACACGTGCAGCGGTGATGGAATCAGAACTGGCTTCAGCATGCAACCGTCCAACATCACACACCATCTCTCCTGCCCTGAAAGACTCTTATGACAGATGGAGCCCAAAGTTATGGACTAAATGAACTCAACAGATGTTTTAGAGGGATGGCCCACAGATTGAGGGAATGCTATGTGTGTGTACACACATCAAAAGACAGGAAAAGTGGTGGTGATTAATTGGGATGTATTGGAAAGTGTGGGACCTGGGCATGATGTAGATAGTATGGAATAAGGGGTGAATACTGTCCTTGTTTCTGCTGGGATAGAGTTAATTTTCCTCCTAGTAGCTAGTACAGTACTGTGTTTTGGATTTAGCATGAGTATAATGTTGATAACACACTGATGTTTTAGTCATACTGAGCAGTGCTTACACTCAGTCAAGGACTTTTCAACTTCCCATGCTCTGCCAGCGAGGAGGTGCATAGGAAGCTGGGAGGGATCATAACCAGGACAGCTGAGCCAGACTGGCCAAAGGAATATTCCATACCATATCATGTAATGCCCAGTATTGAAACTGGGGGGATTTGGCCAGGCAGCAGTAATCATTTCTTGGGGACTGGCTGGGCATCGGTCGGTTGGTGGTGAGCGGTTGCATCACTTGCTTTTCTGGGGTTTTGTTTCTCTCTCTCTTTTTTCTTGTTTTTCTTTTCATGACCATTATTATTGTTGTTATTGTTGTTGTTATTATTTTATTTCAATCATTAAACTCTGTTCTTATTTCAACCCAGGAGTTTTCTTACTTTTACCCTTCCAATCCTCTTTGCCATCCCACCAGGGGCAGGGAGAGGGTCAGCGAGCTGCTGTGCGGTACTTGGTTGCCGACTGGGGTTAAGCCATGACATCTGCCTTCATTTCCAGCCATGCATGCACCTCCTGGAGACAATCTGATCCACTGAATCTAGGAAATGAAGAGTCATGGAGCAAATTACAAATCAAGAAAACCTGATCTTATCTTGCCTAACTTGCTTTGGTATCTGAATTATCTCAGTACACTGTTTTCTTTGTGAGTTCATTTGTTGGTTTTCCATAAGCATGTCAGGTTTCTTCTTTCTCTGCATCTCTCCTTAGCCATTTATATATTTTAATATTGCAATATGAGTTCATTTTAATTAGATTTTTACAAAGGTCATAAGTATGTTCATATTCTGGTAGAGCATTTGCATAGTGCCAAAAGCTTGTTGAAAAAGTTAGAAATACCTCTTTTGGAGACTGATTTTCTGTTGATTGCAGATTTGTGTTGACTATCTTCAAAATCAGCTGAGCTCACAAAATATCAAGCTTGGTCAAATTGCCTTTTGTAGTCACATCAGCTAGCTTTCTTTTGCCCAACTGGATCATTCAGGTGTATGTCTGTTTTCTTTAGGCCTTTTGAGATTGCCCAACTAGAATGAAGATGGACCATGAGTAAACAAAAGTTTACTGACGGATATTTGCTTGTGGATTGAGTGCAGTTCCTAATATAGAGGTATCATCATCACCAGAAGAAAAAAATCACTAGCTAGCAGTTTCATTTACAGTGTTACCAGAGAAACTATAGGCTGAAAAAATACAGAGACAAAGGTTTCTCTCCATCTCACAGGCTGTCTCTCTGAAGCATGTAGTGTACTGCCTTCTGAAAGATCACTGACCTAATTACTACTCTTTTGGGAACAAACAGAAAAATCTTATTTCTAAATTTACCTATTATTTCATTCATATCCATCACTTAACTTCATGTTGAAAAACAAGTAGACTAACTCCTTCTCTCCAGCATTTAACTGAAATGAGGATGTACAAGATCCTGGCTACCATCTCTAGTGGAACAGTGTTCCACATCACTGAGTGGAAAGATTTGAAAGATGACACTGATGACATTAAACTGGGTTGTGAAGTAGACATGTCAGAAGGGTGAGCCATCTTACAGAGAGACCTAGGCAGGTTGGAAGAGTGGGCTAGCAAGAACGTTATGAAGTTTAACAAAGACAAGTCCAAGGTCCTGCACCTGGGATGACATACCCAAAGAGATCAGTCCAGGTTGGCATCTGTGTGGCTGGGGAGCAGTGTTGGGAGGTAATGGCAAATTAATTTGGTTATATTTAGAAAACCTTAAAATAGTTTAACCAAGTAAAAAATTTCTGGAATGTTTTTGAAATATACAAAGGCATAGAAAATCTTGAAAAAAAACTTTGATGAAAGCACTACAGAAAAAGAAAACTAATTTTTTTCATTTGATTCTGAGTCCAAACAGATTATAACCAAAACCCAGAGCAAGTTTTTTATGATTAATTAATGATGGGTTAATTTGCTTTAGGCCACAAAGTTTTCCAGCCACTTATTAATCTCAGAAAATGCCACGGGCTACAGTTGTTAGTGTTTAATTAAAAAGTATGTCACAGTTGCAAAGCTGCAGAAAGCTGTAAATATTATCCTTTGCCAAGCATTTACATATCCAAGATAATCTGTAGTCAAAAGGAGGAGTGCAAGAGAAACGAAGAGCTAAGCACCAGATGCTTTAGGCTGCAGTAACCTATTTTTTGCCACTGTGATTAGATAGCTCTAAATTTATATACTTGTGCAGCCTCTACATGACAGTTTTTCATCTTCATGGTTGATTCTTTATGATTATACTGGCCTCAAGTGAAGCCAAAGGAAAAACTTCTGCTATCTTTTATGAGAGTTTGGTTGTGCCCAGACAACCATGAAGGTAAGGCACAATTTCCCCTCTCAAATTCAAGAGAATAAGATATCAGGATTTCTTCAAAATAACAACAAAAAAAAACCCAGAAGTATTTAAAAAGGATTTCTGCAATGTTTATGGCTCTTAGAATCTTCTGGATGAATAGAATATGATGCAGTTCTGCAGCTAGAAAGGCACACATTGATGTTCTTCATAAGAAAAAGTGAAACACAAATATGCACTTAAAAATACAGACCTTGTTTATTTTATAAAGCTGCAATAAAATCCATTCCTTTTTTTTTTAACAGCATAAATATCAAAACACCAGACTGTAACAATTTTAAAGCTGAAGTGACAAAGTTTTTCTTATCAGACTGTAAAGTTTCTTACATGAAATTTTTGCCAACTGAAGAAATGTAACAGTTCCTTGGTCAGAATAACATCACAAATCTAGTTGCTAAACATTAATCCACTTCAAAATAAAATTAAAACCTAATGAACATCTATGGTTTCTTTCACATCTATTTCTTTTGAGGAATAAAAATTCCAAGAAAATTGGAATGGGTTTTATATTTCATTTTATTTTTGTAAATCTTCATTCTAATAGAAAAAAGTTGCATTTAAAAGCCATTAAGATAAAAAGTATTGAAGACGAAATTATTTTGTATAAAGGCACATATTCCCATAAGCACACACAGCCTGCACGCCATCACAAAAGCCACCATCAACACTATTTCTTAGTGGTAATTTCATCAGAAAAGTGAAAGTAGAGCAGTACTATCTACTTCATGTATTGCTGGTAAGTTGTTTAGATCAAGGCTGAGACATACCAAGCATGGTTTTCATTTATCCAATGACCACTTATGACACCCCCTCAATGCATAGGAGCCTTGAATTAATTGTGTGTTACCTGAGCATCTTGTTTACTGCCAAGGCAGCAGAAAGGATCCTTAGTATCAAGTGAGTTGTCAGGAAAAGAATTATGTGTTGCTCTTTTCTCTGTAGCACATTTGTTCATGAAATTATATTCCAAAACAAAGTCAAGACTAAAAAGAAATGTGCAGAATTGGGCCCAAGAAGGTATTTTTATTCTTTCCTGCTATTCATGCAATAGAGTAAAGGAAAAGGTCTAATTGTATCTGTATATGTGTGTATTGTGTTTTTAAGAACAGGATCAGAAGTGAAGGTCTGTAAGAAAACTCAAATGAAGAAGTCAGAACACAAAAGCATATAGAAAATATAACAAGATTACCCAGAAGGAAAAAGTGCTGACATCTGGCAAGACAAAAACAAAATGGCATACACTGAGAAAAACAGTAGAACAAAAATAACAACAGAAACATTAAAAATAAAGGCAGAACACAAAGGAAAACTCTTCATAGGAATCAAAAAATATCATAAGCTAGTAACAAACACACACACATATACACAAACAGAAGGAAGAAAACACAGAAAATGACAGTCCAATATACAGAAGAGAAAGATCAAAAGAGATTAAAAGGAAAATGGTTTGCTGAAGATAAGGATGCAGCAGCCTGACCAAAGTAAAAAATGACAAAACCCACAGAGATAAGGAAAAGTCACCACAAAAAAACATAAGAAATGAAGTGCTAGAGATCACTAGACAAACAAGTAATCAGTGAGGAAAGAGGTTTTAAGAAAAAATCAAAAGGAAACTACAATATACAAAAAGACAAAATACTGTGTCTTCTAACTTGGTGCCTAAGCATCATGAAAAGCTTTAAGAGTCAGATTTCTCCATCTGCTGGCTCTATCTGTCTTTGGAACTTGAAGTGCGTGATGTGTATTACCGGAACATGAGAAACAGACAGTTTCAATCTCGCAGGCAGCAGAGATGCCTTGAGTAAGTTAAAGAAGCACTTCATTATAATTGATCCTATAGGTATTAGATACATGCGATAGCTATTTGCTCTATACCTCATTAAGAATTGCACCAAAATAGAGACAGCTTAAAAAAAAGACTGCAACAGAAAAATACTTTTTCTTGTATTAATCTGGCTAATTCTGTATAAAACTCATTAAAATGAGCATAAATGTGAAATTTAGCCATCCAACTTTTCCACAGTTCCTGCACAGATTATAGAAATGCAATTACTCTACATACTGGTCTACATACAGCAAAACAGCTGTTCTTGTTGTACTGTATCCAATTCAAATAAACCTTTCAGTGCCATAGCATTCCTGGCAGACAGAGAATAACAGCTGTAAATTACGAAAATTAACACTTTCCTTACCTAATTCATCAAAGCTAACCTGGAGTCATTCTAAACCATCTAGGTAGGACTAATCAAAGGAACTGAGATCTCCTGGGAAATAAAATGGATGCTGATGACTGAAAGCAGAGATATTCTTGCAAAAATCCCTCACAATAGTCTGAGCAAGAGGTCTCACACCTGCCACAGGCAGACAGCACCATGCTGGGACATGGATAACCACACCATGCTAATTTTCAGCACAACTGAAGGAGACAAATAAATGCCTTTTTTTTTTTTTTTTTTTTTTTTTTTTTTTAGAATAGTATATAGCTTTTTTCATTTCCTTTTCATGAAGATTTCACATTACCTTTCCAACTTGCCTTAGTAGGTCAACAGCAGCTTTTGTGCTTGTAGCCTTAGATTTTACAGCAATAAAACCAGTATACAGTCATGATGCATCCACGTGTAAACTGGGATCCTCTTAGCAAAGCATATTGGTGTCTTGTCTCCTTGAAACTGAAGCTTGAAGTGTCCTTTCCCAGCAGAATGCCCTAAAATCCATCCCACAAGCTCCTGCTCCCTCCAGTGGCTTTTTGCACTTTGCTACCAAATTAGAAACTTTAACAATTTTTTGGCTTTGGGGTTTTTTTTATTCCATCCTCAACCTCAGACTGTGATAGCATAGCCTCACAGCCCAGTTCTTTGCAGTATCCTCAGAGCAAGACATACAGTTTCAAAAACCTAATCATAGGAAGATAATTGTACCTGATCAATCTGTTCCTTGAGTCAGAGCTTGAAACTTCTGAAAAGCTGGCAACAATATTGACTTTTCCCATTGCATTTTGGAAGGGAACTGAACAACTGTTAGCTACTATCTTTCTTTACAGTGAATACTCTGCTAAAATAGCCCCATATCATGTTCCATTGGACCTGATGGAGGAGGAAGAAATGATTTCTTCTTCCTCTCTGAAGTTCACCATTTCTCTATAAAGAATACAGACAGATCCAATAAATGTCTTTCAAGGGAGACAGAAAGAGGAACCTCTACATCATGGATTTTGATAATGATTAGTAACACAGAAGGTACTAAACTAACCAAAGCTGAAAAGGCTATCTCTGGGCAAGCACAGAAATGTCAATACACAGAAAAGCACATGAATTTGGGAGAGTGGAGGAGACGGTTGCCTTTTCTATATCCATTGTCTCTATTTTTCCATAGCTTATTCTGTTCCTTGCTTTTCCTATTATGTTATCAATTGTAAATGACTGCCTTTGGAGAATGTCTTCATATGCTCACAGTAAAGTGTGCTTACAGTTATAAATTACATTTCTTTATGGGGAACATTTGGCTAAGCAGATCCCTCTTCATGGTCCGCTCTGGATGGAGAAAGGAGTTGAAGCATTTTCATCCTGACCTTCCTCTACTACAGGCTGCCTTCACAGAATCAGACTTGCCATAATTTACTCATTCCTGTTTGTATCTTGCAAAATTATGGTAAAATTTGTCTATCAATCACCTACAACAGCGTTAAATACTATTTCCTAAACAGTTAAGATAACAAATGTTACTGTTACCTACACTAAGATCCAAATATCCTAGAGACAGTCAGAAAACCTGACTTTAGGCATCTATTTCAGCTGCCTAAATTAGGACTTTGGTCTTTCTACACAAATTATACTCATCAGAGAGCCATGGATTTAAAGCACTGAAGTCAGATCTTGCTACGAATAATCTGTATAATGAAAGTGGATTCACAAGTTAACAGGCTAAACCAGTCTGAATATTTTTTGCCGCATGACTGACCAGGAATTATTTTGGCTCTTCTAAAAATTAAGTTGACTAGGATCTATCAAGATCTTTTTCAGATAAAAGTACTATCAGGTTTTTATGTAACAGCATGGTATCACTGTTAGTACAAATCTCGTGATATTGCTGCTACTACAAAGCCCCACTCCTGTTTTAGAAATTTTGAGAAAACTAGCATTTTGTGAAAAGCTCATTGACCTAGCATGAACTTTTTATTATTATAGTAAGAATTATGTTTCTAATTACCAGGATGTTTTGAAACACTAATCATGCTGCACACTGCTCCTCTTCAGTTGTGCCGGTTATTTCCATCATGATTAATACAAAATCTACTTTCAGTAGCTTACTGCAAATCTTGTAGTGAAGTCTATAGAACTCTGAGTTTCCCATAAATTGACCAAAATAAAACACTGGATTAGGCATCAGATATGATTCATTGGGAATTTTATCACTGAATGTAATTGGTGGAACGCTAGGGGCTACTGATAAGCCATAACAAATCCATAAAAGCAGAAACCTAAACATATTGGAATAAAGATTTCATTTGCAAAAATGCATTGGGTAATCAGGAGCAAAGGTAGAGGTGCAGGGGAAAAATGTTAAAGGTCAGATTATCAACTGATATAAAACTGCACTGTCCTAAAACAGCTCTACAATGTTAAAAAACATTCGTAAGAGTTTTACTCTTCAAATCATCATAAGCATATTATTTCTGAACAAATATCAGCAAAGTATCACCAGTTTCTGATCCAGAGCAAAAGAAAACAATCAGAAAAATAAACATTGTGTAGGGATATCTCTGTTCTAGTTAAAAGACTAATAGGGCAACAAGATGCAACTTTAAAATATATATTTTGAATACATGAAGGAACATCATTATTGAACAAAGACATATCAGCATTTAAATTAATACACTAGGTCCTGAGAAAAGAATAATAATAAAAATAGGATCCAATACCATTCATGTTGGTTTTGAGGTTGTTTGTTGCAGCAATTATGATTCTACAGGCAGAACATTCATATTCCCAGTAGATCTCAAAAGTTTGAAATGAATGTTACATTACATATGCCACTCGATTACCATATCTACTGGGAAAAGTCTGAGTAATAGTTCTTTCCAGCCAATTCCTTTTTACTCATGTATGAATGATGAAAGTGGCAGGGCTATGAAGGAGAGGTAAACGGCAGGAAAAATACAGAACTAGAGACATACAGGAACAATAGCAAAAAAAAAAAGACCTTGTGAAAAAGAATTATGTGCCAGCATCAGAGAAAGAAAAAGATGAGGAGGAAAAAGACACAATCTTTGAGCAAACTAGAGCTTTTGAAGGATTTCTAGGGGCTTCTCTGAAATATGGTCTGAAAGTGCTGGAGAGTAAACTCAAATCCTGTGCTGAAAAAAGTTTCTGACAAATATTTTAAAAATGGTTGTCTATGTAATCAGAGAGTAGAAGGGGGAAAACAAAAAAAAAACCAAAAAAAACCCCAAAAACTAGTTACTTTGGGATTTTGAGTTGCGCCATTTCATTACAAAAACTCCACAAAGTTCAAAAAGTTCTACAATTGCCATCAAACTCTGCAGGCAGGAGGCATATTTATTTACATAAAAGTCAGACGATACATTAGACTGTGCATGCTTAGAAGCCGATAGATGGAATGGAGTCACAACTCTAAATGAATATTAATCTACTACTATGGCTAATTTTAACAGCTTGAAAGTCAACAAACACATTTGTCTTAAGTCCAGAAGGAATAGATGTGCTTTTGAAGTGAAGTGATGAAATTATTGCAGGAAATAAAAGCTAAATATTGTAGCAAGTGTTAGAAAAATGAAACAGTGGCTTGTCAGGTATCTAAAGATAAATGAATACAGATAAATTATAATTAAGTCTGAGCTTTACAATGATTTTTTATGCTTCAAAGCTGTGCATTACATGTCATCTATCTTCACTCATTCACTGTTCTTAATGGACAAAATTGGCTTTTACTAGCTATTACTTTCTAATGTTACGAAGATGTCTTTTTCCTTTGTGTGTCAAAGCACAGGTCACAAAAATGTTGTCCCTGACCTAAAGGTATTAACACCTAAATGGCTGATGAAACAGGACGCAGTAAACAGGGACTGAGTTTATTCTTTGGTTCCTACTGAAGCCGGTGAAAACTACTGCTGTTTTCAGTAGAGCTGAAACTGGCTCTTAAACCAGTTTTATACTGACATTGTTGGACTTAATATTTTTCTCTTGCTTTTTGGTCAATAAAGGAAATATTAATCAATCTAACTGGCTTTTTAAATTTTTTAAAGTAATTTTAAATTTTTTTGTCCCATGAACAAGCAGGTTTTCAGACGGAATTTAAATGTGCATGAGAGTAGCTTGATAAATAGGGGAGAAAGACATTCCATCCTTGAAAAAGAGAATACAGAAAAATACATATAATTATGAAAGAAAAAACACAGAGTGCACTTCAGTGGAGCAATCAGGAGAGAAGTCAGCAGAGAAGGGCTGAGTTCTGAAGTCAGGTTCCGTTCATCATTTGCAATTGACAGAGGACATAACAGACTGAGGATTTCAGATTGGAGTACTGTGTTATTATTGCATGAGACGGTGTTAAATGTTGTAGCCTTAAACACCTTGAGTTCCTTTAGAACAATAATACACTCAACAATCATTATAACATGAAAAATAATTATGGACTTCTTTGTTATCATACTTTTCCAAAACTAAATATGGTTCCTGCCTTAACAGCCACCAAAGCACTCTGGAGAGCCTAAGCTCTCTATGACCAGTGTGGTGGTATCTATCTTCCATGAGCTATTTAAAAGGTGAAAATTATTAAGGAAAAGACTGTATTTCTAATGGATAATAAACTAATCCTAACTATGATTACCAGGAATTTTGTCAATAAATAATAGATGAGACAAGCCTTCAGCCTATTCTGTTACAGAAGTTTAACACCCAGAATTATACATTTTTGAATGTTATCCTTACTCTATTGAACAAATGCGTATCTCTGTTCTGCTAAAAATGTAAGTATAACACTCCACATGACTAACTGTAATGATATCTTTAGATTTGTTCAACTTTTACACAGTTCTAAAGGTCATGTACAGTCATGAGGTGAACGTTATTTTCGAAACCATCTTTTTTTTTAAAAAAAGCCCTCCAGGTAAGGTTTGTAATACTTCAATATCTACCACTTTGTTGACAGCTGTTAAGTTAATTGAGCACACTTAATCAGTAACAAATCTATCATTATCTGGTTCATAATACATAGCATTTTTTATAAGGCTTTCTAGCTCCATATTTTTAATGAACTTTCATGTCCCTTTCTGATTCAGAGGAGTTTATTCTGCACAGCCTCATCTGACCCCTTAAGACTCTGCCCACCCACACAGTCAGATCATGTGGTTTAGGAGATTATTCACATGTTAACAAGGGGAGCAAGATACAAGCCATCTTTCTTTTCAGTTCTTGGTCTTATTAGTTCCTTCTTCCTCCACTTCCAGAACTGAGCTTCTCCAAGGATGCTGCTACACCACCTGAAGTCTTTTACCAGCTTGGAGCTCCCCACAGAGTGGCAATGTTTTCATTAGACATACACTTTGATCTCTCTTCTCTGACCCTGGGTACTTTACATTCTTGTCAAACCTTCACTGTGCTCACACCCTGACTCCCAAACCCTCGAATGAACTGCCAGAACCTGAAGAAAATGCATTTTTATTCTTTCTCTGTAACTTCATCTTTCCAGCATCCCAACATGAAAATGACAAATACTTTTTTTCAAAACTAGATTTCATATAACCATTAAAATGAGATAGCACTATTTTTCAGCTTTGCTTGAGCTTAAATTTACCCTGCTTGTTACAGGGAGTTACATCAGCTTCGTTCATTTTTAAGAGTTGCTCAGGGTCAGCAGCAGCTCAGAAACAGATTTCACGTGAACAAAGAAGATGTGCCTACTTTCTAGAGACATTTCTCTTTTCAGAACCACTTTTTCACATTGTGAGTGAAAAGCCTGGTGAAAAACATAGACTTTGTTTTAAAAAAATGCAGGTTTTATCACAAGTCAGGCAATTACTTGACCTACTAATCATGGATATTTGTTTTCTTTGTCATGCTAAAGTATAGTTATTATAGCTATTATTACATTTTATTGTTCATTTTGAGGGAATGCTCTGGATGTCCAGGTGCCAGGTTGGCCCCATTGTGCCAGGCACAGTACAGCATACATCACAGAAAAATGGCCAAAACCAGCGTACAAGGCAGAGGTGTGTAAGGCACTATCTCCCTAGGCCATCAGACAGACACAGCACAGAGCTGACTGCTGCAGGCGTGGACAGGGCATGTCTGCAAACGTATTCCCCAGGGCTTCACATGCCAAGGTTAACGTTTAAGGAAATAAGGAGGCTGTAGTGGGGTGGGGGTCCGTCTCTTCTCCCTAGTAACAAGTGACAGGACGAGAGGAAACGGCCTCAAGCTGTGCCAGGGGAAGTTTAGGTTGGATATTAGGAAAAACTTCTTCAGTGAAAGGGTAGTGAGGCACTGGAACAGGCTGCCCAGGGAAGTGGTTGAGTTTCCATCCCTGGAGGCATTTAAAAGACGGGTAGACGTGGTGCTCGAGGACATGGTTTAGTGGTGGACTTGGCAGTGCTAGGTTAACGGTTGGACTCAATGATCTTAAGGGTCTTTTCCAACCCTAATGATTCTATGATTCTATGATTCTATGATTCTATGATTCTATGATTCTGTGAAAGGTGTTTTGCTTTTTTTAAGAGTTCTTGTTGTTAAATATATCATGCACATTTTACGAAAATCTAAAAAAAAATATATTTTTATGGAATTCTCTCTGAGGCTTTTGAGAGAAATGGAGCTATTTGTTCTAGTAATCTTGCATGTGTTTTTAGAAGAACCAGTGTATCATTACTTCATATTGTATTTTCAAACATGCGTTTTTACTCTGCACAAGAGTAAACATGTGGGGGTTTTTTTCACTTGTTGACAGTTTCTAATGCCATCACAACTTGAAAAATTAGATTTTTTTTTTGTTTCTCATCAAGGTATCGGCAGCTTTGTTCTTAGAAGTTACCAAATTAAGCGGTAACACTTCCAGTAATTATCTATTCATGTGCACACATGTATAGCCGCAACTTTCATACACTTAATAACAAAGAAACATTTCCAGTATTGGTAGCCCCAAGTCATACTCTTCCCTGCTCCATTTAGCTGGGGAAATTTGAGATGGAATTCAATTAATTGGATTCAGCTTTGTGCTGTCCTCATGTTAGATTGAAGCTAAAGCTTATTTCAGACCTTGCGTTTACAATCAATGCTGTATTGACACCTGTCTTAGCTCCTGACCAGTCCTCTCCACCTCATCTCATTTTCAACAGCCTCAACAGGCAAAGCTCTCTGCCTGTCAAAATGTGTAGGCTATATGGGGTTTCCCAGCTTCTGAGCAACCACTGGCTCTTTCTGGTGCCTGTGGCTCAAATGATCGTACCTCTTATAGTGCAGTTCTGGATGTTGAAGTAGCTTCAAATTCCTATTCTAGATAGAAAACAATGCTTTACTTTTATGCCCTTTAGGCCATAATTAGAGGTTCTAAGTGGAACTAAATGATGTGTCGGGTTTCCTGCATGTAAAATTCAGCCTGAGTAGTATTTCTGGTTTTCAGTGTTGTATCCAGTAACTGTACCTAGCAAAACAAAGAAATCCAGATCCTTCCACTTCTCACTAAACTTCTGTATTTTACCAGCTGAAAAAGTGATGTGCTCAATATTTAGCAGAACTTTCATAAAACTGTGTGATATCATTGTACTCAGCTATGCACAAGAGTTGACTGTATTGCAGCAATTAAAATCACAAAAATAACTTTAACTAATTCAGTATTTTCAATGTATAAACACAGAAATACCTCACAAACAATACTTCAGTAATCCCTGGAGATATATTACAACCTGATTAAATACAAAAATGTGTAGGAGGCAAAAATCTGGTAAATGCAGAAAACACAGCTGCTAGAAAAACTATACTATCCCACATTTCTTAAAAAGCTGAGTGTGACAAGAATGGGTACCATTAGTGCATTTTGTTACAGTACTTCTTAAGGGTTATTTTTATTAAGTTTAGATGCTTATTTTTCATATTTTCCTCCACTTTCACACTATCATGAAAATTATGTAGTATTACATTAAGAGAAATCCAATAGTCTCAAAAAAGAATGGTGCTATCAACCTCAAACATTCATTTACTGATAGTAAGAAAGAAGTTTGGTAATACCAGGTGAATAAGAACTCTAATTTACTCTTGAGATGAACATCATGCACTAGAATCTGTTGTCAGAAATGTAGTTTTATATAGCAGCCATATCTGTTGAGTTTATGAGGTAAAAAATAGTCTTTTAAAGCTACCCGATGATATGTGAATTCAGGAAAATGATTAGCTTTTCATTTTATTGCTTAATAAAGCAGATTTAGATATTCCATTTGTATCCAATTGGAAACTGTCCAAAACTATATTAATCTTGAGGAAAACAAGCTTTTAATTGAACTTTCATTCACAGACACCACAATTTCTTCTCTCTTTCTTACCTTCCTGGTTGTGTTATGTACATGACGCAAAACAGATGGAAATATTCTTCCTGCAAAGTCTATAACGTGAGCATTATTGTAAGCCATGACCAGCTATTACTGTGGAATTTAATTTCACTCACGCTACTGTCTTCTTCACTGTCAAAAAATATATTAGCCCTTCAAGTCTCTGATTCTTTAAAAGGTTTGTTTCAGATAAAGCAGTACTAATCATTAAGAACAATATTCTATACCACATCTATTAGTTTAGGCAGTTTTGGTCTCATTTTTACTGTCCTGCTGTCCTGCTTGTGCCTTGAGCCAGAAAATACAATAATCAATTTTGAAGCATAGGGTACTTTAAGATTGAAAAAAGAGACATTGGTTTTTATCAGTTTTACAAAATCAGTTCTAGTTGGTAGCATCTACCAAGCTTACAGCTTCCTTACCCTTCCAACCTACTTTCACATTCTCAATGTACTTAAATAAATAGATAGTCCAGTTACCTCAGATTCTCTGTGTTTCTTCCACCTAACTCCTACTGTGAGAATTCAATAAAATCGAGACATGAGGCTACAAGAGCAGAGTCCTTAACTAGCCAAACTGAGACTTTCAAAAATTGCAAAGTGGTTAGCGTTTCCTAGGCCAGATTCCTTGAATTTAGGAAAATTTAGCATAGGTAGTTTCCATGGAATTTTCATGGGGATTTGTGGAAACTGGGTTGAGTAGTGATCAGCAGCCTAGACCCTCAAAAGTTATCAAAATGTGTTATGGCATCTGGATAATCTTGTCCTTGGAAATGGATGAGTGAACCAGACACTAGTCAAACAGAAGTTTTGGTATGGAGTATATTGGTATAAGGAGTTAGTCACGGATAAAAGAGCAGATTGGAAACCTTGAAGGAAGACTCAAATGCCAAGACAAATATTAAATAAAACTGAACAGTATGGTAATTAGAATTTTGTGGTGCCTGTAGAAAGAAAGAAGATGGACAGAGTGTGGCAACTGGGGGACTTGCGGGGGCTGCACAACTAATTCAGAACATTGTGAAATTCTGCCAGTAATGGCAGAAATTCACCCATGGTATGTTGTTTTCTGTGGCTGTTTCCCTAACTCCTACACAAAAATTCATAGTGTGACTACATATGACAATTGAGTTCATAATTTTCTGTCTACAGATGTTCCTTATTGTTCAGTTAAAATACCCTCTTTTCACAAGTTTTTAGGCCACAAAACCTGTTCAGAGTGTCCACAGTAAAACTGCCATATAATTCAACCAGAGCAAATAACATAAAAATCAAATAAAATAGTCTCAACATTTTTTGTACAAAACATCTATTTCTGCACAATATTACATTAAATCTAAAGCAAGGTGATTGACATATTTGTGACGTCTTCTGTAGTACATAACGGAGCAAAGTTTCAAGAAACGATAGAAAGAAGAAAATGTCCTGCAAAGAAATCATGCAGTAATCAGATTAATTTATTTCTCCTGGTTTTGCCTGAGCGCCCTTTAGTGTATTTTCTCTAAAGTCAAACTGAATTTGAATAACAATAGAATACTGAAATCACAAACATTCTCCTGTTAAACTTTTTGAAGCTGTATATCAAAGACTTAATTAAAAATAAGTTATTTCATTAAATGTATTTTTTTTTAATTCCTTGATGGGGTGGAAGATGAACATTCTTTTATTCTAATATCTGGCATATTTGCTAACATTCACAGGAGATATAAAGCCTGGCAGAGGAATGATAGCATGAATTTATAGTGATACATCAAAGCATTCTGAGTTAGTTCACATCCAGGATAACAACAGCTACTTTTCAACTAGGTAAAGGCTAATAACAAGGAGGTAAGACACATGAAGTAACAGATTCTTATTTGTAGACTGTAAAATATACTAAATATCCTAAACAAGATCTTTAGTGGAATATTTATGTGTGGGCAACTTTGTTATTAAAATCAAACACTGGGCAATCTGGCGGATTCACATGTGATGGAAGAGTAAAAAGCAGGTAAATCCTGAAAACCTACAAGAAGACCTGTTACCAAGTGTTCAGGTTAACCAGAATGGGGGTGAGAAAATTATGCCTGTATGATTTAATAACATGAGTATACAGATGACAGATTAGGACTATGGTGTTTTAAATTAGAGCAGTTTCAGGGAATTTTGGATTAACTGGAATATTATCATTACAGAAGGCAGCAAATATTACTAGATTCAGGACAGTAATGGCTATGAAGCTGAGGACAAGCCTCAGATGACAATTGGCACATACAGAGAGGTGGCAATCCACCGCTCAAAGCCCAGTCCCAGAATTCAGAGAAAAATTGTCACTTATCACCTGTGCCTGATGTGGACTAGGCAAACACAAAAAGACTATATATAATAGAGCACTATCCAGCTGAAAATGTCAGGAAGAGAACAGAAGAAACAGAGTTGACGAAGAAATTAGAGGCTGAATCAAAGAATACCCAAGAAAATTAAGCAGCCTAACAGACTGCAATGAATAATAGTAAAAGACAGATCCCTGTTATGCAATATACTTCAGTAATTTTGGTGCTTGTAGATCATCAAATGCTTACACAAATAACAGCAACAAACAAGGCCATGAACATATCGCCTTCTGCACAGAGTGAAGAAAAAGAGAAAAAAACAAAACAAAACAAAACAAAAAACAGAAAAAACAGAAAAAAAATAAAACCTGAACTAAGTTTTTGGGAGACAAGACTTTGAAGTAGATGCCAGTCTTCAAAAGTAGAATATTAGCTGCCCCTGTAGCATCTCTGTAAATCACTCTTAATTAATACAGTTACTTCAATTTTACAAGCAGTCTATACTTGTAAAGCTATGTGATCATGTACATGATGATACTTTTCCTCTGACAACTGTAATTTCATCAAAGTGTTTGAAAGATATTCTTTTTTTCAGGACAGGAATGAAAATAAACTCAAAACTCAGAATGGAATTATCCTCTGGTTAGCTAGAAATATAGTACAGGAAAAAGGAAAACTGTTCTGTTTAATATCTTAGTGCTTTTCCATTTTCTTTCTTTCTGTTAGAAAACTGAGAAAGGGATGATTCAGAGTAAAGAGATATCTATTCTCCTTCTTTTCCTACTGGAGCACTATAAGTAGTCATCCCTCTGACTTTGTATCCAACTTCATCCATTAGTACATAGCAAAAGGGTGCAAGAATCTAAGCCACAATCAAAACCAGGATTCAAATATTGTTCACATAAAAAAAAAAAAAAAAAAAAAAAGCACTAGTTGACACCAGAAAAGGGCTCACTTCCAAATGTAAGCGGTTTCAAAATAAGGGTTGCCTAGCATACAAGTTTCTCGTTACCAATTCTAGTTTACAGGACTTTTTTCTTCCCCCTGTTTGTGTAGAGATCTTTAATGTGACATGTCAGGATTATGTTTTTCTTGTGAAAACTCATAAAAAATTTTCATTCATTTCTGAAATAAAGGCTAGGAAATAATACTCTGCTTTGCCTATTACTTTATATTAGCTAACCTTTAATGTTTCCATAGAATATCACCTCATTTATCTTGGATTATACTGCAAAGAGTTTTCCCTCGATTTTCAATGCTCTTCTTTAGTAAAAGCAATTGCCTTATGTTTGTGAAAATCACAGGAGTTTAAAAAGATAAAATTAAAATGAAGAAAGTTCATTGCCTAAACAACCAGGATCTTGATGAAAGACTGGAAGCACAGCTACTAAAGAAAACTAAAAAGTCTAAAATAAGCAAATGGCGATTTTAAATGGTTGTGAAACTAACCTCTTTTCCAAACTTTTCTTTAGGGTGCCTCTGGGGCTGCCGTGAACTGCAGCAGGTAGGCATTACCTTAACAGTGCTTCACTTCAGGGGTTGCCTTCCAGATCAGGCCATCTGAAGCTTTACTCCATAAAAGCTGAGAGGCCAGTTCAATATCCCCTCACTTTCTAAGGGCTAGTTTTGCTGCCAAGTTAACTGAGGGGGCTGGGAACTAACACACACCTGGGAAGTTTTCAGAGATGGTCTTCTGTCAAGGCTGATCTCGCTCTCCCCTTCCCTTTCAGCGTTCATTTTTTTTTTTTTCCCCAAAGGAAACAGAGATATAAGCTTATACCAGAAATGAAGAAGAAGACACAAAATCTTTTTTTACCCTGTTCCTCCTAACTGAGGTCAGAGATACAAAACAGAGATGCAGGAAATGAGAGAGGGACTTGAAAAATATTTTCCCATTTTTTGGTTTATGGACGTGAAAGCTGTCAGTAGATAGAGGTGATGCTACTGCTGACACTGAAAAATCTGCCAAAATCTGTATTTCAGGGAAGACTGAGATGCCTAGACATAGCAATTCAGTTTTATTTTAGATTCAGTAGTGTATCATGCTTGAAATCCACCTTGTGCTCTTCAGTGACAGTTTCCCTGTAGGCTCTCCCTCTGATCCTTCCCATGCAAGGTATTCCAGAGGCACTAAAATGTTTAGGCATCTGGATACCCCCATGGAATTCTTTCTTAAAAAATAAAAAACCAAAAAGCATAGTTCATACAGTTGCAGAGACAAAAATACCCTAAAAATCCCTTCTACAAGTGGTAAAGAGTCAAATAAGGTTTTCCTCTCAAATAAAGCTGCAGGCTTCTGTGGAACATGCAGTTTGTAGGCAAAGGCATTGGGAATAAGAAGTGAAGAGCTGTTCTCTGCACGCCTGAGAAACCTGGTTGATTTGAATATGAAGATGACAAACATTTATCTTTGTAAGTGGTATGGGATGGAATTAAGCGCTGTTGGATAACAACCTTTGAGAATAAAAAGATAGCATGTAGAGATGTTCCTTTATTTTTCTCCTTTTAATTATATGCTGTAGGTCATTAAATCTTCTTATCATACTCCTACACCCTCAATTCTTAATGTAACTTGAATGTAATTGCCTGTTTTACCAAACCAGATTCAAAGTTAGTCTTTAGCAAATTTTTGTTGCAGGAACAGAGGAACCAGACAAGATGGTTTGGGGGTATAATTTGCATGCGTTATATCAGAAGCCACATTCAGTTTCCTGGGAAATACAACAGAAATTGGACCTAGCTATTGCTACTGTTTTGTGTCACTCCTGGAAGGCAAACTGTCATATTTCTTCACTGTATTCTGCCATAAGCATATATAGGGCAAAAGTCATCATATAGCTTATAGTTTACATAAACATAGCTCAGTGTGATTCTGGTTAAGCACTTTACCTACTGACATTTTTCTAAAAGCAGCTAGGCAACACCCTAGATCCAGACTGCAATGAATTTCCTGCATCAGATGAATGTTGACATCAGCTTTTGACAAGCAAAAAAGCACTGAAATTTCAACTTTGAGAGCAATGGATCATTAAGTGATAAGGCATATGTCTTCCTAGAAGGGAAAATTTTAGTCTGTGTAGTTCAGAATCTGCTGCGTATGGCTTCTTTCAAGTTATCCTAAAAATATGAAAATGACATTAATTCCAGAATTCACTGTACTTTTTGAGATTCCCCTTCTCACTTCTAGCCTAGCTACAATGCATAGTGAGGCTAACAGTGAAGGGAAAAGCATGTCTCAGCTACCAGCTTATTAAAAAAAGAACTGCAACAAAGAGATTTAAGATAAAAGAAGAAGAATAAAAAATGGTACCAGAAAAAAAAAAAAGTACCAGATGGGTATATAGGACCTAATATATATTTAGATGGTGTATAAGGTTCATAGCTGTTGGTCCAGAGAAGTTGACACTAAATGATGTAACTGGAAATTCTTCTCCAAATGGGAAAGGACCACCTACCTACTACTGTGACCTGACACCTTGGTGTTGTGGTTGCATAGTCCTAAAATACCTTATATCCCGCTCAGGCTGTGCAAGTTTATTTAGAAATCAAATCTTCTAAATCATCTTAGAAGAATTTTTAGAAGAAAATGTAGAATTTTCAAATTTCAACTGATTTTTTGGGAATGAAGATAAAGGATTATGATGCATAAGCAGTGTTCCTATCAGCCTTACTGCATGAAGGTAAGGACTCAAATGGGAATAAACACAAGTAAAGGCATACCTGTAGACATAGAGAAAAGGATTACAGTTCTCCTGACTAGGGAATAGTGACTGCTATAGGTGAAACTTCTGGTGAAGAAAGGGATGAGCACACTAACTCAGTAATTCAGTCTAAAGAGTGGCTCAGGATACACAACCAGGGGGGAAAAGAGAAAGGAAGGAGTAACATTCAAAAGGGGATGCCTGCCCCAAAATCCACTAAGAGCAGAAAAGCAGATCCACTGTGAGAAAAAATACACGGTCAAAAATCCTTCAAGTAATATTCCATGCAAAAAAAAGTTGGACTTTTAAGCCTGGAATACAATTCTGAAGAGGGATGATATCACTGAAGACAGGCAATAATGATAAAGAGCTGTAGTAAGAAACAAATTGGGCTGCACAATGAACTCATTAGCAGCTCCAAAATCTAAAAGGGATCTTAAAAAAATAAGGGTTCAGGCTAAACCTAAGATTACAGCATGGTCACGTTAGGTTTAATAGGAATGACCATGGTGTGACTAGCAGAAAGCATAGAAAATCATGGAAAAATACTAGGAAAAAACAGAAGCAAGTAAGAAAGGTAAACACAGGTGCGCTGGATGGAGAAAGGAGACAAAGAAATGAGGACACTGAAAAAAGCTAAGTGTATTCAGGACCTTTTTAGCTGCTGTCACCACAAGAACAGTTATTGTTAAAATCTTTGAAAAAATTTTTAAAAAATAAGAATAAAGAAAAAAATAGATCAAGGGATATGTGGATATCCCTTGCATTCAGGTCAGAGGATCTGGTGATATTTATTTTGATACAAATTCTGAATTATTAATGACTATATATGAGAAGTAATAGGGAATGAATGAGAGCCTAGAGGATTGAAAAAGGGCATAGATACTATTTGTCTTCAAATTGTGGCTGAAAAGAGGACAAGCTGTCCTAACTTTAATAACCAGAGAGATACCTGAACTAATTACTAAATAATCAATATGCAAACAATTTGGGGGTTAGAACATGGATTTGTCCATAGCACATGATATCAAACCAATTTCATTTCTTTCTTTGAAAAGGTCATTTAATCTATCATAAAAGAAATGCATCAACTGTAATGTAATTTTAATTTTATTGGAGTCCCACAACAGAGTTAAGCAAAGAGTATGTTTTAAATAAAACCACTCTGAACTCACAGCTAATGTAGTTGAAAAATCTTATTCAAAAAAATTTGTTGTAAATATTAGCAGATAAACTTTGGAGAATTCCTCACAATTTAGGCAAATGCAAAGTGTTTGGGAGGTTATAAAAAAATTTCAATATAGTTCTCCTCTTAATATATTTATTAACATATTTTTGTATTATTTAATGTCCTTTTTACTTAAAATTTATTTTGTATCTTATCTGGTTTTTATTTAATCCCCAGACACTTATGTAATCCTTTCATAGTTTGCCTTAGAAAAAGTGTTACTATTCTGGATTACTTTTCTGGCCTTCACATCTTGATGCAGTCAGCATGGCTATTCACTCTGCCTCTTAATTTGCAATTGCACAGCGAAATTTTGCAGCTGTGCATATTCTCAGTAACTTTAATCTCATCTGAAATATGGTATTTCCACTATTTTCTTGTGAGATTTTTCCTACTAATTCCTTGGTTGTATTGAATTCTGTTTTTGAAAAACCTATAATCTCTGTTCTATTATAATCACAAACTCCTTTCCTGAGAATAAATGAGTGCTTACATTTCATGATCACTTTCACAGAAATTACCTTCAGCCTTTCACATTCTCAATCATCTGCATTCTGCTGTGTAGCTGCTTCTTAATTACATTCCCTTGCCATCTGAAATGTCTCCTCTCCATCTAGATGTATTGCCTAAGATTTTTGGGGGTTGTTTTGTTTTCCAGTATACAGCTGATAATCTGATAACCTCCAGAACACATCCATTATTACTAATCTTCTTGGACTTTTAGAGCAGTTGCTGAAGTACCTTATATATCTTTTTTCTTCCTGGGCAGCAGTCCTAAGAACAAACCCCTATATCACATTTTCTCTCATCTTTTCTATCATCTCCTTCACTGAAAGGGATTCAACAAGCTTTTGTCTTATCTCTTTCAGACTAAATACAAACTATGTCTATATTAGCAAATAATACAGGGCAACAGGAGCAGATCTAAAGAGCAAAACATCTGATTTGGGGATTTAGCTTTTATACTATACACACTTGGAAATTTTACTTTGGACTGGCTCTAATCTGATGTCATAATCTGAAATCTCATTAGTAGGTAGGATGCATTAGATGTTGCAGTCTATCTTCTGAACTGATTTCATCTAAATAAAACATTTTCCTTGTGTACAGAGCACCCACAGCATGTTAACCATAGATGATCAACAAAACCACTTCATAATTACACTCTTGATCCAAAATAGGTGTTAAAATAGAACTACCTATACAGACATATTGCTTCATTTTTTCTTTTCTTTTCTATTACTAAACCATGGTTCAAGGGCCATGTTTCCAGAACACTGATTGTGGCATGGCATTCATTCTGCATAAAACTCTTAGTTCTTGTTCTTTATTCTACTATTTCTGACATTTCTATATTAATTAAGTTACTTGATGTTTATATGTTTCCTAGTAAATATGTTTCCTTGTTGATAAGTATGTACTTAACTTTGAGGTTAAACACTGCAGCGTCTAAGGAAACATTTCTTCTTAAAAAATCCCCAAAAGGACAAGCAGCAATGACATCAATGTCCTTTCTACTTGGAAATATTTTTCTTATATATTAAAATAATAGTTTACACCAAATTTCAATTCTTCTTTTCTTTCTTTTGTAGCCTTGCATTGTACTTAGCAGTTAACAGATGGGGATTAAAAACCTGTAACATTTGGACAATCACTAGTGCTTGTGTCAGCATGATGATGGACCTCAGATCTGAAGAAAGGTACACTTATGAACCTAGTCCTTTAAGTTTCCATTCTAATATTTCCTTTGAATATTGGCATCAGTAGGATCCCAGAGATGCTATGAATAAAGAACTAATTATGAACAGATTTTTTTTCCCAATTATTTTACTCTGCTTTAGCAACATCAGAGTGGATTTGAGCAGGAACTTTATTTTACAGGGGCTCAAAACATCTAAAAAGATTCATGTACCATGGTAAGTCATTTTGCCTCCAACATGTAAACTATTTTCAGTAACAAGAAGTACAGACTGTCACATAAATAGATAGTAAAAGCATGGATGGAGTGAAGGTGTTGGCAATAGCAATATTTAATCAGCAACTAGTAGTTCAACTGCCAGCTGAAGTATCAGATGCAAAATGCATAGTAGCCTCTCCTATATAAATCCTCTGCTTGTCCTATGACTACAAGCTCATCTTTGAGGGCACCAGGCCCACATTTGCATTGTCTTAGTTTTGCCAAAATTTTACTTTCAATATAATCTTTCTCCTCCACTCTTGAGCCTTCCCCTCCTGCCACTGAAGTTATTCTCCACTAGAAAACTGACAACCAAACCAGCTGGTTTCCCCCCATGTGCCCACGTCATGCTTTTAGTACAAATGAACAGTCTAAAATTTCTGTATCAACTAATTTCATCAAACTCATCTCTTGTATTTATTTGTTTGACTAGTGGTGGAGTCTTTCCCCTAGACATAGATAAGACTTGGCTGCACTCCCATACTTTTCAGGGACTGAGTAATGAATTACTTTCTTGCCTGAGTGAGAGTATGGATAGCCCCACTATCATTCCTGCTCATGGGGAAAATTACACTTGTCAGTAGTAAAGTGCTGGCATTATAGGATGCATTAAATATGGAAAAAAATGAGTGGCTGAGGAATTTATTTTTTAGACTGATTTGAACTGATTTGGAGTATCCTCCAATACCGAAGAAGCAAAATAACTCTGATACTAGTAAAACTGAAGGAATATTTTTTTTCATGTTTCATAAAGTGAAAATTTCTTATTTTCTTTGCAGTGCCAAGAAAGTAAAATGTACTGGCTCCTGTTCCTATTGTACATTGTACTGTAAAATGTTTTTATTTTTACAGTAAATGTTGGATTTCTCCCTAGAGATTCCAACTATTTATGCACCAATTTCTATTCACCAGGGAGTAAAAACATCAATTTCATTTTATGACAATTTTTGAGTTTTTGTTTCCTTTGCTTCTAAAAGAATTTAAAAGGACAACTGAAAAGAAATACAAGAAGTGGAGAAGAAGCAGATGGCAAATCATTTTGGGTGAAAGAAAACCAAATGCCTGTTCCTCTCAGAGAAGAAATTTAGTTTGTTCTTGAAAAGTAAAAACAGTTCCACAAGTCTGAAGGGAAGGCTTATTTACATCTTAGCAGTCCCTAGTGTTGTTAAAAATATGCTGTTAGCTAAGAACTATTTATAACTGAATTCCTATAATTTCACTGAATATTGTGTGCACTGATTGCATAAAACACCTAGAAGACAGGCAGACTTTCCTCTTCCTCCTCTCTAAAGAATTTTCTTTTAGTAGTGGTATTTATTACAGACACCACAGCAATAAGTTGACTTGAATTCTATTTTAAAAATCATAGTGACTTATAGCTACTCTAAACATTCATGGATGAAAAGAAATTGTATCCCTTTTGAGATCAACAGAGATTTCAGCCTAAAATTAATGATAAAGTATAGTGAAATATATTGTTACTGGATAGTATTTTCATTAAGAAATGTTTACAGTCAACAAATATCGTGCAGCAAACAGTTCTAATACCTTTCCTTGCACTGCTCCTATGAGTAAGAAGTGGAGGTGCCTTAAATAGCAGGAAAAGTTAAAAATGACAGTGAGTGAAAACTGAACACAGCACAGCAGCTGCAGTTAGTGTTGATATGTAATGGATATAATGATCTAGAATTATAATGCTACTTGCAGGCCTTTCTGAGTGTAACTAACATTTTAAATAGGTGTAAACAAAACCCAGGAAGATATGCATGTGTGTTTCTCTTTACATGAGTCTTGCACTAGCATCAAGTGCTAAACAGGCCAACAATCTAAATATACATCACCTTTCTCTTCACTATCATTGTCTTATCACAAGTATCCAGCTCACAAACTTTTCCCATCTTTGTTATGTCAGCAGCAACAAATGGCCCACGGACTGCAGAGCACTGTAGGGTAAATAACCATATCACCAGAAACACAGAATCACCCCAAGTGCATTTCATAGGCACGACAATAATAATTTGAAAGCCCTTTGTCCTCTCTTCTTGCAAATTTTCCCTAAATAGCACTTGTGCATGGAATCTGTCTGCAAAACCACAACAAAGCCTGATCTCAGAGGGTTTAATTAATTCTAAAAATAACCATTATGGAGAATATGACAGAAAAATATCCATTTCATGCAGGTGCACACAAGCCTACAAGCAAGCTTGAGGTCAGTGGGGAATGATGGAAAGAGTATTCTGGAAAACAAACATTAAGAAAGTAAACATATGCGAGGAGCTTCTGATTTTGGCTTTTCTCTCTGAAGGAAATATATTGCTTAGCTATGGGAATAAATAACAACAAAACTTCCTTCAAATTGTTTTTCAGGTGGTTATGCCACGTAATTAAGGGAACCAATTTTCCTGGGTTTGATGACTGGTGTAACAACAGTAGATTGCTGTTGCCCACTGGATTAGCAATTTATTTATGTTAATGAAGGGAATAAAATCCAAAAAGACAGAGTAATGGAAGAGGAGACACTTATGATAAAGGAACTATGTTTTCTTCCCCAAGCTGCATTTAGACGCTTTGTGGCATACATGGAAATGAATACTGACATTCAATTTCTCCCTTTTATATTGCCTTTATTTCAGTCTTAGCAAGTTTGCAGCATTTCCTTGAAATTCACCTCCCTTATGTCAGCAGGGGCTCTTCTTACTAAGGAATATATTCTTCTGGACAATTCATGGCATTAGATTCCCAACCCACAGAGAGAAAACGAAAGAAATAACCCAGTCTGGGGTACAGAGAAAGGGGAGGAAAACGGAGAAGGGGACTCTTAGCTGCAGTGCAATGCTGTTTAATTTAGTATGTGGCTTCTCTAACAATAAGAAAAGCTTCTTAGACCAGACCCAGGCCTTTTTATACAAAGAGATGGGGAAGGTAAATCTGTTAAGCAGCAAACAGAAGTGATGCCCATCTACAAGAAGGGCCAGAAGGAGGATCTGGGGAACTACAGGCCTGTCAGTCTGACCTTGGTGCCGGGAAAGGTTATGGAGCAGATCATCTTGAGTGCAATCAGGCAGCATGTACAGGACAACCAGGTGATGAGGCCCAGTTAGCATGGGTTTATGAAAGGCAGGTTCTGCTTGACTAACCTGATCTCCTTCTGTGACAAGGTATCCTGCTTAGTGGATGATGGAAAGGCTGTGGATGATGTCTACCTGGACTTTAGTAGGGCCTTTGACACTGTTTCCCACAGCATTCTCCTGGAGAAGCTGGCTTCTCATGGCTTGGATGGGCGTACGGTTCGCTGGGTAAAAAACTGGCTGAATGGCTGGTCCCAAAGAGTTCTGGTGAATGGATTTAAATTCAGTTGGCAGCTGGTCACAGGTGGTGTTCCCCAGGGCTCAGTACTGGGACCAGTTCTGTTTAATGTCTTTGTCACTGATCTGAATACGGGGATCAAGTGCACCCTCAGTAAGTTTGCAGATGACAACAAGTTGGGTGGAAGTGTTTATCTGCTGGAGGGTAGGAAGGTTCTACAGTGGGATCTGGGCAGCCTGGACTCATGGGCCCAGGCCAACTGTATGAGGTTCAACAAGGTAAGTGCTGGGTTCTGCACTTGGGTCACAACAACCCCATGCAACGCTACAGGCTTGGGGAAGAGCGGCTGGAAAAGTGCCCATCGGAAAAGGACCTGGAGGTGTTGGTTGACAACCAGCTGAATATGAGCCAGCAATGTGCCCAGGTGGACAAGAAGGCAAATAGCATCCTGGCTTGTATGAGAAACTGTGGCCAGCAGGACTAGGGAAGCAATGGTTCCCCTGTACTTGGCACTGGTGAGGCCGCACCTCAAATACTGTGTTCAGTTTTGGGTCCCTCGCTACAAGAAGGCCATTGAGGTGCTGGAGCATGTCCAAAGAAGGGCAACGAAGTTGGTGAAGGATCTAGAGCACAAGTCTTATAGGAGCAGCTGAGGGAGCTGGGGTTGTTTAGTCTGGAGAAGAGGAGGCTGAGGAGAGACCTTATCGGTCTCTACAACTACTTGAAAGGAGGTTGTAGTGAGGTGGGGGTCGGTCTCTTTTCCCCAGTAACGAGTGATAGGACAAGAGGAAACAGCCTCAAGTTCCATGAGGGAAAGTTTAGACTGGATACTAGGAAAAAATTATTCACCAAAAGGGTTGTCGAGCATTGAAAGATATTGCCCAGGGAAGTCGTCAAGTCACTATCCTTGGAAGAAGAATCATAGAATCATTTAGATTAGAAAAGACTCTTAAGATCATTGAGGCCAACCGTAACCCTAACACTGCCAAGTCCATCACTAAACTATGTCCCTAAGTGCCAGGTCTACACATCTTTTAAATACCTCCAGTCATGGCGACTCAACCACTTCCCTGGCAGCCTGTTACAATGCTCCAATGTGCCATGTCTATATGTCTTTTAAATGGTATTTAAAAGATATGTAGATGTGGCACTTAGGGACATAGTTTAGTAAGACTTGGCAGTGTTGGGTTTACAGTGGACTTGATGATCTCAAGAGTCTTTTCCAACCTAAAAGATTCTATGTTTCTGTGGTCACAGGAAAGCAATAGAAGATGCAGGAGCAAAGCAGTACTCCTCCTCCCTCCCCCATCTCTCCCACACCTGAAGAAGTGCTATGACCTGTGGTCCTAGGACAGGTAGGCAGACTGGGAACATCTCTTGAGAATGAAAGACATTGAAAACATATTTATTATTAGTTTGATTAAGCAGTTTTAAAAAGGGAGCTACTTTGTCATTCTCTGACTAACTACTTTCGTTCTCTGAGAAATGAAATAGTGAGTAGCTTGTTTTTGTCATGGATCATGGAAAAAGAACTAGTCACACACAGGAATTTCCTTCTCTGGGAAGATACTAATATCCTCAAAGTTGTTCTGATCTTGTAACGTTAACAAAAGAGGTTCATAAATGCTATAATATTTTCATGTTCTGAAAATGTGACTTGCTGAACTAAGTCAAACCAGTTTGCTGCTGCTTTCCTCAAAACAAATCTGCATTGTCTATACAGACGTTGTCGTCATTTAACCCCAGCCAGCAACTAAGTACCACACAGCCACTCGCTCACTCCCTGTGCCCCTGGTGGGATGGGGGAGAGAATTGGAAGGGTGAAAGTCAGAAAACTCGTGAGTTGAGAGAACAGTTTAATGATTGAATTGAAGTAAAATAAAATAGAATAGTAGTAATAGTAGTAGTAGTAGTGATGCTGCTGCTGCTGCTGCTGCTGATGATGATGATGATGATGATGATAATAATAATAATAATGTAATACAATAATAATATACAAAGCAAGTGATAACACGACACAATTGCTCACCACCCACCAACCGATGCCCAGCCCGTCCCCAAGGAGCAACCGCTGCCCCCCAGCCAGCTCCCCCAGTTTATATACTGAGCATGACGTCATACAGTATGGAATATCCCTTTGGCCAGTCTGGGTCAGCTGTCCTGGCTGTGCCCCCTCCCAGCTTCTTGTGCACTGGGCAAAGCATGGAAAGCTAAGAAGTCCTTGACTAGCATAAACAGTACTTAGCAACAACAAAAACATCAGTGTGTTATGAATGTTATTCTCATAATAACCCAGAACACAGCACTATACCAACTACTAAGAAGAAAATTAACTCTATCCCAGCTGAAACCAGGACAGATGTCACACCTTATGAAAGTTGTAATTTGAAAATCTCACTATTGTTACTTTTAAAAGTAACTTTGCAAATACACTCTATTTTCTATAATACTCAGTGTCAGTTAACTGAGTTTAAAGTGTGTTATCACAAGTCCAGGAAAAAGTCCATAGAAATTAGGTGAATTTAAATATAATGTTAAACTACATCCATTCTAAATACTATGGGGCCTTAGAAAAATACAACACTGATACAAATATGTTCAGTTCTCCACAAGCAAATTATTTAAGCTTTTTCAATGGAAAACTTGAACACTACCGCAAAATTGAAATTTTATTACAGCATTTTTTATATATGGGAGTTTTCCAACTACCTCTAAGGGATACTACTTCACAGGATATTCAAATTCTTTAGGAAATGGTGGCAGAATGCTGTCATTTCTCTGTTATTAGTTCTATTTGCCCATGTTATTTACTGTTAATTTATTTCTTACTGAAGCCAAACTTAAGGGTTTGAGTAAATTTCATTCTATTTACCATCAATGTTGTTTTAGAGGAGGTTAATTTTACAAAATAAGCATTTTTAAAAGTAAATACAGCAGGTGACATTATTTTTGGAGACAGTCTGTAAAGAATCCTGTATAAATTAGCAAGTGGTTCCACACTATTGTGGGATTTTCTTACTATGCTCTTTGTAAATAACAATCCAGATAAGATACTCTGTTCAGTGGAAATAGACATTTTTGTTATAGTTTTTAGAGTGCTATATAATGACAGCTATCAATTAAGCTTATAAAGATTTGTACATCACTTTTCCAAATAAATTTTCAGTACTTGAAAGATATAAGGAAAAAAGATTATTTACTGCAACTACTTCAGAGCTTTAGGTTAAATCTAACTTAATGGAGAGGAAACATAATGCTTTCAGGGCTTCATTTCTTCTGCAAATTTTATGCTCAGATTCTAACACAATGATCACCCAAACATAATTCACTACATCTTTTCCCTGTATTCTCATGTGTTGTTGGAGAAACAAGAATCTATGACTGAATTTGAAGGGAGAAGGATGACAGCTATGGAATAGGAAGTCTCTTATTTCTATATGCCCAGTGTCAGGGAATCCTTGACACAATCAATTTTTCAGAAACAGGCTGTTAAATTGCTTTCACTTTGACAAAATGCAACCAATAAATCTTAAAGCAGAGTTTATAAGGAACTTAATTTTTGAACCACACTGAAAAGCCAAGAAATAAAAATATCATTCTAGAAGTAAAAGTTTGCTGTCATAATTAAAGTACATATATGGGCATTGAGTTGATCCTGGAACACCTAAGAAGAAGGAGACTTAGAAAAGTATTGTCATGGAAAAATTTTCATGTTCATTCTCCTCATTTTTTAAATCTCCTGCTTCTGGAGTACTGTTATTAAAAATAAGCTTTGCCTGTCAGGACTTATTTTATTAAGATATTTGCTTTTATGCATAGTAGCTAAAACATGTTCAAAGATCAGAAGTCCTAAATTAGACTTTTTTTTTTCCTAGTCTCATTTCCCTGAAATGTTGTTCACATATCAGTAGGGATTTCCTTATTTTACATTTAGGGTGGTTAATAATGGTATAAAGATGACATATTATCTCTATGTCCAAGCTGAAAACCAAATAAGATTCCTTTGAAGAATCTGATGCAAGGCTAAATCACCTAGAAATGGAAATTAAGTGAAGCATAAGATATCTAACCAGGAATGTTTTGCAACCCCATATTTGTCTCTCAGGACATCTGAATTAGCTCTTCCAAAAATGAACAAACTTTTGATAAGAAAAATCATAAGGAGTACAGATGTCTTCCACTTATAAAACTGAAAAGCTCAGTGGAAGCAGCCCTGAAGGACTTCACCTAATTAGTCTGAATCTCTTCTCTTAAAAAGAAAAGAAAAAAAAAACAAAAAAAAAAGCCTGCTAATAAGAATTCTGGAATACACTTCAGATAAAAAGCTTAACTATTTCAATGCATATTTGCCGGGTGAAGCACCAAGCATACACACAATTTGACAAAGCACCAGGGAGACTCTAGACTGTAATGAAAGCCAGCAAACAAGAAGCAAATCATCTAGCATTGCATGAGAGCAGCATAGACAAATAGATTGAAAGAGTCTTAGGGAGGTTGTGTAGACCACACATTTTCCTGCAGGTATTATTCATCCTTGACAGAGAGCCTAATGTGTACTTAAATATCTTTGCAGCTGAAACCTAAACAATGTTCCTAATAAATCTGTGGCACTTTTTCACAGATTTTCGGAATATCTGAATTAAACTCTTCTTCTCCAATTCAGACTTATTAGTTCTTGTTGTACACACCAGAGACATGATATACAACCTATTTCTTTCTCCTCCTTTTGACATATACGAAATTCATTATGTCTCACCTCCAGCTTTCCTCACAAATAATTTTTCAGGAGTGTGATCATTTCCTTTGTTCCCTTCCAGACTTTCAATAGTTGGTTTCACTTCTTTCCTGAGGGCAGCACCCAAAACTGGAAATATATTCCAGATAAGGTCTATACAGTTATTGGTACAATATACATATTCATCTGTGTGATCTATGTACAAAGTTAGAAAACTTGTGTTTCTAGAGCTCTTCCTTATTAACAGCAATAGTAATAAAGGAAATCAGTGCAGCTTCCAAACATTTCACAAAAACATCACTGCTGAGATGTATCGATAAGATATTGAGATACTTTTCCAATAATATATTGGATCCACAATACTTCTTGGATTTTATAGTCCCCTGTCCTACAACTAACTGCACAAACAACTTTCTAGTCTTTCACTTCCAGCAAGGATTCATCTGCACAGAGTCAATAGTGACTAAATCTCCTCATCTTTCTCATTCTTTCTTTCTTCATGTTTTATTTATTTATTTTTTTAATTAGAAATTAGCCTTTCTGATTATATCCCACAATGTCTGTCCTTCAGGTTTTTGTTTGTGTGAAGAACATTACAACCATTTAAGGTTTCATGTTGTATTTTCACAGCACATGTATTTTCAACCATTGGAAATGAAGCTTCATTTACTTAAAAGAAAATGAAAAGGATGCATTTCTAAAATAAGAGAGTTTGATGTTGTGATATTTGTACTTCTAATAAGAAGGGAGATCTGTGATTACTTATCTGAATTGTGGGTGTATACCTGTAGCCTTTCAGCTTGCAGCTACATTTTAGGTACCTAATGAAATAAAGTAAATATTCATATTTTCTATGTACTCAAGAATACAGGTAAGGTAACTGTGAAAAAGCCACAGTGGTTTTTTGTTTTTGTTTTTTTTTTCTGGAGATCAGACCCAAAACTTAGCAGATCCCACTCGGACTTTGTCTGTTTATAGGAAATTCAGAACACTGATTTCTTCATAATATCATTCATAAGGTCATTACCACATAAATTCTAGGAGCCACCCAATATATTTGGTATTTTTGTTTTTATTTTGTTTGTTAACTAAAGTATACCAGTTTTCACTGTGTGCCTAGATTATGTCTGTGTCAGACTGATGGCCAGAAAGGAGGAAAGCTCTACTGTATTGGCTGCAGCAATTTATTCCATGAAAACAAAAAGCTGGGATTTAATAGAAAAGCTGTTTTTATTAAAAGCAACCTGCATATTTGCCCTGAAAGAACCAAACAATTTGAAGGCTCTGAAGGATATTACCAAATTCAGTCGAAGTCGTATAACACCTTTTCCTCCTTCAACTTCAAGACTTACAGTTAGCACTTCCCAGGTCTATAAAATAAAAAGGTCTAATCACTCTGAACCGAATTATATATGCTGCAGATTCAGTGTTGTTAGTTTACTATATTATGCATATTTCCAAAACAAAATAAAAATCATATGGAATCTATTCAAACACAGGTCTTTTCTCATCTTATTCTTTCATAGAATCACAGAATCATGGAATCATTAAGGCTGGAAAAGACCCTTTAGATCATCGAGTCCAACCGTTAACCTAGCACACCAAGCAATGCTTGACCACTCTTTCGATGAATAAGTTTTTCCTAATATCTAACCTAAACTTCCCCTGGTGCAGCTTGAGGCCATTTCCTCTCGTCCTATCACTCGTTACTAGGGAGAAGAGACCAACCCCCACCTCGCTACAACCTCCTTTCAGGTAGTTGTAGAGAGCAATAAGGTCTCCCCTCAGCCTCCTCTTCTCCAGACTAAACAACCCCAGCTCCCTCAGCCGCTCCTCATAAGACTTGTGCTCTAGACCCTTCACCAACTTCATTGCCCTTCTCTGGACACACTCCAGCACCTCGATGTCCTTCTTGTAGTGAGGGGCCCAAAACTGAACACAGTACTCGAGGTGCGGCCTCCCCAGTGCTGAGTACAGGGGCACTATCACCTCCCTGGTCCTGCTGGCCACACTATTCCTGATACAAGCCAGGATGCCATTGGCCTTCTTGGCCACCTGAGCACACTGCTGGCTCATGTTAAGCTGGCTGTCGACCAACACCCCCAGGTCCTTTTCAGCCAGGCAGCTCTCCAGCCACTCCGCCCCAAGCCTGTAGCATTGCATGGGGTTGTTGTGATGCAAGTGCAGGACTCGGCACTGAGCCTTGTTGAATCTCATACAGTTGGCCCTGGCCCAACAATCCAGCCTGTCCAGGTCCCTCTGCAGGGCCTTCCTACCCTCCAGCAGATCAACACTCCCGCTTAACTTGGTGTCATCTGCAAACTTACCAAGGGTGCACTCGATCCCCACATCCAGATCATCAATGAAGATGTTGAACAGGACTGGCCCCAACACTGAGCCCTGCGGAACACCATTCATGACCAGCCGCCAACTGGATTTGACTCCGTTAACCACCACTCTCTGGGCTCGGCCGTCCAGCCAGTCTTTAACCCAGCGCAGAGTGCACCCACCCAAGCCGTCAGCAGCCAGCTTCTCCAGGAGAATGCTGTGGGAGACAGTCTCAAAGGCCTTACTAAAGTCCAAGTAGACAACATCCACAGCCTTCCCCTCATCCACTAAGCGGGTCACCTTGTCATAGAAGGAGACCAGGTTAGTGAAACAGGATCTCCCTTTCATAAACCCATGCTGGCTAGGCCTGATCCCTCGGTTGTCCCGCACGTGCTGCATAATGGCACTCAAGATGATTTGTTCCATGACCTTCTGCAGCACCGAGGTCAGGCTGACAGGCCTGTACTTCCCCGGATCCTCCTTCTGACCCTTCTTGTAGAGGGGCGTCAAATTTGCTAGCGAGGGGGCACAGCTGGGACAGCTGACCCAGACTGGCCAAAGGGATATTCCATACCACATGACGTCATGCTCAGTATATAAACTGGGGGAGTAAGAAGGAACGGTGGGATGTTTGGCATGATGGCGTTTGTCTTCCAAGTAACCGTTACGCGTGATGGAGCCCTGCTTTCCTGGGGATGGCTGAACACCTGCCTGCTGATGGGAAGGAGTGAATTCATTTCTTGTTTTGTTTTGTTTGTGTGTGCAGCTTTTGCTTTACCGATTTAATTGTTTTATTTTATTTTACTTCAATTATTAAACTGTTCTTATCTCAACCCACAAGTTTTCTCCCTTTTACCCTTCCGATTCCCTCCCCCATCCCACCAGGGGAGGAGTGAGAGAGCAAGCGGCTGTGTGGTGCTTAGTTGCCTGCTGGGGTTAAACCACAACAGTCCTATAGCACTTTGAGTGGATAGCAACATTCAAATCATGTAAAACTTCTTCAGTAGCACTCAAAGTTTTATAGATAATGTCATATCCCACTGCATTTGTTTCTTTTTCAGATTGGAGAGTCCTAGACTACTTAGCCATTGCATGAAAAGGAACATTTAGTCATTCTTGTTGCCATTTTTTAAAGCTTTCCAGGTTCTTCTATATCCTTTTGAGACAGCAGATTAAAAGTTAGTGTGTATTCAAGTTGTAGGCCAATGACAGATTTCTATAATGCGAAGTGATGCTGGTTTGCTCTCTATTCCTCTCCTAATAATTCCTAGCACTAGATTTGTTTTTCTCTCTGTTATTCACTATTGCTGCAGTTTTCATGGAGCTATCTATCGTAATCCCAAAATATTGCTACTGAATGATAAGAACTATCTTTTATATGTGAAATTAGGTGTCTTTTTCACTATTCACACTGCTTTATATTTGTCTACGTTGAATTACCAGACACATTACTACCACTCACACTGTTTCATAAGGTTTTTCTATAATGTTTCATACTCTGCCCTTGTCCTCACTGTTCCGACTAACTTAGTACCATCACAAAACTTTGTTTCCTCACTGCTCATCTCCTTTTGCAGGTAATTTATGAAAATATTAAAAATCTTCCAGTACAGAGCTCTGCAGAACTTAGATGGCTTCTCTCTCCTGAAAGAACTGGCTATTTCTTCCTGCGCTTTGTTTCTTACCTTTTTAGCATTTACCTACCTATTCAGGGACCTTTTTTCTTACACTGAGACTGCTTAGTTTCCCTTAAGTCTTTGATCAGGGACTTTGTGTAAAGTCTTTTGGAAATCCAAATGACTTATCAACCAGATAATTCCTGTGCCATATCAATAACCATCTCATTTCCTTTTGCTTTTAAGTTGATTGAATATGCTCTGTTGCTGTTTGGAATTTCAGTTTTATTTTTCAATTCAGTTGCTACCAGTGAAACTGCTACCCATGTCTAAACTAATATCTTTTTACCTGTTCTTATAGTAAAGGCTCTTTACTGTTTATTTTCTCCTGAGATATTGATTATTGCCTACAATCTACTCTTGATAACGGATTTCAATGCCCAAGTGAGATTCTTAGTTTTAAAATCTCCTCTTGACTTTCCTCCTTAATGTTTCTGCTGCATACTCCAGAAAACATCAAGCTCCTTTAAATTAAAACTCTTCTTTTCTGTGAGTGTTGAAACACTGACAGTGGTGAAGCTAATTCTCACAAACGCTGTCTCTTTGACTTTTTGTGGTTCTCCACCTGTCTGTGTATAGCTATTTGCCAGCTCTTGTCCTTGAATGGGATGAAAATTTGTTGAGAAAGAAGTTCTCTTTAGTATTTCCTAGTGTTGTGTCTTTACAGACCCCTAGTATACTGTGAGCTTTTGATCCATGACTAGGTCCACAAAAATAAGCAAATAGTATTAATGCTTATTAATACCAACAGCTCTCTCAAATCTGGGTAGTGAGGCTTAGGTAGGACTTCTGCATGCAGTACTCAGACGGCCACTTTTTCTGCCTCTTGACATACCCTGTCCAGCATGCCTTACTCTGTTTGGCTCCTGCAAGAGCAAAGTAAACGTAATATATTCTGTATGGACTGAGGGAGTTTTGGAGCCCCTGTAGATGCCTTTGGTGTGGCTCCTGAACTCACAAAATCTGCCAGCATGATACACCAACATAGTGCTCCTGCATCCATGTTACACCTAGTTCACACATCAGACAATCTGCTTCTAGGTAACCGAGGTGGGTTAATTGTGACAATAGTGTATTTTTTATATATTTATCATAGATCCTGTCACCTCAGAACCATAGCTGCCCAGCAGGAAAGGTAGCTTACTGCTAGAAAATCAAACTCCTGGTTACCTCCATACTACAGTTCAGAAAATCAATGACTACTGGAGAAAAATAGCTCCTTCCTACATCAAGCAGTTGAATAAGCTCTCCCAAAAGCATTGGGTAAACAGAACAGTGCAATATTCAAGGATCTTATAGAGTCAATAAAGTAAGAGCTATGTATCATTGCTAACACTTCACAGTGGAGCTTCTCAGGACTTAAGGAAAGGATGAAGCAAGGGAACTATTAAGGACACAAGAGTAGTAATAAGATATTTTTTTTCTGCATTTTCCATATTGATTCTTAGCTAAAACTCTCCATTCTCTTCTATTCCCTTTTATCTATCTGAATGCAGCTGCTGGGTTTTCAATACAAACATACATCATGACCTACCAGACGACACCACCTTCTCCTGCTAAACTGCTGGTGGTGTGTGGTAGAGCTAGGCAGATGTCAAAGCCCCTTATAAATCTTCATGTGTGAGAGTAAGGAGAGTACAGCATGAGGAAGAATGTAAGAAAGGATAAAACCAAACTTTGCTACAAGTTAACCATTCTCAAAACTAGATTATTGCTGGCATTAAAGCACTTTTCTTGCTGACTTCAGCTGAAATTAAGAGAAAGGAATTGAATAGACGTGCTGCTCTGTCATATGGCTAATCAATCCACCCACTTGTGCAGCCCTGCCTGATGGCTACACTGGCACAGTTAAAACTGCTAATCTGGGGAAAAAAGGGAAAAAAAAAAAGCAAAAAACAAAACCAAACACATCTTATAATAATATAGTCTATCAAATGCACATTCTCCTGTCAGATTCTACTACACAGAATGAATTTTGAACATTAATTGCTTTCAAGAAATCAGTTTTTGCTATTCGCACACATCTACTGTAGCAAGGGATGAGGAAGGGAGATAAAAAAGGAATATAATTCATCTTCTAGCTTATTAAGGAAGGTTACTGTGCTCACATGCTAGTAAGTAATATCGTTATTACTACTGCAATTTCATATTCTGACTAATATTGTACACAACCTGACTGCCATTAGCCTGTCTTTGAAGCATTTCCATCCCTTGTAAATGGCTAAAGGGTTGTTCTTGATAATATACATTTGACAGCCCAATATTAGGCATGTAAGATATTGCACTTCTGTGCCTCCTACTCATGTATTGTTTCAGACTTAGATATCATAAGGCAATTTTTAAGATTCAGAGAGCCTTCTTCAAATATAAATAATCCAAGGGAGATTTTGCTGACTGAAAGTTCAAGTTTGGGGTTTTTTGAAGGGTATTGAATTGTCAAAGAAAGTTACGAAATATCTGTAACAGAGAAGACCTAGGCTTGGAAGTAATTCTACTCAAATTTAACTTCAGCCTTCATTGCATCAGTGTTTCTGTACTTGCTCTTGACTTACCCTGAGGAAGCTCTGAGTATGGTGTCACCCAGTTCTGAACGTTTTCCTCTTGCACACTCTCTTCTCTGAGATAGCCAGAGATTTTTTTTTTTTTTACTTTGTAAAAATCAGAATTCTTAGATTCTTTTAAATTTGCTTTTTTTATTCAGTTAATAATGTTGTTTTGCTAAGCAAGCTAGCAGAAGTGTGAGGGCTGGTGTTCAGAAACCGCACACCTAGGAGATTTTCCATGATACAAAAACTTTACGTTTTTTATCTACTTTGCTTATTTACTTGCTAAGCAGTTCTTTGCCACATTAATCAGTGCATTAAAATTTAATTCTTATTAGGTACTGAAATTAGTTGGTGAAACCTATCTCAGCAAGTATTATCCCATTACCATGTCTATATTATTGAAATTTAAGCGTATTGTTAATCAAGGAAAATACAATGTAACAAAATACTGTGTATTTATTTTTTCTCCCAAGCAACAAGTAAGTTCACTGAAACTTTTTTGGGTAATAAGATATCTATCAATGTATCTACAATGCAGTTCACTTCTGTCAAGAGGTATTTTAGCCTAGATTTTCCATGCCTGTGTTTCTGCCAAGCTAAAACACTTTGGTAGGGCCACTATGGTCCAAACAAGCTCCCTGGTATCCAAGACCTTTCTGAGGCTAGACATCCCAGCAAGGCTGGTAGGTAGGTAGGTAAGGCTCCCCAGTTTTGTAGGAAATGCCAGGCAAGTGGCATGTAGCTGATGAGTTCCCAGCCTTGCTGGATCTAGGGGTCTACCTCACCCCAGTAAGTCTCTAGTTCATACCATTAAAACCAAATTCCTTACCTTATCTTCCATAATACATTACAGTTTCTGGGAATGCATAGCTATATTTTGTAAAACTTAAAAATTTGGGAAGAAGACTTATATGTTAGCCTTACTTTTAATGGAAGCTGCCATGTTCTAGGTAACCCTTTCATCTAATTCCTTCTTTCCTTTTCCCTAATTTCTCGTTAGCATACATATCAGATTTGCTGAATGGCTTCTCTAGGTTCAAGAAAGAGCACCGTTGCAGTGGAGTAAGTGTCTTATCACAACATGTATTTAAATCAGACAAATCAGACTTACATAGACTAAAACAGCTCTCAGCAATACGTTAAGAACAGATACATGATAACAATGTGATCTTTTTCATTTCTCTAGACTTAATGCAGATTAACAAATAACTGCAATACTAATTTTCTGTGCTGACTTTGAATTAGGGACTACCAGATATTAACAAAGATTTGTTTCAGGCATGGTGTCTAACCATCATTCTAGCGAAAGGTTTTTTTCTCCAGTTAGCTTGCAAGTGCTTTGTCCTTGTGTTTAACAAGTGGAGAACCTGTCATATTACAACAACCCAAAAACTTGCTTTTGAAGGCTGAGACTTCAACTAAAAAAAAAGAAAAAAAGAAAAAAGAGAGATAAAGAACACTTTGAAATAAAAGAAATATGAAAAGAATCCAAATTCTATCCTTGTCAAAGCCGAATTATTGTAAACATCTAAGTATCACAAAATTTTCCCTTTTATCTGCAGTATAAGGTTTCAAGTATTACTTTAGAGGATGCAAATATTTAAGAAAATCACTATGGGAGGAAAACAAGAAGTTTCCCTGACTTCTAAGAAGTTCTGAAGTAGACCAGCTTTAAACAAAATTAACATATGTGGGAAACTTTAGAGAAGCTGGACAAAGAGAATCTTCTCCAGCCTAACATGATTTGCATGGAGTGGGGGTGTCTTCTGAATCCCTCTTTGTTACTTTTTTTGGTTTTGAAGCCATCGTACAAAGAAAGGAACAAAAAGCAGAAATTATCTAAGGGTTACTATTGCTCAATGCAGAAATCACTTTTGAGCTAATTAAACCAAATCGTTATTGTGAGCTGTGTTTTCTCTTGATAAGAATTTGGAAAATGAAATATTTGTTTAATTAGAACTATGTACATTTCTTGAAAAATCAGTGGAGGTTAATAACTTTTCTGTGGTTATTAAAGCCATAGAGGAATAATTGGGGCAACAATTTAATGACTGACTTGATCACTATATTAGAGACTTGGTGTGCTGGGGCTTTTTGCAGGGGGGTGGAAGGGTTTGCATTATTGCTTCCTGCAGTAGCCGATTTTTCCTTTTCTTACAATTTAACAAGGTTTCAGTTAAAACTATAAATTTAGTCTTAACTAGAAGCTAATGACCTTCTCATTCAGAAAGGGATGTACTGTGATATTATCATGTAAGGATATTTTGAGCATTAAAGATGCACAAAAAGAGTAGACTGGAGTGTGCCTCATGAGAAAAGTAATTTGATCCAAACACCGTCTGATAAACAAAACTGAATATTTAATATGGCAATTATTAAATTGTGGTCTCAATACTACTAATTTTCTGTAATTTGTCTGCATTATTGCGATGATAAGCTAACATAAAATTTAAGATGAAAAGTGCATCAATCTGAATGTGGTGATTTTCTGAGGAAACGGCAAGATTAAGAATCTATAAAAAGAATTTATGAGGTTTATTCTTAAGCAACTGTAGGGAATTATGATTACCCTTGTGGGTAGTCACTCCAAGCTCATTTCCAGTTGTTTCATGTTTCATTTAGTTCCTATATATTCACCAGCAGTTTCAGAAAGGTCTAAAGTGATACCTGCTAAAAGAGATAGATAAGCTTTACTGCAGGCTTTCATTCCTGGGTAGAATTTGTTTCCTTCTTTTTCCCAGTAAGATTGTCTGTTGCTTTCGCATAGGAAGATATGTTTTCATATAGGAAGATAGATACTTTTTTCTTACTTGACACTAAAAATTCTGAAGCTCGGCACCCACAAACCACATCGCTGCAGTACTAATAGTAATGAGCACACTGTTGCATTCAGCCACAGAACTCACATCTTGAGCAGCATGAATCTGACAAAGTAAATGCAGTGTTAAACAACGACCGGAGTTTATTGTCTGTGGTGAACACAAATGAATTCAGTCTCAAGAGCTCACAAAAGAAACCCACAATAAGTGAAAAGTGTCCAAGGGCCCTGTATATTGATGTAGTCCCACAGAGTCAGCCAAATTACATGGAAATGTTTATTTTTTAGTAATGTTGACCATTTACTTATCATCCAATGATGTGAGCTTTGCAGCCAAAGAGCGTGCAGAAGAATGTGAGCAAGCAGAGAGAATATCAAAATCAACACTCTAGAGGACAAAGACTGCTTTTGTTATTTTATACCCATCTTGCTTGGAGTTGAACTTAGAATTTTTAAAAGTACATTGAAATATGCATATGCACTTCTTTGCTTTGCAGGAAAAGGAACAAATGTTCTCTAACTTGAAAGCTCTAAGGGAGAGGATTCCTTTTGACTCTGCTGCTGCATGATATGATGGAAAAAGAGAGGAAGGTGAAGCATTCTTCTGACAAAGGTACCAGAATTTGGATACTGCTATAAACCATACTGGAGGCACATATTCCTAAAAGACGATGAGCTTTACATCAAGATAAATTAAGAATATCTTCAGGCTGTACAGAACATCTTGGTAAACTCATTAAAGTATTTTAATAGCCACATACAGGTAGCATATCTAATTTTCTAGTACAGGAAATTATAACTTGGATAGCTTTCAAGCCATGTCTCAGATGCCACACTGATAGTTGATTAAGTTCCTGAGTCAGACATCAAGTACAAGTATGCTGATGCTCTGTATGGTCACATTCCTTTATATGTCATTGTTCACAAAAAGATAATAGTACCATACATAGGAAATAAGTTTTGTTGAGTGTTTTTTTGGGTTGGTTTGGGTTTGGGTTTTTTTTTTTGCGGGGGGGAGACGGGGGGGGATGCAGGGGGTGTACAGCATAAATATTTCAAACCACATATAGAAAAAAATCTTCCATTCCAAAACCTTCATGACTACAAGGACCAGAAGATCATGCCACATACTGAAGCAGCAACAGAACATCATGCCACATCCGATTTCTTTACCAGAATGGCTGGTATGTTATTGAATGCCTGAGAACGATTAGTTATTCATGATCTCTTCATAGATATTATTCAGTAGACTAGCCACAGTTTTAACCATCTAGTGGGACAAGCTCTGTCAGCTAACTTGTTTCTTAAATCTTGGATTCCTGGGGAAATTCTGGAATACTATAACTTGTGTTAGCTTTTCAAAAGAGGAAGTACATAAGCAAAAGAGCAAGATGCTTAATTGGATATCACTCCCCATAAACATGGCAGAAAAGGCTACAAGCGCCTCAACTGAGTAACAATTCAAAAAGCAATTAAAAAAGGGAAACAGTCTTACAATTTACGTGTTTCTAGAAAGATTTTTCAGGAACTGGTGTTCAGTTCAGTGCTGGACACTGAATACTGTCAGCAGGTCTCCTCTTTCAGATGCCTTCAGTTCAAAACTTGCCTCCTGAGAGGCTCACTTTACCTACATGTGCGATTTCCTGGGTTCAATGTAATGAAAAATGAGTGAGCTGCAATGGACTGTGATATACACAAAAGCTGAGAATGCATGAGTTAATGATCTCTTCTGGCCCTAGACTTTGTGAATCCATTATATTTTAAGATACATTACCTAGAGCAGGCAGGATGTTTGACTTAAAAAGGAGGAAGTAAGCATAATTAATATACAGTACAGATGAAGTTAGGCAAATGTCTTACAAGTTCTACAGCCTTTAAACAAATGAACACATTAATTTGTCAGTTGTTTTCTTACATATGCTTGTTCATCTTGTATAAACATTCTAACAAATGCATTTCCTACTCTACTGCATAGAGACAAACACAGCAAATAGTTAATTTTAAACAGATGATATTTATGGGAATGAATTCTAAATTTTGTAAAGATCACTACCTCAATAGAAATTTGATTCTAACAGTTACATTTGTCTAGTGAGTTAATGAAAGCAAATGATCTCTGCTGTGAGAGGGATTCTCAAAAGGGCTGACTGTTGATCTAACTTTGAAATTACATACTGAAATTAACTTCAGCAGCATGTGCATTCTCATTGAATATAATCAAATCTGCCAACACAAATTCAGTTTTTATGAACAAGTGCTGATAACTACCTACAGATATTCAACAGACCAGCAATAGTTTGTAAGTATTCTACAGTATATCATTTAAAATAATCAAATGTGAAAAAACATAATTGCTTATAGATAACTAGGGAACAGAAAAATCTTAGTTTAATCTTTTAAAAATTATCTTCTCAATTTAGAAACAATTAAGCAAATAAAGCAGGGCTACTCCAAGTAGCCTGCTCTGACTTTCAAGCTGTTTACCGTTCAGAACCAAGAGATAAAAAAAAAATGCTTTCACCCTATGTACTTTCATCTCCAACTTGCCAAAAAAGCATAAGAAAAGACACCCTAGTCCCCCTGAATTACGTTTAGTTTACTCTTTTTTCAGTCTTTTAGGGATAAGCCACATGTACTTTTTTTGAGGAAATGACCTTACTTTTTTATATATACATATATATATATGTATATACACATAAAATTCATCAACTAAAGTTCATCAATGAAATAAGAAATGTTTCTGTTGTTTTCAGTGAACCAGGAGCTGGAACAACTGCCTTTTATGCAGTCTATAAAATGGAATTGGGGAGTAGGGGTATTTTACTAATGAAAAGTTGTCATAATTTGTATTATTTACCTTTTTAATCTTCTTTACAGTTTAGGAGTGGTAAATCATTGAAAGCACTTGATTCAGTGAATTCAAAGCTATAGGAATAGTGTGATAAATATCAGCCTGAGACTCAGGGAACACCAGATTATTAAGAAACCAATTTGTTGATTTTTTTTTTAAGTAAGTTATGAATTTAAAAATACATATATTTAATTATATTATCAGAAAGGTGTGAAAGTTAGCTTCAAAGGAAAGAAGAAATTATACTGTGTTTTCCCCTTTGCTTTAATTAAAAGTAGCAAGGAAACTATGTTTCTTTTGTTTAAGAAAGGAAGGAATTTGGTCTATACCTGATGTTATTTCTACACTTGTATAAAATATAACATTAGAATAACAGCTGTGAGTTCAAGGATACTTTTCCAGAAATAAGTCTTTCACACTGTCAACTCCTCTCTAAAAGTCAGGATAAAGCTATAAAAGGAGAAATTGATTCCCTCCTACATTTGAGTATCTCTGAGCCTGTAAACATGCAAGAAGATGGAGAGCTAAATGAGTGAGATGATTAATTAGCAATTTCCAAACAGTTACTCAGCAATGCTCCATGATTTGCAACACAAGCAATTATTGCAGCAGCTCTTTTAGGGTTACTGCATTACTGAAATAGATCATTCAGATTTGCCAGTCCAAATCAGTGCATTGAGGTCCATAAGATAACGATGACATAACATGTTCTACTTATGATGTCACCTAACCCCATGACATTCGAAAAAATATACAAAATGTCCAACTTCAACAAAGTCCATTGGCATCTATAGTCAAAATGTCATGTACGCCATGCTTGTACACATTCATTTTCCCTCTCTTCCCCTCTACAGCTACAGGAAAACCAAAACTCAATTAAATATTACAATAGGATCTAGCTAGGGCTGAAAACTATAGGAAGACAGAAAGAAAACAGTGCACTGTCAAGTCAAGATGGAAGCATATACTGAGGGTCTCCCAGATTTACAGACTACCTACCTGTGCTTCTTTTCCCCTAGTTTTGATACATCTGTTTTAGGAAATGAAACAACACATAGAAATATTTATAGTGAGTGCTGTAGCTCAGCTGATGACACCAGGTACCTTCCTAAACAACTCTCAGGAACGTTCCACAGACAAAGGTCAGTCTGCCGAGGAGACAGTTTACATGAGGCCATCCGGTTTTAGAGACTAAAACAATTTTCTAGCAATGATGTGATCAAGTCCATGAATTTTGCCCTCAGAACCAGGACATTTTCCAGGGTATATTCAATTTACTTGCACAGCCATGGCATTCTTAATGCTTTGCCTTCAGGTTCCTACTGAAATCTGCATCACCATCTGTCCTTTCACTAAGCAGCTTTTCCGTAATTGTCTCTTGTGTTGGCACTCGTACACACACAAGGTATTTACCAGGTTCTTCTAACTTTCTTCTTATGGAAACTATTTTTTCTCCACCCTGCCATTCCACTGAGACAGGCAGGAAGCTGCTGGTAAGATGCTTTCTATTCCAGATGGATTCTGGTGAGTCAGATAGTCCCTGTATACCTGAAGTCTGTTTAGGGGATTTCAGGATTCCAGTCTTCTTAAATTTCACAGAATTACAGGTTTGTACCTTTGCTCTGAATGTGGCCAATTCAGGTGTGTTGACTATGGTTATGTGTTAGAGAGAAATGGCAGCAGTCAGACCATAAAACTGAACAGCACTGAAAAGTCAGCCATTCTGGAAGGGCTGGGGAAAGAGCAAGTAATGGTGTATCCAGACTAGCATTTTAGTTCAGAAAGACTAGCAGTGCAATGTTGAAGCCAATCTCCCATTTAACCCCACTTCCCCTGCTTTGGTTTTCATGGTGCATTAATGTCACATTAAAGCTGTCTTCATTTCAGATGAAAGGAAACCAAAATATGATGTTCAGGAATGCACTAAAGGTGCTTCAACTGCTAATGGGCATCCAGTCCAAGAGGCAAGGCTGGGCCTTGTCTGAAGAATGGCTAATGAAATACAGTGTGGACACAGTATGGATGCCTCAGCACCATCTAACCCTCTCTACAGACCTACTTATATTGAGCTGTGCTATGTGACAATGTATACACAGCCTATATAATAAACTACTTCAAATAAAAAAAAAAAAAGACAGGGAGAACCAAGCAACTAGAACTTTTTCTAGCAGACTTCTTAGGACTGTAATTGCTTTCTTTGCCTTCAGCCTCCATAAACCAATGAAGTAATGATAAATTAACAACAAATATCCCTCCAGATAAAGGGCAAATTCACTTAGAGATTTTGAAAGATAACAATTTTTCACAGAATCACAGAATTGCTGAGGTTGAAAAGGACTCTGGAGATTGTCTTCTCCAAGTTTCCTGCTCAAAGCAGTGTTAACTACAGCAGCTTTCCCAGGACCTTGTCCACGTGGATTCTGAATATCTCCAAGGATGGGGACCTTACAACCTCTCTGGGCAACCTGTTGCAGTGTTCAATTGCCCTCAAAATAACAAAGTTTTCTTATGTTTAGGTGGAATTCCCTGTATTTTAATTTGTCTCCATTGCTTCTTGTCCTGTTACTGGAACCACTGGAAACAGTCTTGCTCCACTTTCCTTACCACCACCCATTAGGTATTTATACACATGCCTAAGATCCCCCTGAGCCTTCTCTTCTGCAGGCTGAGCCATCCCAGCTCTCTCAGCCTTTCTTCATAGGGGAGATGCTCCAATTCCTTCATCATCTCAGTGTCCCTGAGCTGGACTAAGTCCAGTAGCTCCATGTCTCTCTTGCACTGGGGAGCCCAGACCTGTACATAGCACTCCAGATGCTCCAGTACTGGCCCTCAGTCTTCTAGTGACTGGCCTCCAGCTGACCTTTGTGCGGCTGATCACAATTCTTTAAGTCCAGCAGTTCAGCCAGTTTTCAGTCCACCTGACTGTCCAGTTACATAACCTGCACTTCATCAGTTTGTCTATGAGGATGTTATAGGAGACAGCGTCAGAGCCTTGCTAAAGTTGAGGTAAGCACCATGCACCACTCTCCTCTCATCCACTAAGCGAGCTATCTCATTGTAGAGGGCTACCAGGTCTTCTTATGTTTTGGGTTGTTTCAGCGACTGAGCTTGAATTCCAAAATTGGGAGCTCACGTAAGCCTATGGTTTTATTTTAATAGATCTTCAACATCACTTTCCTGAAAATCAGTCTTCAAATGATACTTTCTGTTTTTCATAAAACTGTACAATAGACCTAAACAACTAAATAGAATCATACCATAGAATCATATCATAGAATGCTTTGGGATAGAAGAGACATTTAAAGGTCATCTAGTCCATCCCCCCTGCAATCGGCAGGGACATCTACAACTAGATTAGGTTGCTCAGAGCCCCATCCAGCCTGTCCTTGAATGTTTCCAAGGATGGGGCATCTACCATCTCTCTGGGCAACCTGTTCCAGTGTATCAGCATCCTCATTGTGAAAAATTTCTTCCTTATATCTAGTCTGAATCTACCCTCTTTTAGTTTAAAACCATTACCCCTTGTCCTATCACTACTAAAAAGTCTGTCCCCATCTTTCTTATAGGCCCCCTTTAAGTATTGAAAGGCTGCAATAAGGTCTCCCCACAGCCTTCTCTTCTTCAGGCTGAACAACCCCAGCTCTTTCAGACTTTCCTCATAGCAGAGGTGTTCCATCCCTCTGATCATTTTTGTGGCCTCCTCTGGACACGCTCCAAGAGGTCCATGTTGAGGACTGTGGGGTCCTTCTGTGCTGAGGACCCCAGAGCTGGACGCAGTACTCCAGGTGGGGTCTCACCAGAGCAGAGTAGAGGGGTAGAATCACCTCCCTCAACCTGCTGGTCACACTTCTTTTGATGCAGCGCAGGATACGGTTGGCTTTCTGGGCTGCGAGAACACATTGCTGGCTCATGTCCAGCTTTTTGTCTATCAGTACCCCCAAGTCCTTCCCCTCAGGGCTGCTCTCAATCCCTTCATTCCCCAGCCTGTGTTGATACCAGGGTTGCCCCGACCCAGGTGCAGGACCTTGCACTTGTTCTTGTTGAACCTCATGAGGTTCACACAGGCTCATTTCTCAAGCTTGTCCAGGTACCTCAAATACCTTTTCATTACTTTAAAACCCAATATGTTTTAAAATGAAATTTTAAAAAATTACTAGATATTCAATGACAGTTTTACACTGATATTCATACATTTTTATTACCTCTAAACGTGATCATGATAAAATGATAGAAATTAACTATATAATATTTCATACAATTCATGAGCATGTGTATATATGAAACACTGAGAAGTGTTCTGTTTCAGATGTTAACTTTTTTTTTGCATCATAAGCCAAATTTTGTTTTTGACTTAATGATTGTGGAAGGTGGGAGAAATGAATGATAAATACTACATTTAATTACTTTAGCACTAGTGTGTTTCAGAATTAAGTAAAAGATGTTTTTCTCAGAAGGACATAAAAAAAATCAGGAAAGTGACACTTTTTTGTTGATTCTTTGAAACTGTATTTTTCTGTATTTGCTTTTGGAAACTCACACAACTTTATGTACCAGAAGAAAATGTGATGCATAAAGGGGAAAAACAAACTCTTACATCTCTGTAGCATTTGAGTATAGAAACTAAATACAACTTTTGAATCTATCCCAGACACAATGTATTATTATCCTTTCTTTCAGAGGAGAACCCAACAACCAGCAGTGCATGATCTCAAAACAATAACAGGTTTGACAGGATATATAGCAGTACAGCTGCACCAATACTTCAGGAAATGTTTCCCCTCCCCCAATGAATAGTTGAAAGAAGGAAAATCAATACCACTCTTACATATCAGCAGTGCAAAATATAATAGAAAATAACCTGTTTCAGACTGTTTGTTACCATTTTATTAAAGATCAAATCAAACTTGTCTATTCTCAGTACATCCACTTTATCCCAATACAAGAAACACAAAATCATATTTTAAAGCATGGGAGAGTACCCACCTGTTGCATGATGATTGACAGAAATCCCATTTCTGAAAGCTGAAATGGCAGATGGCCTTTCTTGATCTTCATCAGACAGATTTGTCATAATATGAAATGTGTCCTTTCATTTGACATGCTCTTTCTCATTGATTTCCAGATGACAAATAACTAAGAAATGCACTGTGAAATAAACAAACAATGGCCTTGGACCTTGATTCATAAGGATGGGAGATTTTTTTGAATTTTAATTTAATTTTCAATTAAATGAAGACGCACTGTAAGAAAGTCAGCTTCATAGGTGTTTTGAAATGGCTCCTTTATTTGCCCCATATAAGAAATGTTTCTAAAAGCTAAGCTTTTGCAGAACACCAATGCAGTTATTGCTGTAGAGTTCAGGTTGCAGGCAACTTTTCTAGAAGCTGAGGACATGTACTACAGTAAATATATTTACCTTATTTCAGTGAAATTATTCAGAACATGGCTTTAGTATCTGTTTTTGTATACTTCTATTTCTGAATACAATTATCTATTTGAATAGTCTGATTTTAGGTTTTACTTATATTCTAAAGCAGGGCAAAAAAACTTGCAGAACACAAGGACACAAATTTATAAAAGAAAAAAAGACCATAATCCATTACTACGGTTAATCTGATACCATAAAAGACAAGTTACTATCCAAACCTGCTAGGTAGGAAGAACGGTTTCCTCTACAGCCAGTCTTGGCACTGGAGTTTACTTTGTAGGGCTTTAGATTACTAAAGAAAATGGGGAAAAATTGCTCTCCTTTTTCCCCACAATCATTGCATCATCTTAATATGGACCAAAAGGGGTCTGATTTTGATTCATAAAAGGAAGTCTCCTTGAAAGAATGCTGAAGGTATATATGATCAGCTTACTTTGTCACCTACTTACAACTAACATGATGGAAATTACTTAGAACAATGTCCTTATACACCAAGATGGCATACAGTTATCTTAAGTGTGCCTTCTGCACCGAAGCATGTTTCTCTAAGAGCTGTTAAAACATTGGTAATAATCAATTACTTTCAAAGGTGATCCTGCTAGTAGCCAAGGGTGCAGCATAAAAAGGTAGTCTGTCTTTCCGTAGCACTGTTAATAAGTGAGCAGAGAATCAGTGCAGAAGCACAGAAAGGCCATAGCAGTGGATGTAGTGAGAAAGCAAGGAAAAAGACAGATTAAGCAAGGAAAAAGACAGATTAAGCAAGGAAAAAGACAGATTTGTCATACACTAGAGTAATGAGAGGTTGGAATTAAAATGTGATGCCCTAGGAGTTAAGACATACACCAACAGGAGCCAACATCATTTACGGTGGACCTGAGACTCTGCCTGGGAATGCAGTACTGCCCACTTGACAGATCCCCCTCAGATACACTGGAGGGAGACAAGGGGAAAAAAACCCTAAAAACAAGAGCAGAATTCTTTTCACAATGAATTTCTGTGCTGTATGTGATCTAGGATCAATTTCAGTCACAATGGCTAGGAAACGAGTTTGCCTTCATTTTAAAGGAATGTAATAATTTTATGAGTCGATCTTTTCAGTACTACAGCACTGCAGAACCTGAAAGACTACATTAAACAACATGCATCAATGCAAAAGTCTACACAGACATTTCTCTCCTTTCATTAATCTCTTCTACTGTGTATTTTATATCATTTGATCTTATGACAACTTCTACACCTAGGTTTAGAGTCATTTTCTTTAATTTTCTCCTTCTTCCAAACACACAACCTTCTGAAAACACACATTAAGCAAATCTCCAAGCCAGAAGGCCAATCTTTAATTGCACACACTCACTGAACTGTATTCACCTGCTGCTAAATTCAGCTGGTGAACTGGAAAATGCAAGCACTGCAAGAGTTAGCTCCTCATTCTATGCAAAAGATCATGCTCTACAGTAGTATGCGCCTTTTTCTGGATTTTTTGTATCTGCAAAATCATTGTACTTATGCTTTTGACCATTCAGTGGCACAGATATTCCAGTTTACTTCCTGAGGACTCAATAAGGTCACCGTATTAATCATCCTGGTTTGTTCAGCCTTTTGACACCGAAATTAAGAGTCAGATTGTTTCTGAAGGAGACTGTAGCCTTAATGAAACAAACAGCAAATTTTCATTCTGGAGTCAAGCTCAAGATCCATCACAGACTCCATTAAAACCCACACAAGATTCTTGCGCTAATGAGTAATCACAGATGTGAAGACCTAGAAGAGGACCTAGAAAATGTCCGATTCAGATGTTTATGACTTCTACTACATTTCTGGTGAGCATTTGTTTCTGAGCACAGCATGCCAAAAAATCCAGGAAAACAGAGCACAAAAAATAAATTCACTAAAGCAGAAAATGAAAGAAAATCTCACTCAGGGTTTTTTTCCTTACTACTGATATTACTCATCTTTTCATAATATTAAATGCAACTAACTACCCATTTTCCTAGCCCAAGAATAATAAATACATATAAAAGAATAATTAAATATACAATAAAATTGCAATAGTTGAAAAGGACAATAGAAGGTTTTTCCTATAAAAATAAATTAAATCTCCTCACTGATTTGAATTTTGAGATCATTTGATTCCAAGAACTTCTGTTGATTAGTTAATACTTTATAGTTCTTGGAAACACTTTATAACACAAGTACTTAATGCCCATTAAAATAAATTATTAGAACCAGTTTTAGACTAACATTAAGGTTCCATCTTGAATTTGTCCGATCTTTAAACCCACTTTATTCCTCATGTCTTCCAAACGTGGGTCCTACAGACCCACTAGATCTGTGTCATTATCAAAATATAATTTCTCTGAAGACCACAAAACATGTTGATCTATAAGTTCATTTTTTAAAAAGTTGTTGAAGTGAATACAAGGAATGTCAAAGGTATTAGGCTGAAAACCTTTGATAACAAAATTCATTATTTAATTGAGGACAACATGTTTCCTGGAAAGCGACAGTAAAAGATTTGCCTATTGATCCCATCTTTTTCAATTAACCAGATGACACCACCAGAACTTTACTAATGGAAAGGATACAGAATCTAAGCTGTAATTATGACTTGTTTATATCCAAACTAGTTTTAACTCTCTAAATTGAAACCAACATTGCAGTTGTAGAAGCACAGAACTCCTAAGACCTGCAAAGGATAAATGTTGGATAAACACAACTAGGCTGTGTTAAACATCACACTACCAAAGAAACTCTGTTATCAGTAGCCATGGCAGGTCAGGGAGCTGCAATTCCAATTCTGGGCAAAACCAACGTAATTCTGTATGTGGCACTTAGAGAAAATATCATTTTCAGGAAAAGGCTGCCAAGAAACACTTCAACCAGCAAAAAAATCCAAGATTGAGTGGGTGTAAAGATATGATAAAAATCTTCAAGTATTTAAGAAGCTGAAGAAGAAAGAAAGAAACTAGTGCTTCTTCCATTTCTGCAGCAAATGGACTGAAAAGTATTGGCCCAATGCTGTAGCACAGAGGTTTCTGAATTATAGTAGAAAGAAAAGCACTGGAATAAATAGGAATAAACTGCTCCATCATTGGAGATCTCTAACAGTGGGTCAAAAAAAACATCACTGAAGACTGATTGACATCGGAGCAGAGGGCTAGACTATAACTCCTCATCTCCCAGCTCCATGATTTACTTCTAGACAAAATATTGCAAAAAAAATGTAAAAGTATGTAAACATGCTGGTTTGTTTAAATCCACACAGCTTCACTGCTTGGTATCTTTTTTCTCATGCTAGAGCCTATGACAGGCAAAGTAGTGACTTATTGATGGGAAAATCTAGTTCTAGTTACTATCTGCAAGATTTTGAATGAGCTAGAATTTAAAAAAAATGGATATGAGCCAGGAAGAAAAAGGCCTTAATCCTGGCATTACCTAACCAGAGAGATACACGACCTTCTTGTGACAGAAAGTTCATATTTTGGTCCCCAAATAGAGAGACTTTAACACAGTTCCATTTTAGTGACAGCCAGGGACCATTTTCTTTGGCAGGAGTGGGAGAGCAAACCATATCTCATATGCTGGAGGGACAGTTGTACAGAAAATCTACTGTATTCAAGCTCCCTGAAAAAATTAGGAGTGATTTGTTGCAGGGAGCAGTGGTAATACCTCACTAAAAACACAAAAAAACACACTATAGTCCTTTGAAAGAGGACTGTGCTCTGGCCAGCCTTCTTGCTAAAAGCCACCTGATATGCTCCCCAGAAGGATTAATTTAGCTTTATGCTAACATGTCTAGGTGCCTTTGGAAAGCACTGTCTTGCAACATGCCAGCTAATAGCACAGGTACATCTAGCATGCAGCTGTCTGCATCTGATCCAGCAGGCATGTGTTGCATTACTGCAGAATACTGCCAGGCAGCATTATGTCCAGAATACACTATTTTGCTATTGTAGTAGCATCAAGATATACGGGGCTCCTTGCATTAGTTTCAACTTTCCATTTTATAACACTTACTTCTTAAACCAGTATCAAAAAAGGCACAAAGCAAAGCTTAATTTTCATGTCACTGAATAAGAAGGAAGCCATAATGAGCCTTAATGCAAGAAAATGTGATCAAACCTCCTTAAATGATCAGTCCTTTTGAAAAAAAGTTTTATTTCTCATGTGAATTTAACTTGGGTAGAAGAGGTCACGCAGCCTCTAACAGGAAACCTCAAAAGCAGCACTACAGGCTCCTCCTACCAACGGGAAAATGACTGAAAGGCAGCAGCATCCCTACTGACGTCATGGAAACACCTATGGTTTAAATGAGTGTGTGTAGCACAAGGTGGTATGATTAAAGACCGTTTCTGTGTATATCCCATCGCATAATGAAATATATAGCTCATATAAGGAAAAGTCTGCATTTTGTAAATCCAGCCACAGAAAAGGAGTTATTATACTCATGGTCTTGTTTATGGCTAGATATCTATACATATTAGAAATATTTGTGTATATATGCATATACATATACACATATATAAGCATAAAGCCAAGAAAGTATTGTAAGAATAATTGAAATCTTAAGAGTGTGCTAATTATTAGTCCAGGTCTACCTGTTACAGAGAAAGAAATAATAATACAGTTTGAATTGTTACACTCCTTGATTTCTATCCTTTTCCTGGTGTTATTCTCATGGTTCCACTGCTCCTCTGGGTCCTAAAGCTGTCAGTTTCATTTTGGTGGGGGACATTAGAGCAAGCTGTCAGATTCTGAAGTCCTTTGCCAAAAGAAATATGTTTGTTTTGGTGGTTTCTTCTTCACTCTAGGATCCACTTGGGGTCTTTCATACAATTTCCACAGTGCTTATACACCTTTTGCTTTCTTCATTGGTCTGCAGCTTCATGCTGCATCCCAATTTACTACACATGGTGACTTTGTAGTACTACTCCTGTGTTTGCTTTATTACCCCTAAACCCAATTTTGTCAAGCTCCAGATTTGCATTTCTTTAACGGGCCATGGGTGAGTTTCTCATAGCTGTGGGGTCTCCAGTGCCAAGTCGATGCCCCATCATTTATAACCCCATCCCTTATAACCCCATCCCTGTACTCCTCTATGTCCTATGCCTCCAATTCTCCATCTGCTATCAAACTAGGCCTGTATTTTTCAATGCCACATCATTGTGTTAGATTAGTAAATACCTCACTCTACACAGAAAACCTACTTGCTGCTCTTATCCATATAAAGCTACAGTTGAACCACAAAAAAAAAAAAAACACTCCTTCCCTCCCCCCCCCCAAAAAAAAACAACCCAAGCAAGGAAAAAAAATCCCCAAATTAGCCACAGATACCTGGTCAATTAGAGAAATTGTTGTCACAGTGAAGCTAAGTAAAACAGAGCTACCCATAAAGCTGAGACAAAGCCTGAGTACTGAGACCTTGCTAATGCAATACAAAACTTATGGTCTGCTACCAGCAATGCAATGCTGCCTTATGGTTATGGAGCTATGGGCTATATCGTTATGGAGCTGAGAGCTATGGTGTTTGGTTCTTTGGTGCTTCTTAGTGGCATGGGAAGCAGCCTGACCAAAAACCAAGGCACCGTTTCCTTATGTCATTTGTTTCTTACATTCCACTTTTTTCATCCAAGCAGAAACATTTCTTCGCAAGTTATTTGAAAATTTTTGCAAAATTTCCAAAATCAAAACATTTTTAATAGCTGAAGTCAAATTTGGAAATACTCTACCAGAAAGCAGAACGCATTAATTTGAAGAGCTAGAGTTAAGAAAATTTTTTTCATTTATAACTTTTTTCCTTTTTTTTCTTTCTTTTTCTTTTTTTTTTTTCTTTTTTTTTTTTTTTTTTTTCTTTCTGGTAAAATCATCGGCAGTTTCTTGTATTTATTCTCAGGCTTAAACAAGCTGACATCAGCAAATGCCCTCTAGTAACAGCTTACTAACCAACACTGTCCTGTATGTCAGCTTCTGATACATATACTCATCCCTTGCAGCATCTTGCTATGAAAGCCTCATGGTCCTTTCCTACCAACATTGTTGTACTCCCTTCCACACTTCTTCCCCCTCTCCTTCCCCATCAGTAATTAATGAAAGCAAAGTGACACAGCCCAGTTGAATTCTGCCTACTTTTCTTTGTATGTTTCCCCCTCCTTCAGGTTCCAGCTATCAAATCCATTACTAATACTCTTCTCTGCCTTTGGACCTCTCACTCATCCTTATGAACTATTCTCAATCCATGGTTTACTGTGTTGCTATTCATGATTTTCTGCACAAACAGTTGTGAACCTGTGCAGAGAGTAATGCCTTCAAGAATGCATCAGATTTATTACTCATGCATAAGCTGTCTGCACAGTATGTCTGATGTGCAGCTGTGCAGGGCTCATTAATGAACTGTAGAGTTGATCTGCAAAATATCAGTGCTCAGGAATTCACGATGTGGGTGGTGCCACAAGCAGGTGCTGGATTCCTGCAAATCCTAGATTTTATCAAATAAATTCAGATTTGAGACAAATGTTCACATGTCTCAGGGTAAGGCAAGGAAAAGGACATGTCCATGGACACTAGGGTATGCGGTCACCTTCTGAGTTAAATCTATTTCTTTTCTCTTGCCAGTTCTTCCACATTTTTTGCCAGTTGTGTTTCTCCCACAACGTGACTCCTCTGGATCTGCAGCTGCGTGTCCTTGTCCAACACAAACAATGATGTATCTCAGTTCTCTACTATTCCCTAAAGTCTCCTCCAGACTCAACCTTATATTCTGCTTTACACAAAACTTTCTCTCTCCTTTCTCCATTCCATAGTCTTTCTATGACCCCTCCCTGTAAAGCTTGCTTCAGTTCTGTTGGGGTTCAAGCTACAGTGAAGCTGCTGTCTCTGATGTGTAAGCAGCAGAAGATAGTAGAGATTCTCAACCCTAAACTCCTAAACTTTCCTCCTAAACACATTCTTATAGTATTCTGTTTGCAATTGGGGGGTGGGGAATCAATTAGATTGTGTTCTCCAGCTACTTGAACTTTCATTGAAGTTACAAAATTGATCAGTTTTAAAGTCATTGTTACAAACAAAAAGAAATGCCATTGAGACAAGGTAGATGACTCCACCTCTGCTTTTAACTCAGCCAATTCTTTGCTTCATTTACCCAATGATTATTACACAACACGGTAATAGGTAAGCAGCTCAGATGGTCTGAGAGTCGCTTTTTATTATGCACTTAAAACCAACAGTCTCTCCCTCTAGGAACTCAAAAATCTATGTTTTAAATAAAGTGAAGTAGATGACTAAACAGACCACAGAGAAAAGAGAGAGAAAAATATGAGAAACTAGTAAGTTTGAATTAACAGTTAACATTGCTTACTTACATACCTAACTAACCAATGTGAACATGCAAATAAAGTTTTAAGCATTTACACAGTCATCAGCTTCTACTTATTAGAGAGTTTCACCCAGCAATGCATAAAATAATTGCACACTATTCTACCAATTTGCAATTGTATGTTTGGCTTGGTGGTTCATTAGTCCTGTTAAGTTCAAATGCTACAATTCTGCGTATTTACAGTATCCTACTTCTTGTATTATTAACAGCAATGAAATACTCAGGTGCTGAAAAAATAAGAAGACAGCTAAAGCGTTAGCTTTTTAATAATGTAAATATATAATCAGTCATACAGACATCTCACTGCATAGTTTACTTAGCAGATTGCTTTACAATTACACCTCTTCATTATCTGGTATCCCCCACCTGATTACTGGCATGAACCATTAGACAGTCAGTCAAATATAATATGCCAATAACATCAAGGAGGTTTCTGTGTCGTAAGGAGGTAATGAGATGAAAACCAAAATACTCTTCCTGACTGGTAGTTTCAAATACATACATTAATTATGAAACACTAATTTACGAATGGTAATCTCTGCTGCCTTCCAGTAATTGAGATTAAATCATATTACTAGAGTTTAGTTTTTCAGGGAATGTACATTCTTTTAAAATGTGCAAGACTTGGCCAAGGATGGTGGTTCTGTATCTTTTAATGTGACCACAGCTGCACATTAGCGAACATACTCTTATGAGCTGGTGAGATTAGTTTTCAGATCCTGAGGTTTTAAACAACCTGCTGGCATTCAGCGAAGTCCCCTTTTGGCTAGTACTCTTGACAAACACACAATCCTAATACCTGAATGAATGACAGAGGTCTGACTAATGCTCTGCCAAAAGGGAAATTTATGCCCATGAATTCTAGTGAGACATTTGAGTTGCATTCATTTAACTTGTGATAAGTATACAACATGGAAGAGGTCTCAAACTGTAGGCACTACTGATGGTGAAAAAACAGTTTAATTTAAGCTACTGATAAAAAAAATATGACCTTGTACATCAGTCTAAAAACAAAAGCTTTGAGTTTTCATTCATCTGCATCAGCTACCAGCTGAGGGAAAAGCTCTGCAAAGGGGTGGTATGTTGTTTGATGATGGGTCACTGAAGAGAGGTTCTCATGACAAATCAAATTTCCATACTTGTTCCTCAGCAGCAATTTCCCCAAAGACACAAGTCTCTTCTAAAATTTCATCTCATGCAAATTCATAGTAATTCATGTCTCCAGAGCAACATAACTGTATTTACACATGGTTGTGATATGAGAAATAAGCCATACCTTCTCATCTTTTTAGTCAAAGCAACAAGGCTTTGTTCCTTCTAGTGCACGAAGGTAGATCAAATAGTGGATCAAAAACCATCCTTCATTGTGTAGTGTAGAGATGACTTACTTTCCAGGAACGCTGGGACACTGCCAAGGGTACGGTACATATTTAGGACTCTTTCTTATACTGTATTTAAACTAGAGGCCAAATAAACAGAGCTGGACCAAATATTCTGCTTACAATAATTTCTTTGCAAAATATCCTTTTCATGTATAACCTATGGCAATTGTGGAGAGCAATGTGGTGATCTCATTATATACAACTTTGTTTTTTATATGAACTAATAATGAAGCACAATTAAATTCTTACTATTGTGAACTATTCACATGAACCACATAGTTTTGAATATAGCTGTTTGGGAATTTTTTTTAAATTCAACTTTTGTCTTTTATTCTGCATATTATGTACAATTTACAAGACATGTATTACAATTTGTCATGGTAATAATTTAAAATGTTGTCTTAATTAATGTTCTGTAAAATAGAGAAGTAGTGGAGAATGATTATCATTCTCAGTAGATTTCCTCCCTCCCACCAATGACATAGGGGAGTACCCCAAAGCTAAAATAAGTATTAGGAAGATTAATTGGAAGAAAAGCTTGAAAATGCATGGCCCAAAAATATATTTGTTTTTAAAAAGAAAATCTCTTTCTCTCTGTGTATAATATAAAACAATTCTGGAAGATTCCATGTTTGCAAAGTTAAAGTTCTTCAAGCTTTATAACACTGTAAATGTTACCAGCTCCACAAAATGTCATGGGAATGTAATTTTAGATGGATTTGAAAGATGCAGTGGTGTTTCCAAAAGCGCCTGACTTAATAATAAATCCATAAATAGACTTCAAAGTTAATTATTTCAGTGTCTAAACGGTTTGACACTGTCTTGAATTTGAATTATGCATCCTGATCTCAACAAAGCACAGACAAAAAGTTAAAAGGGCTCCATTAAACTGCAGATATTCTCTATAAGTGAGGTCCACAATCTTGGTCCCCAAATGATTGATGCTGAATAGTTTGAGTGCATGGTGGCTTCCATGCTCTCCCTCTCTCTCTAGACAGGTACCTAGACTTCCTTACATTAAAAGACTAGAAGAAGATCAATAGTAAGCATCAAACGTCCAAGAAGCTTGTATTCAGGACATGGAGAGTTTCTACAGCTAGACCTAGGAGATGAGAAATGCTCCCACATCTGAGTACTTACCAGCCATGCAGAAGCCTAACTGAACTGTCGAATTAGAAACGCAAATTCTACCAGCCACAATATTTTAGTTCCCATCTCTTTCCATTTATGAATTTTCTTCTGTTTATAAATCCCACAAGAAAATGAGTGTTCCCCAGTTAAGAAAAAACAGGCCATGCTGTGGCAGGAATCAGCAAGGTAGAACACCTGTTTTCAAGTCACCACTTTCACTGAATTAGAATAAGACATTGCATGCCCTTAAAGTTGGAAAGTCTCCTATGAGCTGTTCTGGGAGAAGCTCTTCAGTCTGCTCTGCTGAAGTGGTCCTGCTTTCATAACGGGTTAAATAGTCTTCAGTATGAGCTGGACCCTGGCTTTCAGAGAACCTAGGAAGTGTCCTCAGCAGCAGCAAACTGACACTACAGAGTGGCAGGTGGTGTTCAGGGGTAAATTCACATTAAATCTGGCTCAGAAATATTAATGTTAGTATTAGCATCAAGATACTAAAAATCACCATTTTAGAGCTAAGGACTGTTTAGAAACTTTCATGGTTGAAGAGCTCCATCAGGAGACAAAGCCTGAGTCTTCAGCTCAGCAGTAAGATGACTAAGTTTCGGGAAGCTGTTTTTCAGTTCTTGCTGAGCCTCAGACAGAGCACTACAATGAATGCAAGTTTCCTACATCTCAGCAGACAGCCCTAATCACTAGGCTATGGGCAGAACAAATTTCTGAAATGAACGTTTCCATTTTCTCTTTCCAGTCCTGAAAGACCTTCCCAGCAAGCTTCACTGAAGGCATTTGCATTTTCAGGAAATGTTTGGCTTCACAACTCACTGTTTCTTGCCAGTAGCACATACCTAAAAAATTCCTGATTGGGTTTAAATTCTCTGTGTAAGCAACACATATTAAAATATGTTTTCCTAACATGCATAGATGCATTCAGGACACTAAGTACATATTCATAGGGACATGACTGCATACCATACAAGCATATGTAAAAAAAGTTAGTTTAGGCTTGCTTAAAACCACAGACCCAGCTCTGACAGTTATTCCAGGTGAAATCAAGGATCAAGAGATGTTGGAAAAGGTTCAAATTTCTGTCAGCAAGTTGCTGTCTTCTTTAAACATACTGCTTCAAATAATGAAAAAAATATTCAATAGTATTCATAAAGGCTGGGATTTTCAGAGAAACCTAAGGGAGGTTTCTTCCTAAGTAAATCCCAGCCATAAATACTAACATTTAACTGCTGTTGAATGGCAAATATTGTGCATTGGAGTTTTGCCATTTACCTCAGAGAGTTCAGCAGTACGCCCAAAATCCACAGAAAACTACTAGCCCCTGTCAATCACTGCATTAAGAATGTATACATTCAGTACAAAAAGCAAAATACATAACCCTAGATGTTCTAATATTTCCATTTCAAATATTAAGACAAACAGATTTCTTAAGAATAAGGACAAAGAGGAAAAGAAAACTCACCCAAACAGCCTACTATGAAAAACATTAGCTGACCTGAAAAGAGTAAATGCACCATGAGAATGACATCAGTTTGAGCATTGCAATGACACAGTCCTCATTCTGCAGTTCCTCAGTGACGGTGGCCTTCTTGGCTGACACAAGATACTGAGCCACAGGCATTCAGCCATCGATAATTCCACCATAAGCTTTTAGTTTTGGTAACCTGGGCCCCTAGAAAGCTTTCCACTGTACCTTAAATCGGTGGGCACATGGTTTACTTTAAGTTGCTGAATAGTTCCATTGCATGTGGAGAGAGCTTGCATACTTGCATATGTACATTAAATACAGAGGGGATCATGCTTAACACTCAACTTCTATGTGACATTAGCGTCCACAGTCATCACCCATCGAATAAATTGCAAGTAATTAATCTCTTAATATGATGCAATACATTGTAGAAGATGGGTTAAACAAAGGTCAAATAACTAGTCTGGCAACTATTGACAGGTCTTGCTGAAGCAGCAGCAAAGATCCTCTACACTGAGATCACATTCCAATCAAAAAACATATATATCTAAGAAAAACAAGTAAATTTTGCTGTATGTTTTCTTTCCCATCTTTTTTTTTTTTTTTCCAAAGAAAGCAAACAAGGGTTACACAGAGGGAGATAAGTTGAAAATGATGGTGTGTCTGCCAGCAAATGTCTAGATGCCAGTCTAGCTAGAAACGACACTTTGAACATACAGAAAAGGAACAGTTTCCTTAGCAACCAGGGTGAAAGCTCTAAGAACATCTCTTATGCTCTGTGCTGCTTTGCCCTTCCCCAACTCAGTCTGCCACCTGTCACTCATGGATTTAATTTAGTTTAACATTTTATAAGGTTCAGATGGGAAAATTCCTGCTAGTGGAAGAACCACTAATGCTAAAGAAATTCAAGGGAGGGGGGAAATAATCCATCCTCACAATAAGGGGTGCATGTGGTTTGCACACCAAATGGGGTGTAGATGAGGCACCGTGCATTGAACCGTTCTCTGGCTTATCAGACTGATACTGGCCTTTTCAAATAGCAGATAACCTCTCTGCAGAGCCTTTGCTCTGCCCCAGATTTTGAACCTCTTCTACTAACCTGTCTTTGCACAAGCCTTTGCTAAGCAGCTTAGGGGTTCAGCTGCTATTTCTTCCCTTTTTATACAACTGTTACCAGAAGGTATAGGAGATAACGTCTACAATGCCTTATATTTTCAAAGGTATGGCCAAATGTTAATCCATGCATTTGATTTTTAGATACTAATACATTCTAAACTATCCTAGAAAATTAACCACCTTGTTTTGTGTTGGAAGGAGAGGCGAGGGGATGGAAAGGACACAACAGATCAATTTTATCATCAACACCTTCCCATCTTCTTGACTAAAAATAATATGACTTTTATATTATACTTCCCGTTTTTTTCTATATCCAGACTTCTTAACTCTTTGTACACGTTCTCTCTGTCAACTTGAATGCATGAATTCAGGTTGCTTCATCCATTTATAAAACCTTCAGTTAATATATGCAAAGACTCCATTTTCTCCACTAAAAACTTAGTGAAAAGCCTCTGTAGCTATTTCACTTTATCAGATACACATGACATTTTGATTTGGTACATCAGGTAGCATATAGACTAGTAGTAGCGCTAATACATGCTATGGCTGGATTTCTATGCCAGTTTGATCCCTTTTACCAAGGAACACAAAGAAACTGAAATTGCCTGCACCAGCAAGGAATTCCTCTTCTCTTCCTCCCTGCTACTGGGTATGCAAAATTTGCTGCATCCTTCCTAAGACATCTTACAAGGGAGGCACCCTGTGTAAGGAAGGTATCATTTTATTGATACAAGGACTTACAGTATGGGAAACTACTTCTGCTTTCCAGGCCTCTAGAAATTATCAGCTTCTGTAAGTATTGTCAGGAATAACCTATGAAAATGAGATGGAACTGACCTTGCTTACTCTGCTTTCACATCTGATATGTGAAAGTCTTACACAGGGAAGCAATCTCCATTTCATAACCTAAACTCAGCTTCCCCTTTGAATAGATTAGGAGTTTCAAAAGTGAAGCAGCATCTCACATGATGTGGTAATATGTTGCAAGCCTATTGAACACTTAATTGAACTTCATATTTAAAAAAAAAAAAAAAAAAACAAGAAACAACACTGAAACTTATTTTTTTTAAACACAATGATATTTGCTAAAATATCCTAATGCTTCTGAGAGATGTCTGAATGAGACATGCACAGAAAGAGACAAGACAGGAATCCCTCTTGACTTTAAACCATCTGTGATAAATTTCTGAAAGTTGGTTAGGTGATGATATCCCTGGGTGCTTTAATCACAGCAGTATTCTATCACACACATTTTTGAAACATCCATTTGGAAACACTGATCTCATCTGTTCCTAATTGATCAATCTATGTAGCCCCTTAGAAATACATATACCGTGACAGTTTGGTTTTCAGAAGTTAAATGATTGGAGTGTTTCCAAATCCATGTTCCAAATTGAATTTCCCCATTTGCTGAAGCATTCTGCAGGATCACGGCTCTCAGTCTAAGAATCCTTCTCTCCACTGTTGTAAGCTAATCAAGTATAACGTCAGGCAAGAATTATTTATAATAGTTCATTACTTATAGAAATGTATCCCTTACTGGCTTTGATTGATAGTATTGAAATGACTATTTACTTCAGAAGGTTCTTCTTTCCATGTGTGTTTGCAATGCTACACATGTTGTTTTTCTGAAAAAAATGCTTTGTCCTGGGTGAGGAAATTGCCCTGATTTTCCAAACCAACTATAGCCTTACAAGCCAGCTGACAGAATGGTTCAAATAGCAGGGAAAGGAAAACATCCTTCACTATGTCCTTTCCTCTTCCTTTTCACAGCCTTTCTTTTATTCCACCTTCTTCTATCTATCTCATACACAGGACAGTGATAACGTTGAGAAAGAGAAAAACTTATATATGGGGCAAAGCTGAGTTTGTGAACCAAGTAAAATTCACATTAATTCAGGTAAATCAATCAACTAAGGAGAGGAAAGGAGATGAACTATCTGAAGGGAAGCGAAAATAGAATGAAGAATGTGTTAGAGTAGGAAGGGGAGTGCACAGGAAGAGATGTGCTTATAGAATGACAGCTTTTCTGGTCCCATGGTAGTTAATGGGAATTTTGATTTTGAGAGTCAGGATATTACCCATGTCATTTAAATAGCAGTTGGCAGACATTTAATCTGAAGATGGAAAGAAAATTAGAAGATGAGAAAATGATGCCGCTATAGCTGTTTAACAGTGAAAAGCTGTTCTTCATTCATAGGCTTTCAGAAGCTAATGGTGCTATTTTCAGTCTATTGTTTAGATTGCATTTAGTCTGTTCCAAAGACACTGACCTGATTATTAACAACAGATTTAAACAGGAAAAGAGCAGATTCACATGAGGTGGCCAGCTAGCCCTACCATTCTCACAGCTATATCTTCCAGATCAGTCCCATCCACACTCGGAGCTTATAGCACTGGCAGCATAAATATGGAAAAATAGCATAACTGAATGACAATTTTCAATCTTGTAGACAAATCTTCATTACTCCCCAATTGTTGCTGAAATGTGAGAGTAGGAAGCCAAGAGCAGATATGTCAGTTCATAAGTTCAATCAGGAGCTGCAGGGGAAAATGTTTGGAAAATGAAGGGAAGTAACACAGGACGGAAGGAGGAGGAAACAGCTCAGCTGAGACAAGTCATTCAGATTCTAGAAGAGAAACAGCCAAAGAAAAAAATGGTGTGCCATTAATAATATGCTTATGTTCTCCAGGGTAGGAAGCAGAGCTTTCCTTCAGGTTCCACCCCCTTTTAGGTCCTGAGCCTCTGTTAGTGTTACTATCACCTATGATATTACTGGATATCTGACAGACCTAATTAGAGAAGAAACCTAGGCACTTGGGAAATTCTTTTGTTTAGTCCAGATTTATATCCAAAGAGAAAGAGAGAAGCCAGCGGTCATATTTGTGCGGTTCTCCATGTAAGTTCTGCCCCTCACTATACAAAACAATATTCTAAGACTGTGAACATGACAAGGGCTGTAGGTAAACCCTTTTATCCAAACCAAAAGTGAACTGGAAGAACAAGTGCACTTTCAGGAACATAGGTACTGTCACAGGTACCAGAAAACTTAATGAAACATAAATACGTACACGTAACTGAATCATATTGAATAAAGCTGAAAAAACCAGCAGCATAGTGGTACGTTCAGAGGAAATATTTCCATGTCCTTATTCACAGCCTTCTGAAAACCCATGGACTACTCTCCACTAAAGTTTTACTAGGATTGCAATATTTACACCAATTCTTTGAACAATGTACCACAAATTGTGAAAAATTAATATGCTATTGCCTGTCACTAATTCATTTCCACCTTCTTGCCTTTCCCATTTTGGATGAATTGTTAAGGCTTTCGTTTGGAAAAAAGTAGTTAAAAGAGAACAGAAACTATAAATCTCAGCTTGACTTGAGCGCCTCACCACAAGATGGATTTCTGTCCTTCAGTTACAAACTTGTCATCACTTTATCTCCCCAAATACTTTAAGATTCCTGTTCTTCCACAAACAGGGTAAGAACACTAATTGCGAAGTAAGGGTGACGTCAGTAACTCAGAAATCATCTCACACTCCCATGCCCGACTTGATATAATATTTTCTTATTTTGGTGCATTACTGAATTAACAGATAATCCCCCTAGGCAACCAAAGGTGACACAAATCTGTGTGGAACACCCTTACAAAATGTCAGCTGTCACTGTGCTAGCAAATGCATCTCAGAAGCTGGAAGGACCCTAAAAGAGTCATAACAAAGTAAAGAAAATATTCTGAGTAATGGAAAGCCTGAACAAAAACAGAACTTAGGCAATTACAATCCAGATGCAGCACAGGGGAGAAAAAAACCAAACATCACAGTTGAAACTTACTGCAGCACTTCTTGGCAAAGAGTAATTGCTTCTCTATGTAAAAGCAAGGGCACTCCGCAAGGAAAAAAACTTAACATTAAGTAACTCCATTAGCTGAAATCCTTAGCTGAACCCAAGTGTCTAGAATAGCACTACTTCAGGGTCAAGGTTTTCCAGGCATGAGGAACAGCTCTAGAGAAATACCATAATATCACTGGCAAGAGCTTTCTTCAGTACTTCGCTTAAGAAGAGCATTGTTTGAAGTCCTCTGAAAGACTTGCACTGTTCTTCTCTGCAGGTACCACCAAATGTCAAAAGGAATTGGAGAAAGAACAAATCTCAAAAGTTACAGAGCCTCAGTTCAGTTGAGATAAGCAACAACAAAACCATCTCCCACCACCACCACTTAAATCTCTACAGCCATGCTTGATGCTTCCTCAAGATGTTTGCAGAGCTTCCTGCTCCAAGACAGAATGGAATACTACCAAAATAGCTTCCTTTGTAGTTAATCAATATCACTGCTCTGAGCCTTTGCAAGAACACCACACTCCAGCTTAAACAAATATTAAAAAAACATGAGGAAAAATACATTGAACTTATAAAGCTTGAAGAATAACATGAGTTTCCCACTTTTAGGTGACACCCTTCCTATATTCTGAAATAAAGAGAATGCTTACAGATGCCTGCAAAGCTAAGCAGCAAAATATAAAGGCACAGCAGTGATTAAAGACATCAAGAAATTAAAAAATAAAACTACATGGGAAAATTTTCTTTTCCCCTAAATCTAACATGTACAGAGCAGAAGGGTATACTATATCCTATCCCTGTCTCTCTTTATAGCATGCAGTGTTTTGCTGCACCCATTATTTCCATCACTTGCATTGTTAACTGGCATTCTCAAGCCTCATTAATAATTTACATAGGCCATATTTAATTCTTATAATTAGACTTGTAATTATAATAGCCAGTAAAGCATCATTACAAATTATCCCCCTAATCAGAGTTCTCCAATCAATTTTATCTCCTTTTACAATATCCTAAGCACATAAGAAATTAAAGGGGTTTTTTTTAGGTTTTTTTTGCCACATTAGGCACAAATCTAAAATTTAAAGCCTCGTGTTCTCCACACTGGTGCCACCAACATTCTTCAATCACCAAATTCTCCCAGGTTCCTCCAGAGCATTTCTTAATGCTCAGTCCAGATCTCAACTACTTTGACTGGATTCTTCTCCCACTTATAAAATACCAAGTCTAGATTACTTGTCTATATCCAAGCCTATAAGTAATACATGGATAAATAATTTATATTTATATATATATATATAATAAATAATTTATATTCAGGCTGCTCCTACTCCCTTCAGCACTTGGGGTGCAATCAGCTGTCTAAAACCCATCATACTCACAGTGTTCCTTCGAATGAACTTCATCCTCACAGTACTACACTTACTCCAGCATAAACTTGGATTTAAACTGTGGTCTTGAATTTTTCCTTCTTTACATTTTGTCACACATTGAGGTAGAATAGCGCAAAGTGACCAGTTTATTACAAGAGCAAAACAAGAACAGTCTTGTTCTGTTAGCTGTCAGGGAAAAAACATCTTTTATTACTTTATCATTCTCTTCACAAGCTGGCATAAGCAATAGTTAGCAAACAGATTGTATTTAGAAATCTTACTAAGAGTACTTAAATTGTGTGAATGGTCACATTTATTGGTTTTGGCACCTTGCTGGAGGACCTGAACTTTTTTAACATGGAGAGAGAGAGAAACTTGTCCATAATATTCAGAATTTAAGATTTTTGTGAGTAATTTTAAAATGGTTATAAACATTTTTGTCTTGTCACTTATCTGTATTTACAGTGATAATCACTGTTCTTTTATTTCTGAATAAGCAGTCACAATAATTATTCACAAAAAGAAAATAAAGCATTTGAATGTTTAAGAAGTAATAGTATGTAATTAATTCCTCCAGTATTTTTAAGTAATTTTGCTGCTGACAGCTTTCAACTTCATTCAGAATTGACAATTTTACTTAAAACCAGAGATTCTTGTATCAGTAATTTGATATACATAACCAGTAAAACAGGAACGCCACAGCCCATATAACTTGTTTAGGTAAAGCACCAATAAAAGTTCTTTAGACAACAAGAAAACCTTGACGTTTGAGATTACTGAGTCTGAGATTACTTGAGAGAACAAACTGTTAAAGCAAGACCCAAAGGGCACTTTCCTTTTATCAGGTATAATAGGTAGTGAAGAGGACCTTGGAAAACAACTCAGCTTCCTTTTCAGTGTAGTATGAGGCTCTGATAATTGCTAACATCAAACAGGTTAGCTCATACGGAGTGGTACTGTACACAGAAAGAAATACAATACTTTTCTTGAGAGTTAGAAGTAATATAAAGTACATGAAAGATGATATCTATGTATGTATTTAGGGTGAAGATCACCCTTTGAGAAGAGCAAGAAAGATCTGGATTCCTCGGTGAGGCTGCAACCCCTTTCTTTAATTGCTTATGGCTTTGGGATTTCTTTTTGTTTGTCTTTTCTCTCTCAGCCCCAGCTGATTAAATGGAAAATCAAGTAAGACCCACCATTGTCTGCCTCTAAATCTCTGTTCAACTCCTGTCAAACGGCAGGGCATGCTTTGCCTTCTTCACAACTTACCTGCTGCTTGTGGAAATCTGATCAAGCATCCATACAGAGTATCTACCGGATATATTGATTCCGTAACATACTAGACAGAGTCCTCTCTAATTTCACTGATATCAGAGCAAGTTAGTAATCACACAATCTCAGAGAAATAAGCACTAAAAATTGGTGACTGTTTTTCCCTTCACGCACCCCTCCAGATATCAGTGTGCTTTGGCTCCCTTTATTCCTCCTTGAGGATATGCTTCAACTGCTCAGCCCATCCTTCTGCATCTTTTTACAGAATCAACTCTGCATCCATATGCTCTAAAATCAGTTGTCTGAACTATCTCCTTCTGCTTACCAGCCACATATGTCAAATATGATCCCTCTTCCATCCAGTTCAAAATACTTTTCTAAATGAAAATATTTTTCATCCTTAAAACAGCTACCTGCACATCAAAGGCTAAAAATAAAGACTGAGAAACATAGTTACAATGCACCTATGCTGATTTCTCATCTACTCATTTTTGCAAATTATCCTCAGCCCCAACAAGCTAAGCATGAGTAAAAATAAACTTGGCTTTTCACAGCCTGATTTCTCTATATGCTCCCTTGCCAGCCTCTTCTTTTTCCTTCAGTGTCCATGATTCTATGATGATTAGGGACCCACGTCCCTATGATATTTGAATACTCCCTTTGAGTTTGGTCCTCTTATCTCTGGAAAAACTAGAGTTATGGAAGGAAGGAAATTATGTATTTCACTGTTCTTTTTCTGAAAGATGACTCTGGTTTTAAGTCTTGTCAATATGAACTGAATATACTACCTGTACCTCAATTAAAAACTAATAAAGATTTTTTCAGTGGTATCACTGGTCTTTGGGTATGCCAGTAGTGATTTATTGAAAAATTATTCTGGCTACCTACAATAAATACATTAACTTATATCTCAAATATGGAGGCCATAAATATGTGTTACATGAAAAACATGCACTTAATGGAGAAGTCTTTGTGGAGTCATCTTATTTTTTTCACTCTCAGAAAAAATAGTAAATATCTCTGAGCTCCAAATAACCAAATATGTATCTGATGATAACAGTATCACTAAGATATTAATAAAATGTGCCATAAATTTATTATCATTTTTAAGGGCTATCCATGTAAGTTATATGACAGCAGAAGCTTGGTCTGACCTGTGTGATCATTTTAATAGAAAACCAGTTGTATCACCATTCAGACTTCTGCTGCTTGTCTGGCACATAGAAATTTATTTGCTTTTTCCCCTGAAGCCACCATTTTCCTGATTTGGTACAGGTAAAATCTTCATATATCAGCCTGGGTTTCTTCTCATCTTACATTTTATTTTTCTGTAACTTAGGGCACCAGGAGATGTCAATTGATTTTTCCATTCAGCAGTCTGAAGTATTAAATCTAACATCTTGGGAACAAAAAAAAAAGGCAAGTGGCACTATTACCATAAATAACTGAAGTAAATATTAAAGTACAACTGCCCTTTGGGGGAATTCTGCATTAGTTCTGTATTCCTCATAAGAGTCTTAGTATTACAAAGCCAAAATATGAGGAAAAATTGAAGCTACAGCAATGCACTCTATCTCAGGTATCCTGCTAAATACAATCTTTTAAGTCAAGAATAAACTACAAATAACATAGTCAAAATCTTAGTATGGTAGGCAAAATCACTGGCCCAGCAAAGGAAGCAGTGCAGAAAGCATGATCTAATTTAAGAAACTAAAAATGTATTCTCCAGGCAAATTGTAACCCCAGCCAGAAATTCAGCTAATGAACTGTATCAAGAAACTGCATTTAATAGACAGGGGCATAGGGTCAGACTGAGTCAACTCCTCAGTCTTACACATGAAGATTAGCAACCATCCAACTCTGGGCCCTTTCACTTTTTTAACCTTATGCAGCACATTTAACTTATCTGTATGCTCTGCAAGCTTCATCTGCAATCTTCGCTCTCTGAGCAGGGTCAGTAAGCAGAAGAAAAAACCTCCTGTCTTGCTGACTGGAAAACATAGAAATCACTGATCAGGCAGGCACACAAATGCATCTGTGATTTTTGCCAAATTATTACACAGACGGGGATGGGCTTCAGAATAAGGTTTACACAGCTGCACTGTAATTTTTATATAGGTTCAGTTCAGAGGTATATGCCAATGAAGAAATCACTGTGGTTCTCAAATCAGTAGCAGCCTGATGGATGGTCTTGATGCCCATCCATGCTACTCTTGCCCCTGAATGCACTACTCTACAAAAGCTAAGTTTATTTTGATTTTTTAAACACTTCTCACCTTCTGCAAATATATATATATATATATATTCTAGGAGACCCTCAAATTGTCATTTCTCAATGCTTGTAACTTCTTACCCATGGAGTTATTATCAGGAGGCAGATGATGATAAGCAACTATCTTACCTCAGAAGAGTATTAGCAGAGTATTTAGGACTGCATGCTATTCAGAAACCATGCTAATAAGGGCATAAGTAACTTAGATATTGATAGAAAGGAAATATAATGACCTACGAGGTCAATCCATCACTGTTTCTGTGAACTTCTTTGAAATTATTTCTTCACAGTAAAAAAAAAATAAATAAAAAATGGTTTGATATTTTGGCACAATGTTGTGTTATTTTGATTATGGGTGAAATGACAATCTTTTCATTTCCATACTAAGCTTTCAGCAGGTAATACACAACCATTTTAGTAAAGTGAATATATTAATATGAGAAATATCTCTCTTTCTCATGTATTCTATCTATGAAAACATTATTTTTGGCAAATGTTAGCAGAAAATTGTTTGTCAAAATACGTTATGTAAGTAATTTGTTAACAACAACATAACATGAACTTGGATTCATGATAGTGCAAATGCTACCTCCTGAAACAATAAAATAGGGCATTTAATTTAATGTATCTGATCCAGAAAAAAAATATAGACAGTGTACTGTTCATGTTCCTTATTTTCATCAGCCTTACACTGTAATTCTCAAATAAAAATATTTTATTTTTATGCACTGTTGAGATATTAATGTGAATCACAAGCAAAATATTCATTGTTTTTCAGATTCAGTTTTTCACAGAAGTAAATAAAAACATGAAAACTTCAGTTGTAAATGTTGTATTAGAAAAATAAATACAGTATGGAGACTGTGCCAATATTTCACTACCACTGTGATTTTTTGTAGTTTAAGTTTATGCCTTATCCAAAATCTAATGAAGTAATAGTATTATTTTAATAACTTTCAGATTTGTTCCAGAATGGCTTATTTATAATGTAAATGATGACACAGCTAGAAAGCCAAAGAGTAAACAGTCACAGAAGCAGAAATAAAACAGTAACACAGTTTCCCATGTTCACCTGCTGATATATACTACACTGCACAGACTTTGCTCTTCAGTTTTTTGCTAGTTTCCCCAACTTTTCATACATAATGATCCTAATTCACACAAGTAATCCCACTGGAGTGAAACTGAGCAACTTTCTTAGAAATTAGATGTGTATTTCTTAAACATGAATGTTCAGCCATTATATTTTACAGAAAAGTCAGTGTTAACAAAAGACAAGAACATTCAAACTTCATCTCTAATTTATACTAAGGGAATTTTGTTGAATAACTGAATTTCAGTGGGAAATATTGAAGTCAAAGAAAAAAATCACTATAGACTTATAACTGAATGTGAAATACATGGAAAGGAAGGAAAATACAGCTAATGCTATTTTCACACTAAAATTAAGAACATGAAGAAGTGTCATATGCAAAATTCATAGAAAGAAAAATCAACTTTTTTTTTTCCTTTCTTAATTGTCTATTTGTAGTTTCCAAATACAGTCACTTACAGCACCTGGTGTAATTACAATTAGTGAACCTAGGAAACTCTTACTCAGGGTCAAGAGTTCACACAGCCTCTGTACTCTTCAGAAATTTGACAGAATTGGGCAATGTTACACCAGGTTAACCTACTTTCTTCTGCAGTCACTTTTCTTATTATACTTACCAGCTTGCTCACTGTGCCAAGAGAAATCAGCAGTACCATTGATTCTGTTCTTCCTTGTTACCCAGTCTTTACATTCCAGTTTCTTGATGATTTTTTGAAAAATGAAGTAAACTTTATGTTACAGAAAAAAGCATAGAAGTGCATGAAAAAAAAAACCTTGAAGTGGCAGGTTAGAAAAAATCTAAGCCAATCAAACAACTTAAAGGTCATTTGATCCTAACAGCTCTAACCTTCTGCTTATCACTTTAGAGTGACACTGCTTCCATTGCCTGTCAAAGCAGAGTTGTGCTCTTAGATTATGCAGTTAATGCAGTTTGTGATGGTAAAAGAAATAGCTTGCTGTATAGTTGCTCTTGTTAACATCTATCTCATCAGCAGGAAATGCCTTATCCATTAAATACCTCTTTAGGTCTTTCTTGTCCAAGACAAGGAACAAGAGTATCTGTGACAGCAAGACAATTCAGCCTTAAACAAGTGACATCTCCCTGACCTTAAGCAGCCTGACCCTGCAAAATCTGGCAAAGAACATGAAGAAGGAAAAGTTGGGGGTGGAGGCTGGGTGGGTAGAGAGACAATGGAAAGGAAGGATAGCTTCAGAGTTGTCACCGATAATCTTTAAGAATGTTAGCCATCACTTTTGAATACAGACACCTAAAATTAAGTATTTAGATAAAAAGTGTGATTGTGTGAATTAGGAAACTCATGAAATGGCTTGGAAGTATCTCTGTGGGATAGACAAGATAAAAGAGGGGTCCACATAATCCACAAGACTGGAGGAAGCTGGAGGCATGAAGGAAAGAAAAATAAGGACAATAGAGGGGACTTGCACTTCAAGAGTGCTATTTTTCTCCACTAAAGAAATTCTGGACAACTAGCTCAGATGCAGATATGCAGACAGTAAACATACAGAGAAGCATGACAGATTAATAATCTGTGCAGATATTTTTGCTGTTTAGCAAAAGTGCTCATGAGACTGTAATTGATATAGACTTGATGGAGACTTTCCTTACCCACTAAGGCACAAATAATAGGATTTACTCCTGTGATTAGTAACAGCACCAGGTGTAATTAGCTCTTAAGTCACACTCACAATTAGACTCAAGCAGCAAGAAAACCTTCCACTAATAGTTTAAAAGCCTTTGTAGAGTCTTGTGCCTGTATGATTTGCACTGAAGAAGATGAAGAGTCTTGCAGATCCTTCCTATGTGTTATGTATTGTTCACAATGTGATAGTGAGAGATAAAGGTATCAATATCACAACGAAATACCAATGATGTAAAGAAAGCTAAAACTCCAGGAAACAACAACTTGATTTAAAAGGCCCTAAGTTTAGATCTTACCAACAAGGATGTTGTGAGGATATGCAGGAAGAAGATTAGAAAGGCGAAGGTGCAGCTGGAACTTAAACTGGCCACCACCGTTAAAGAAAACAAAAACAAAAAGTTTTTATAAATATATCAGTGACAAAAGGAGGGTCAGGGAGAATCTCCCTCCTTTGTTGGATGCAGAAGGTAACCTTGCCACGAAGGATGAGGAGAAGGCAGAGGTACTTAAAGCCTTCTTTGCCTCAGTCTTTAATAGTCAGACTGGTCATCCTCGGGGTTTCAGGCCCCTGAGCTGGGAGATGGAGATAGGATGCAGAATGAAGTCCCAATTGTCGAAGAGGTGGCAGTCACTGACCTGCTCCTCCACCTGAATGCACACAAGTCCATGGGGCCAGATGGGATCCACCTGAGGATACTGAGGGAGCTGGCAGAGGAGCTTGCCAAAGCACTCTCCATCATTTATCAGCAGTCCTGGTCAACCAGGGAGGTCCCAGATGACTGGAAGCTAGCAAATGTGACGCCCCTCTACCAGAAGGGTTGGAAGGAGGATCCGGGGAACTACAGGCCTGTCAGCCTGACCTCGGTGCTGCAGAAGGTCATGGAACAAATCATCTTGAGTGCCATTATGCAGCACGTGCGGAACAACCGAGTGATCAGGCTCAGCCAGCATGGGTTTATGAAAGGGAGGTCCTGTTTCACTAACCTGGTCTCCTTCTGTGACAAGGTGACCCGCTTAGTGGATGAGGGGAAGGCTGTGGATGTTGTCTACTTGGACTTTAGTAAGGCCTTTGAGACTGTCTCCCACAGCATTCTCCTGGAGAAGCTGGCTGCTGACGGCTTGGGTGGGTGCACTCTGCGCTGGGTTAAAAACTGGCTGGACGGCCGAGCCCAGAGAGTGGTGGTGAATGGAGTCAAATCCAGTTGGTGGCCGGTCACGAGTGGTGTTCCGCAGGGCTCAGTGTTGGGGCCAGTCCTGTTCAACATCTTCATTGATGATCTGGATGTGGGGATCGAGTGCACCCTCAGTAAGTTTGCAGATGACACCAAGTTAAGCGGGAGTGTTGATCTGCTGGAGGGTAGGAAGGCCCTGCAGAGGGACCTGGACAGGCTGGATCGTTGGGCCGGGGCCAACTGTATGAGATTCAACAAGGCTCAGTGCCGAGTCCTGCACTTGCATCACAACAACCCCATGCAATGCTACAGGCTTGGGGAGGAGTGGCTGGAGAGCTGCCTGGCTGAAAAGGACCTGGGGGTGTTGGTCGACAGCCAGCTTAACATGAGCCAGCAGTGTGCTCAGGTGGCCAAGAAGGCCAATGGCATCCTGGCTTGTATCAGGAATAGTGTGGCCAGCAGGAGCAGGGAGGTGATAGTGCCCCTGTGCTTGGCACTGATGAGGGCGCACCTTGAGTACTGTGTTCAGTTTTGGGCCCCTCACTACAAGAAGGACATTGAGGTGCTGGAGCGTGTCCAGAGGAGGGCAACGAAGCTGGTGAAGGGTCTGGAGCACAAGTCTTATGAGGAGCGGCTGAGGGAGCTGGGGTTGTTTAGCCTGGAGAAGAGGAGGCTGAGGGGAGACCTTATTGCTCTCTACAACTACCTGAAAGGAGGTTGTAGCAAGATGGGTGTCAGTGTCTTCTAGCAGGTAACAAGCAATAGGATGAGAGGAAACGGCCTCAAGCTGTGCCAGGGGAGGTTTAGGTTGGATATTAGGAAAAACTTCTTCAGTGAAAGGGTAGTGAGGCACTGGAACAGGCTGCCCAGGGAAGTGGTTGAGTCTCCATCCCTGGAGGTATTTAAAAGACAGGTAGATGTGGTGCTCGAGGACATGGTTTAGTGGTGGACTTGGCAGTGCTAGGTTAACGGTTGGCCTCGATGATCTTAAGGGTCTTTTCCAACCTTAACGATTCTACGATTCTATGAAGGCCAAGAAAAGAAAGAGTCATCCACCACACCCCAATCAGTCACACTGTTTCCAGAAGACCTTCAGCTTGGTTAGTTGATAAAACAGGAGGATGGGAAAAAAGATGGTAAAAAATAACATTCATTTATTTTACAAGGTATCTTTGTCTGCTTTGGCTACAGTGGTCTAAGTAAATGTATTTTGCTCAGGCATGGAAGCAAATAGTGAAAGATACGCAGGAATAGTGAAAGCGTTTTTCTCTACTGGCTGGAAAAGAGGGAATCTTCTTACACACTGAAGAGTGTCTCCACAGCCATGCATTTCTGCAACTAGTCCTGCCTCTCTCTGATGACCTATGTGAGCATGACCTTCCATAGACAGCCTTCCAAACTGATCCTTGCCCTTGCAGTCATTGAATCATAGAATCATAGAATCGAGAAGGTTGGAAAAGACCCTTAAGATCATCGAGGCCAACTGTTAACCTAGCACTGCCAAGTCCACCACTAAACCATGTCCTCGAGCACCACATCTATCCATCCTTTAAATACTTCCAGGGATGGAGACTCAATCATTTCCCTAGGCAGCCTGTTCCAGTGCCTCACTACCCTTTCACTGAAGAAGTTTTTCCTAATATCCAACCTAAACCTCCCCTGGCACAGCTTGAGGCCGTTTCCTCTCATCCTATTGCTTGTTACCTGCTAGAAGACACTGACACCCATCTTGCTACAACCTCCTTTCAGGTAGTTGTAGAGAGCAATAAGGTCTCCCCTCAGCCTCCTCTTCTCCAGGCTAAACAACCCCAGCTCCCTCAGCCGCTCCTCATAAGACTTGTGCTCCAGACCCTTCACCAGCTTCGTTGCCCTCCTCTGGACACGCTCCAGCACCTCAATGTCCTTCTTGTAGTGAGGGGCCCAAAACTGAACACAGTACTCAAGGTGCGCCCTCATCAGTGCCAAGCACAGGGGCACTATCACCTCCCTGCTCCTGCTGGCCACACTATTCCTGATACAAGCCAGGATGCCATTGGCCTTCTTGGCCACCTGAGCACACTGCTGGCTCATGTTAAGCTGGCTGTCGACCAACACCCCCAGGTCCTTTTCCGCCAGGCAGCTCTCCAGCCACTCCTCCCCTAGCCTGTAGCATTGCATGGGGTTGTTGTGACCCAAGTGCAGGACCCGGCACTGAGCCTTGTTGAATCTCATACAATTAGACCCGGCCCAATGATCCAGCCTGTCCAGGTCCCTCTGCAGGGCCTTCCTACCCTCCAGCAGATCAACACTTCCACCCAACTTGGTGTCATCTGCAAACTTACTGAGGGTGCACTCAATCCCCTCATCCAGATCATTGCTTCACCTTCACCTTCCCATTGAGAGCATTGGCTACCTTCAGGAGAGTCTCTGACAAAATTTGAAATTCTTTGTGCCACGTTTCAAACCATCCAATCATTTGTTATCGGTCACATGGCTAATCCCTGCAGGCTATCTTTTTTAACACATTCTATGTATTGAAAATACCATGTTGGTTTTTTTCAGCTGAACTCACTGCACATGGGGAGACTAATTTCAAGCTTTTCTGGGAGGTTTAAAATAAAGAATGTACACTGAAAATTTGTTTGTTGGAAGCTGACATGCAACTTGTCATAATTTTTAAATGATCTGGTAAAAAAATCATTTTCATAGAAATACTATAGAAAAGCTTTTTCTACATCAGTGGCACTGCTGATACCAATGGAATAAAAAACTGGGAAAAATGTCACAAGACAACATAGATTTAAGATATTTTTTAAAACTGATCTTTGTTTTTATAAGATCGATGAGCTTTAAAAGGGAAATTTCACTTCAGGCAAATATGTCTCTGTGGTGGATTGACCCCAGCCAACAACCAAGCACCCACACAGCTGCTCACTCATTGCCTTCTCCTGCCTGATAGGCATAAAATAGAACATGAGAATTGTGGATTGAGATAAGGCCAGTTGAATAGGCAAAGCAAAGGCTTGCTTGTAGACAAAGTAAAGAAGGAATTTATTTACTATATCCCATCAGCAGTCAGATGTCCAGGCACTTCTCGGAAGCAGGACATCAGTACACATAGTGATTGCTTCAGAAGACAAACGCCATAATCATGAATGCATCATGTATCCCCCTTCCCCATAGCTTTTTTTATGAGCACGACATTATGTGGTAGGGGATATCCCTTTGGTCATTTGGGGTCAGCTGTCCCAGCTGTGTCCCCTCCCAGGATCTTGTCCACCCCAGCCACCTTGCTGGGGCGGGTAGAGTGGGAAATGGAGAAGTTCTTGACTTTGTGGAAGCACTGATCAACAAAAGCCAAAACACTGGTGACTTATCAATACTGGTTTAGTCACAAATGCAAAACACAGCACCATAGGGGCTGCTGTGAACAATGTTGCCTCCAACCCAGCCAGACCCAGTACAGTCTGAAAAGAAATGTGTATCCATACATCACAACATCAAGAGTGGTCCATACCTCTAGAAGTTTCCAAATATGCAGATGGTCACAGGTTGATTTGCCTTGTGGCCTCCTTTTGCAGTGAATTTCTTTGTCATTATACAATTGGTATGACGGACAGTATTTTGTATCTCTGCTTAGGGATTTCAGCAGTGTCAAGTACCTTTTATTATACCAAAGTGATTATAGCACTTTGATAAAATATGCCTTTGATATAATAAAAATGCTATGACATATTACAGATGATACAATAAAACCTACCAAAAAATTCAAGCGTTATCACAATAACCGTGATCACCACAGACCACAGCATAATAGTTGTTCTACCAAATAACTGGGAAGTACACCATGGGACCTATAGACTTTATGTAATAACATACATTGGTTGACATTTGCAAAACAAATATAAACCTTTTAAATATAAATGATGCTTCTTGTCTTTTCTCAAACACACTAGCTCTAAGGCTGGCCAAAATCAACCTGTGATTAATCCAGTCACAAGGAACCTAATTTGAACTAGTAAAACAGTGAAAAAGGTTCCTTGAAAACAATTTTAGATATGATTAAAAAACAAATACATATTTACATTAAGTATTTACTATGCACTTTGGATTTTTTCCAAAGCTAGCTAAATACCATAATTATTCACTAATTATTTGTAAGAACAAAAGCAAAATGCCTGAGATATTATTCATAATTAACAATTCAGTCAGCTCTAAATATGACTCAGAGAAGGTTTTAAAGTGCTGCAGGGCAAGTTCCTTATATAACCCCTGGAGTACAATATGAACAACTAATTTGTGTTTGTTACTTACACCTAAGCTAATCACCTTGATCTCCTGTATTCAGAAGGAAAGTATTTCTAGCATGCAGTATATTTCAAGTGGATGATTTAGAAAAGGGTAGGTGCCTTTTTCTCTCTTGTGACTACACGGGCACCCTCAGGTGGCCTACCTGACATGGATATCTACCCTGCAAATTTCTAATGCCAAAGGAGATGAACACCCTGTGAAGGGTTCAGATTTTTTTTCGCTTTTCCTGGCCATTCTGTACTAACCAAATAGAACAATTCTAACTCCAAGTCAAGCTCTGGAAAAATCCTCTAGTAAGAAACTGAGGTTTGTGTGTCCTTTAAACTTTCTAGAAAGACCATCTTGTTGGAACATTTCTCTTAGTTAAAACTGTAATATCTAGTGAACTGTCTCTCCAGCATCTTCCCATAGGCTAGAACAGCAGTTAATATAATTGGAGGACAGAAAAACAGCAAAGACTGAATTTGGAACAGCCCCACTCAAAGAAAAAGAAATTGTATAAAAGTTAAATATGTGACTAGAGTTTACCCCATGTAAATCATATAACTATCTTAATGCTGTTCATTTATAGCTCGTATCTCCAAAGCCTTGCAAAACACTTCTCCTTTCAGGGTGGAAGAAAAGCATAACAGGTGCATTTTTGCATTTATTCTGTGTAAGAAAAGTAAGCAACTTTTTATTTCTTTTGCTTTCTTTTCCTCTGCTGCAATTCACCTTCAGTATGATAAAATTCCATTGTAAAATGGAACATTATACAACCAAAAAGTAAGCATATTGTAAAAGAGGTATTCTGCTTATATAAATCACTTAACACAGATAATTTACCTGACAAAGATTTACTATGCAAATATACCTTTATGTATTTAAAGAGGACAAGATATATTTAAACAATCCACTTCCTTTAAATACCTTTATTTTGCTTTCATTTAAAACATTTAAAGTCGTCTCAGTTTTATCAAGACTGGTATGTACTATTTATTTTCCATAATATTTTGTACTTTTTCTTTCCTTCTTCCCTGAAACTTTAAATCTTCCAGCACCCAAGGGAATCCATAAAAGTAAGCAGTTCAAGTTGACTCTTTCCATCCTGAATTATCCATTTCTGCCTCTTCCAGATTCCAATTTACATTTCAAGAGTCTTGGTGGCTGGCATGGGATTAAGTACTTTTTTTTAATTTAAATGTTGTGTATTCTGTTCCAAACACTAGTATTTCTAGGACAGATTTATGCTTCAAAAATTCACAACAAGAAGAATATAAAATTGCCTTGGGATGACTATTTCTAGGGCACATTCAAGCGTTAAATTTGTTCATTACAATAAGAAAATGAAATTGCCTTGGAACCTAGCATTAGCTATTTTTAAAACTGCCCTGTTGAGGTGATGTGCAGTTTGTCTACTATAAAGTGAATTGCACTAATTAAATAATTTTCTCTTCCCTAATTAGCTATATTTCACTCTTGGCAATATCAAAACAGTGGGTTTTTTTTCTTAAAAGAATACTTTTAAAGTACTTTTCTTGCATGTCTACTGAATAAATATACTACAATCCAAAGCCATTTAAAGTCAACAGAAATCTTTCCACTGACTTTAGTGAGCTTCAGGTCAGCTCAAACTTACTAAGTTGCCTTCGAAGATTCCTGAGAATTCTAGGAAAAAGTACAGCAAAATGATATGGAGTTCCTGGACATATTTTTTTTTTAACTTACAAGTAAAAAATGTCTGTCTTCAGAGTCATCTGCAAATTACAACATTCACAAAGCAATTCCAATACAGAAAAGTTTTAGAACTACAGAAAATGCAAGTAAGAACACTCTTGAAACAGCAGACTGTATCAAAAGGGTTAGAAAATTAAAAGCTACAGGCAGACTGCCTATTGCAGATTAAAGGTAGTCTGAGAAACTACAAAAAAAAACAGAGTCCAAAGAAGGAAGAAAGTAATGCAGTATAATAAGCTTTTACTGTTTCAAGTAGTTTAGGAAAATACTGACCAGAAGAGGCCAAAATACTGAAATTGCTTCAAAAACGTTATTACATATTAGTACAAGGGAAACAGATTCCATTAGATTTTACTGTTGCAACTGGAACTGAGAATAAGATAATGAAAATTATGCATAAGACCACTAAAGCTAGATATTCAAATCTTGTATTTCCTCTCACTTGGTGATGAACGTTCATTTCCTGTGATCCATATGGTTTTAAATCATGGGTAGCTTAAAAAACTTTAATGGTAACCATAGCACAAGAGGCAGAGGCATATACAGTAATGTAAATACGATTTTGAAAATAGTAAATTGAACTAGAACTTGAAATTTCCCTGATAATAAAAAAAGTGTCTTGGTTTCAGTATTCTTCTGCTCTTGGACCAAATTTGGTAAGAGATGTTAACAGTACCACAACTGCAATTTTGGGGGATTGGTGTTGGGTTTTTTTTTTAATCACTTGCAAAATTAGAGACCTTTTAGGAAATAAAGAAAATAAAGGAATCTTTACGCTAGTTAGATAGGACTACAGCATCTGTTCACCTACTCGGAATGTCTTCAATTTACCCAATATGGGAACTATGAACAGTGAAACCCCAGCTCCACACACATCAACACAAGACACAAAAGGGCATCTAGAGCCCTGAGAGTTTACTCAGATTAGCCTCCCACTGAAGTCCACATTTCCATGTTCCTACTGCTATGTAGCTGGTTTCAACCTAGAATGTGTATACTATGTAACTGAACTTACAAATATGAATGCAAATGTTTAAAAGCTATTCTTGTTGTGGAAGAAGAAAAGCAACTAGACAATGGCAACATTTTAGCCAGGTGTGCTATTACTGGACCAAATATATACATACTATTGAAAATTAGATAATTCATAAAATTTTATAATTTAAAAATTAGATAATTTTAAAAGCATGACAGCTGAAAAAATGTTTTTTCTAAAAGGTGTAGGAGGCATAAGTTAAAGGTTGAAGAATAATTCAGGGATCTTTTACTTTAAATGATTGCATAAGTGAGTTTGTATAGTGACACTAGGATTGGAAATTCAGAGTCTTCAAAAGATGAAATCTCTTTGGGTGTTCTTTGCGTTTTTAGTACTTAGAGCACTCTGCTTTCAACTATTTAAACTTCAAACTCCCTTTCTTACTTTGTCACTCACTGTCTGTCCAGGCTCCTCAGTGGTGTTTTTAAACCTGCTCTGAAAAAACACCTGGTAGATTCAGTCTTTAAAAATACTGTCTAGCTAGTGCTCCCCTTAATAGTGGTGCAGGGAAACACAGTTCTTCAGGCTCTTTCAGAATGACAGATCTGCAGAGCTGTGCCTCCATGTCCCCACCTCTGCTTTGCCCATCACTGCTTTTGAGATCAGTGGGTGGCTCACATCAGCCTCTCTCTAATTACCTTGTCCAGAAATGGATAGGGGTATTGTGACCATCAGCTAGACAGGTGGTATTCAGCAGCCCGTCATCTCAGCTGTGTGATGGGTGCTGGGTGACCCTCCATTTGCAGTAGACTTAAAGGGAAGAACTCTTCCTTGTCAAAAGGAATCACCTCAAGCTTTTCAGCCATCCCTGTTGCCTTCTCAGCTCTTCTTACTTTCCCTGTGTAGTGACGTGAAGACACATCTACATACTCTTGTGCCTTAATCTTTCAGCTTCAGCTACTGGAATGAAGTGGATTGCCCAGTATGAAATAAAACAGCTCGGGGGGGGGCTGTAATTTGCCTCTTGGACTGCCCAAATATCTTGTAATACATTAGGTCCGTGGAAGCATTGCACCAAATGTAAGCTATTGGCCACTTAGCAGAACTTAAGACGGCCAATATACAGTCATTAGACTTGCTCCCAGAGAGAGAATTTTTATCTTCTCAAAATATAAGCAATTTTACTCTGCAGTATAGCACTGAATCACCACAGATCCCCAGATGAAGACTGACATTCAGCCCAGCAACAATTCCCAGTAGCCTGCCATTGGCTGGCAAAAAAACCCAAAACCTTGTAATGAGACAATGAATGGTTACTGGTTTCTAAAATAAAACACAGTGCAAGACTTGTAATACCTAGCTAACACAAGCTTCTCATCCTAGTTTATCAACACATTATACAAAAATAAAAGCTAATCAACCATAACTCCCTCCCCCTTGCTCCCCCCAAAATGCTTAATATTGTGCTAAATGTTAAGTTATCCCCTTTATATAAAAACTGAGTCAGAAAAGTGATGATAGCATCATGGCATCACAGAAACACAACCCTGCCTCTGGCAGGAAATAACATTTCTGCAGGTATTTCTTAACTCTCATGGTACACAAGCACAAGCAAAGGGAATAGCTTTGCTCCTTGTCGTCCTCTCACTTGCACTACCAGAAATATTCCTCTAGAGTTAGAATGAGCTTTGGAAGCAGACTAGTAGCTCAGGTCCAGTTATCCCTAAAGGATACATAAACTGAAGAACCAGACTTGCTGTGACCCGCTGCATGCTCTCTTTGAAGGGTGAAACAGGATTCTTGGCAAAAGGAAGAGGGAATAATTATTTTCTTTCCAACAGCAAGTCTCTGTTCCTTGCTGCCAGGAACATTGCTAAAACTGAAACTATAATGTAAATATAAACCCTGTCATACAGAATGTTAAGTAGCACCTGAGCAGAATAAATTACTGTCAAAAATATTGGAATTGCTGTTTCTACCTGTGTGTGGGTGTTCTCAAAATTAGAAGAAGAACCTGAAATTTGACTAGAAAAGCAGATCAGGTACCCACTGGGAACAGCCCCAAAGCCTACTGTAAAAGCAACAGTGGCCCCAAGAGAAGTCTACAAGGAAGCAAATGGCATTGCTGGGCTGTCCACCCAGAGGTGTGGTGTCACCTATGTCTAAGAGACTTGACTCACCTAAACTGGAACCTTGAAAATCCCTGCTTAACCACAGGTAACTGCTGGAAAAGCATCAAAGTCAACTTTTGACCTGAACATTCCCAGCAGTTGTGTTTCTGCTAATTCCCAGTGCTCCTTTCTTGATAGCATTGAGCTTTGCTTGTATCTGATTCTTACTGGGATTCGGAAATAACATCTTCTCCTGCATAAAACTCCCAAGTTCAATCCAGTAAGTGTTCTGAGACTAAATTTAAAACTTACACCAAACCTGGGGGATTCATAAAACAGTACCAGCCACCTCCTTCCTTTCGAGTACAGCCAGAGGACAGCCAATCCTGTTGCTTGTTCAGAAGCCCAGCCATTAGAGTACCTGCCCAGCGCCAATCCCATGATGACAAGAAATCCCTGAAACACAGTTATCTTTCACAAACTTTATGGCTCATGTGTATTTTATCATCCTAACCCAATGAATGTTTTCTGGAGGCCAGCACAACACAGACTACAGAACAGACTCAGAATTAGTAACTCCCTCCTTTCCCTCCTTTGCCATTAGCCATGGAGCTGTGTCCCAGCTGGCAAGAAACGGAGGGGTGCTTTTATCAGAAGGAAACATATAAAAAGCAGGTAGTGCTCTTCTGTTAGATTTAAGACATGCTTCATTAGCTTTCAAAATGAGGATTACATGTCTCTGTTTCCAGGAGAGCAGCCATAACTCTGAGGTGGACGAAGGCATCCTTCTGAAGCCATGTGTAAGAAAGAAGATGTATCTAACACACATGAGGGAACTCAGCCCTGCCGACTAGCCAGCAGTAACAGTTTTAACCATGTGCTCATGAAGCACACCAGTTGGTTTTGTCCCATTTTGAGATATGCAAGAACTGTTATAAAGGGCCCTGGCAGCCTTGGTACCTAACACTGGTTTTATATTTTATATGAAAAATACTGGGTTTATATATTACTGGGTGGGTTTTTTGAGCAACCTGATCTAGAGAAAGATGTCCCTGCCCACAGCAGGGGCTTGGACTAGATGGTCTTTAAAGGTCCCTTCCAACCCAAACTGTTCTATGACCCTATGCTATTTTTTGGCCAAGTAGCCTTAAAAACAGCCACTGCAGTTTCATGCTGTTGTGTTTGACCTGGTTCTTTTCCCTGTCATAAAAGGTAAGACAAGATGCATTAATCAGAAACTGGAGGTTTCTTACAGAATGCAGTTTTCACCAACAAAAAGAGGACAATAAAAGTTAATATTATCAATTACCTGTGATTAATCTTGTGGTGATTAGCTCATATAAAGTCAAAGCCTACAGATCCATGCCTATGGACTTTCTTAATTCACATCAGTGGAAGCAGCTTTGAAGTGTAAGTAAGCAACGTTATGGAGGTACAGGAGCCACTGGGAGCTTTGTAAGTTTCCACTCCCAGTCTAGTCCTTTTAGAAACAGTACTAGAATGTTGCCTTCAAAGATATATGTGATAAAAAAGGTTAATGAAAACTCACATTAACTGGATATGCATATTTGCCAGATCTTTACAGACTTTCATATCTGCTACTGAATGCACTCAGAAACACCCATTAAAAATTATGATGTTTTTGTTTATACTGTTTCTATGTTGGGAAAAAAATTAATTTTCCACGCACTATGTCAAAATTGTATATATAAATTTAGGAACTAGCTATACTAGGGTATCAACATTAAATTCATTTCAATAAAAGCAATAAAACTGATGTTGGTGAGCACTCTTCATTTTAACTGTGATTACAGCAATGTAAGAACTTGCACAGATTTCCTGGTTTGCTCTTTATTAAAGCACAAGTGATACTAATTTGATGAATGCAGAAATACTGACTACAGCTTTCAGTGAACTGACTTTATCTAGGAATAGAGAAATATAAAAAGCATGCCACCACTACATGACAGCCTTTGTGTACAGCTTCCTTCCCTTTACATTTAGTACCTCAGAATGACACAAATATGAATACAAGTGTTAACAAACTAGAATCTGGAAAGTCAGAACTGCTGACTTGAGAAATGAATTTCAGTTATTTCAGCTGCTGGTATTTGCTTTTCTATTTACAAAATTCTCCTATGCAGGTACCCAAATAATTCTGGAAAATATGCATTTTTATCTATTGTTTTCCCTCTAGCCACGGGTATAGATTTTTTTTAAATAGAATCAATTACATGAGAAGATCACAGAACTGTCGGAGGTTATCTCAAAAGAAAATTCAGTCAGGGGAGACAAGATTTGGCCTTCCTGGTATATATCTTGAAAGATGTAAATAAACAGATCAGTCATGATCTGCATTATTCAAAGATGTCCATGCAGATGTTCCTTTCTGTTCATAATTGTGGGTGTTCATGATTCAGCTCCCATAAAAATGAGACTTTTGAGAGAAATTAAGTGTAAGGGGTTTTGTTTTGTTTTGTTTTGTTTTTTGTTTTAATTTTGCTGTCTGGTTTCAGTGTTCCTAGAAGGAAGGGCTATACAACTAAGGATATGAGACCCAAGACCAGTTTCCTCATATCATGCATAACATTCAGTGACAGGTCAGGTAGCCACTCCATACCTTATGCCCCAGGCACAGAAATACTACGTGTTCTTATAGAAGTGTTATTAAAACTGAAATGATAAAAACTTTTCAGGTTCTTCCATAACTGGTAGCAGTGACCACACCGGCACAATATATGAAACATCCTCAGGTGACAGTTAGGTTCCTCTCTATAGCAATTTGGCTTGGAAACTTTTTATATAACAGGCTGCAGATACTGCTCTCACCATTCCCTCTGCTACATGAGGCTCATCATACAGTCACGACATGAGGCAACAAGGTGCTCAGTGCATTCATAGCAGGAACGACGATGGCTTTATCTTCTTCTGAATGTTGTTTGAACTGTTAAGAAGGGATGTAAATAGCTCATGCTTGTAAGTGATTACTTAGAAATCCAGCCAATTTCCAAGGTTTTTGCATTCATCTATGTTTATTCCTGAGATAACAAATTATACATAAAATATCTGCGTTCTGTAGAGTTTTACTTAGAAACATGGAGTGGAAAAACAGATATGAGAAAAACTGCTTAATTATTTAACAGCATTCAAATAACTAAGTTACTCAGGCTTTTTAGAAGTTTCACTGTGGTATAGCTGGTGCTTTGAGAGGTTTTAGCTTTCTTTCATTTTTTATTCCACATAAATTGAAAGACATGGTAGGCATATTTTAGCTCATATTTTCAATTACTTTGCAGCAGATAATATGGCTAAAGCTCGGCAGCCAGCATAGAAAAAAGGAAATGGTGTCTCTGTGTCGTGGTTTAACCCCAGCCAGCAACTAAGCACCACGCTGCCGCTCGCTCACTCCCCCCCGGTGGGATGGGGGAGAGAATCGGAAGAGTAAAAGTGAGAAAACTCATGGGTTGAGATAAAGACAGTTTAATAGGTAAAGCAAAAGCCGCGCGCACAAGCAAAGCAAAGCAAGGAATTCATTCACTACTTCCCATCGGCAGGCAGGTGTTCAGCCATCCCCAGGAAAGCAGGGCTTCATCACGCATAATGGTTACTTGGGAAGACAAACACCATCAAACCCAATGTCCCCCCTTTCCTTCTTCTTCCCCCAGCTTATATACTGAGCATGATGTCATATGGTATGGAATAGCCCTTTGGCCAGGCTGGGTCAGCTGTCCTAGCTATGCTCCCTCCCAGCTTCTTGTGCACCTGGCAGAGCACAAGAAGCTGAAAAGTCCTTGACTGGTGTAAACTCTGCTCAGCAAGAACCAAAACATCAGTGTGTTATCAACATTATTCTCATCTTAAATCCAAAACACGGCGCTCTACCAGCTACTAAGAAGAAAACTAACGCTATCCCAGCTGAAACCAGGACACTCTGTTAAGTTAATTTGCTAGAAAGCAAAGGGCACAGTCCCGTAGTTGCTCATTACCCTTAGTTATCACTGATTTCCCAGGAAGCTGGAAAAGTTTACTATGGAGAACTATGGAGCACTTTGCAGTACTGGGTCCATGATGTGAACATCTGCTTAATTTTCAGTGAAATAATGGGCTAAATATTTTTATCCCCAGCTGGAAAACTGCAGACATTCTCTCAATAGAGAACACTACCAATATTCACAAATACAAATGCATGCATTTTTATTTGACTGAACCTGTGATCCACACAGACATACAGGAACGAACCATTACTAGGGATCAAACCCAGAAATGTCAACAGATCAGACTTGTATCATATCAACTGAAAGATCAGTCTTCAAGAGGGAATAATTAGAATGTTCAGTTGCTGGAAAAAGGTGCTGCGGGTGCTAGCTGAGATAACAATTTCTGTTTTGTTTTTCAGAGGAACATATGTCTAAAGAAAATTAGACATTGACCACAAAAGTGGTTTTACACTAGCTACAAAACAGCCACCTGAAAGAAACTTTTAGGCTGTTGCAACCTGAACGAGACACAAACTCAGAATCAAAACCAAAAGGTCCTTTGCTTGTCAATAGTACTAACATATACACACCTGGTCTTTAATGAAGGTAGAATGAATGTTGGCGAATGCAAAAGTAGCATCTAATTCACTACAACTATCCTGCTATTTTCTGCGCTATTTACATGATGTGTAATTATTTAGTTGTGTTTCTTAGCCATCTACAGATGTGCAACTATTAAATTAATTATGCATTCTTCTCAAAATGAAAGTTGTAATTACATATCTCTTTCATTTTTTTCATTTATTCTATATCATTATCCATTTTTCCACAAGCATTATTCTGTCCAATCCTGTATAAACAATATGGTATACACATGGAAATCATACATATCTTAATGGTAACTATTTTATTTATATAGAGAAAGGGAAGCATGATTGCTGCCCGTATGGATATACCTAAAGCTAATATAAATAGCCAACACAGTGTCTATAACTTTGAAAATATAGATTGTTTAAAAACATCTGTAATTCAAATACAGAGTGTTGTAAATTATCATAGACCAATACCGGGGGATTATTTTTTTTTAAACTATGAATCAAAGGCTATCACCTACCGTCGATGTAGGATAAATTGACAGTAAAATATGTGAGGGTCTGTTTTATCCAGGAAGCTGCCCTGAGACTAAGTTTGAATGAGTAACCTTGGCCTCTTTAAAGAATTATCTCACTTGACAGAATACAGAAAGTGGGGATGAAAGAGACAGGGAAAAATCAGCTTACAAAGTGAAGTATAAAGGAAGTCCTGTGACCTTTTTGCATTTTGACTATTCCCAATTCTGCTGGAATGTCATAAAATAGAAGCCAAGGAGTTTATCCTTTTGAAATCATTACCAAATTCATTGGCTCATTAGGCACAGGACAGATTTCTTACATGGGAACTCTGAAATGCTCCATTCTGTGCATGACAGTTGTGTTAGGACCACAATTTCTGAAACAGATGTTAGGCTGGCACTGAGCAGGAAATGTTTTTTTCCTCTCATGACCAATAGTCGAGATTAAATTTCCTGAACTGAGGAAATAAGTGTATTTTCAGTGTGAATTAATCAGAATGTTCAACTGATGTCAAAATAATACTGTTCAATTTTATGGATTTTTGTGAGGATTACAGTTTCATTTCTCATTAAATTTCTAAGTATCATGCACTTAAATTCTGTTTCAGATAACACAAAACCTTCATTGCAAGAAGGCAAGTGCATGATATTATAAAAATAACTGTTTTCAAGAACATTTGCTGAGAAGTTAACTGAAACAAGCACTTTCATGAAAGGTTTCTATTTCGCTAAATTACCATTTTCAACAACAAAAATGTCTCACAATATGAGATGCCTTGTTTTTTATGAAACCTATCTTTTCACTTTGTGCTAATACATCGCTCAAACCAACCAACCAACCAACCAACCAACCAACCAAGAAAAAAACTATTTTCTAAATGGTAATGTTTCCCACATTTTAACATTTATATATGAAATTACTACATATACCAAGGCTCCCTCTATTGCAGTTTCTGGCTGTGAAGGGTTGTGGGACATCATTGCTGCCTTATAAAATACACTATGTGAATGATTAGAAAAGCAGACTGGTCTTGCACTTTTAGATGTTTTACACGTGTGTAAGGTAAGGACAGGAGAGTTTAGAGATATAACACATCTGTTGGTAGATCATGTCTTAAATCCACCTCACAGGTCTGTCTCTTGTGATCTGTTCATTATTTCCTTTGTCCCTTCCAGTCCACTGTCTTCCTTAATTTGTTTTACAAAATTTAAATATATTTGGGTAGAGCAGAATGCCCCATGGGGCACTCAAAAAGTGCTGCCACATTGCCCATGACTAATAAGCATTAAAACCTCCAAATCCCTCTTCTCTTCCCATCACACTGACAAAAGTTTTTCTTCTGTGTTTCTCTTCATTGCTGTCCATTGTTTTCCACAGTCAGAATACCTATCTTTGCCTATGCGAAAAAATCTGATATGTCAGATGTGCCTTCGTGAACCTTCTTGGCCATGTTACAAAAGAGGATGGAGATGTGACTTTTCAAGCTGTTAAAAATATCAACATTTCCCAACATCATCTTCATTTAGCTTCCACACACACATACTCACCATTCCCTCAAAACATTGGACCAAAAATTCCTGATATACAAGCCAGAACAACCAGCAATACTTCACACGTATGACATATACCCTTCACATAGGCAAACTGTAGAGTTTATTCGAGCATTTGAAACTGAAGAAATGATTGGCAGAACTAATGGACATACATATGTTATGTACATAACTGCCAGGTCTTTGTTTACTATACCCTCTGACAATTTCATCTAAGGGGTCAATATTTGCCTAGGAATTATCTGACAAAGGGGAAGAAATACCAGGGACAGGCTTCAAATGCTTTTGTTCAGAAAGTTCAGTATGGGTTACTTGAATGAAACCATGTTGTCTTTCTTGGAAGTACAGCAGAGGGAAAAGAAGCTTTGGGGCAGAGGAGAAAAGACCTGAGGAAGCTTCAGACCTCCAATAGAACACATGGTCTGGAGTGATGCGCTATAGCCATGACTCTGCAGCAATGTTTAACTTCTGTTACTTGAAAGTACAATAAGTGTTACTAACACATGGAGTAGAGTTTTGTAGGGGAGAGAGAAGGTTCTGTGTGTTTAGTAGAATGACTAAGTCAAGCAGTGCTGGGAAACCTAATGGCACTTGGGCCCATGTTTGGCTGACCTGAGTGCTCCAGATTCCACTCCAGAACAGCTGTTTTTCTGTGTGATTAGTACAGAATATTTTTTTCTCTGAAATACTGAGGATGCTTTTGTCAGAGGGGTGGGGTAGGATTGTAATCCTCTGCATGATTAGATGAGTAAAAATCACTGAGAACCTGACTCTTGTTCACCTCTCTTGCCCTCCCTCTTAAGAAATCAAACATGATTAAAGACTCATTTTTATTCTCTTTGGAGTTAAGATAAATGATTATAATGAAAGATCAATCTGCTTCACAAAATATAAAGAATAATGACTCTACAGAGCACATAGACAATCTTGTGTGGCTGATTTCCTCCTTGAAGGCACATTTCATTAATGAAATTTCTAAAAGTTGGTTAATGTAAGATTGGATCTATATGTAATGTATCAGCCACTAGCTCTATTATAAAAAAGACAATAAAATTTACACTTAAAAATAATAAACTAAATATTTGTAAGATTACTTTAAACTTATTTCTTGTACCAGTCTGCTGAATCACCATTTCCTTTTCATTTAATAGCATTATGTTTTATTTTTATCACTTAAAAGCAAAATGAAGCCTCTTCCATGCCAATGAAACAAAAAGTAATTCCCTAATGTTGAAGTTATATCATTCTTAAGCATTTGGGAAGTTGATCCAAGTCCAAAAAATCTGTGGGAATTTTCAATAACTGTGTTCCTAATCTCCTTCAACATTTCTGAACGTGCTAACTCCATATGCTGTAAACAGCTAAACTGTCTTTAGTTAAATTATCCCAAATAAAGCAAATTGTGTACAAGTTTTAGGACTAGGTCCTAAACCACCTAAACAATACGGTTATTTTCTCTAGTTGTGCTAAGTTTTCTATACCTCCAAATACAGGGGGTTTGAAGGCTTGAAGGACATAGCAATGAGAGATAAAACACAGAAAAGAATAATTTAAAAAAAAAAAACAAAACAACAAAATTTCAAAATTTTACTTAGCAGCTCAAGTCTTTACTCAAATGCAACTATTGTCAAAATATAGACATATTACAAGAAAGGAGTCACCAGGCTTTCATCAACAAGATACTAAGTCTTCTGGCTGGAGAAGAGCTACATGGATAAAAAGCAACAGAATGCTTTGCTTACAACTGAGTTTACACATAGAGCAAGTCACTTCAGTGGCTTTCTGTCCAGTAGGAAATGGGCATATCATAAATTTCAGCAGCAGTTTCCAGAGAATGGTTAAAGAATCAACTACCAGTCTTCACCTGGCTGTAAATGAGGAAAAGTGATCTTCCATTCCCAAACACCTCTGCTGAGCTTCTGGCATGGAAAACAGACCATATCCACTTAGCAATTTCTCTGCAGGTCTTCTGATATGAAGACTGAGAAGGTGATGAGAAAAAAATATCTCTGGTTTTATTCTCCTATGCAGAATGGGGAGAAGTATGCTGTTTTTTATGACAGGACAAGGCGTAATGGCTTTAAACTGAAAGAGGGTAGATTTAGATTAGATAAAGGAAGAAATTCTTCAGTATGAAGGTGGTGAGGCCCAGGAACAGGTTGCCCAGAGAAGCTGTGGGTGCCCAATCCCTGGAAGTGTTCAAGGCCAGGTTGGATGGGGTTTTCAGCAACTTGGTCTAGTGGAAGGTGTCCCTGCCCACAGCAGCGGGGTTGAACTGGATGATCTTTAAGGTCCCTTCCAACCCAAACCATTCTATGTTTCTATGATACTTTTTTCTTCCAAATTCTTTTTAATGTGCAAAGACTTTATATGTCTTTCATGAGTGGTTCTTTTAGAGGTGACTAGAAGTATAAGCTGAGAAGTTCTCACTCCAGTTAAAAGTTCCAAAACACACATATCAGGCAAACCAACTCTTCAAAGCCTGACCCACTATCGTGATCTCTTCTGCACCATAGAAACAGAAAATTGGATATAGATTATATTTGAATGTTAAAAAAACTCTCTTAGTTCTAAATATTTTACATTATAAACTTTGTGGCTATACTTAATGATTTTGATTTGATGAGTGATTAGGATTACCGGAGAGTTAAAATGTGAAGGGTTTCATTAAGCACTAAATCAAAACAAAGGAGAAACATCATTTCTGAATATTGTATTATTGTAGTATTCCTAGTGGTGTTCAAGCTACTAGATGCAGGTGTGTGTTTTATCTCTCCTAAAAATTATAGATTTAGAGGATTCCATATGCTTTTATGTAATGCTTTTCAGCTTTAATACATACTTATGTCTAATTATTACAGGGATTTCTCAAACTGCTAATGACTCAAATGAGGTATTGATGGACAGCTTGTCTAACTGAGGGATGTATGTCAAAGCAAGAGGCCTTTTTGCAATTGCTTTGTTCATTTGTAGTAATAACAACCCAGTAAGTATTCAGCTTTTATTTCAAAACAAGTAATTTCCTGCATTTAGTTGGGGAGGAGGAGTCTTCCTCTGAATTATGCTCTTACTGTTATAACTGTGTATTTCAAATTTTTTGCTATCTTCTGATTCCAAATCTTATGAAATTTGTTTTGGAAGATTATTCTCTTCTCAGCTTAGAGTAAAATATCTAACCAAGAATGTGACTTGTTATAAAAGCCCACTGATTTCTCTCTCACAGTCCATAGTTCACACCTTTTTAGGCAACAACTGCTAATTGAAGCAGCCAACTGTGCAACTGAAAGGGCTGCAGCTGGATTAATCAACCGCTGTGTTAATGAGCAATTCTGCTTCAAGAACACTTTATCTAAAAAAACTTCTCCTTCAGCTATACCAAAAAGTAAGAATAGGACTGAGAGTACAAATAAGCACATAAATAGTAATATTGATATGCTACATTGAGAAGGATGTCTAATAGGAAACTTGACTCCATGCAACAGTCTTCAGGATTTACCAACCGCACATGGAGTTTCACCAATGCTTTGAAAGCTTCCATCTCTCTTCTGAAGTACTTGTTCAAAACCATCTGATAAATCTGCATGTCCTGTTTACTACATAAGTCATTACCCTGCCATGTGTTCACCACATTGGCTACAGATACTATTATGACCAAGGGCTGTATATCCATTATACACTCCTTGAAAAAATGCTGTATGTTTTGTAAAAAAGAGGGTCTTCAACTGTCTTGAAACAGTTAACAGTCATATTACTTCTGCACGAGACCTAGCACAACAGGTAATAAATTTCACAAATTGGAAGGGACCTTTCCCTACTTTACTCCAACAACTAGTTTAATATCGTAGAATATATAGATCTATGCACAATGTTCTGGGATAATCTAGAAAAATTCACCAAACAAGAAGGAATCTGACTGATGAAAACAGCACACTACGACAGGTAAGAATATAAACATTAATAGTGCTAATGCTTTGCACCAGCTTAATGCTTTGTCTGACTAAGTATTTCACTGAATATTTGGGGTTTAGGACATCAAAAATTTCAAGATGACTGTGTGCATACTTCTGGGAGACTACAGAGTAGGTAGCTGTGAACTAGACAGCTTAAGGCAACTGAACAAGAACTGTGTGCTCTGCTCTGTGCCAAAACCATGACAGCAAAGGGAACCTCTACAGAGGCTGGAAAAAAAGAGTTTGGAGACTTTCAGAATGGACTGGTCAGTCCTCAAGATGTTCCCAAGCAAACAGGACCCACCAGCTGGGCCTACCACAGGGTATGTGTGTTGGATACATGCTTTACCTACTAGTCTGAGTGTCTTGCAGCATATGACAGCTCCAGACCGGTCCAAAGCCTACTAGACTGTGGGGATGTGTTCATTTATTTACAAATATTATGTGATTTTTTTTTCCAGTAAGCTCTGTACACCTCTATCAATTCCAAGCAAAATGTTGGATGCCAAGTCACCACAGGGTATGTGTCAGTGTTTGTTAAACATGCTCTGTACACTCTTATTAATTTTACATTGCTGTGGTTTCACTGTTGGGGAAATGCAAATGGTAGTACATGGCATTGCCCTGTGGGGAAACAAGGGAAACACTGCATATTTTAGTAACGCAGGGTTCATTTTTCCTGCCTTCACAGTCTTTTTTGCATTTTTTGCTGTATAGACAATTTCAGTGCTACATCTTACCGGCCTAAGGCATTCCTTCTCTATAGGCAGGACTTTTTACAGATGACTTCTAAATCTCCGAATTTAAAAAAGAATGGAAGATAGGCTTTCATGGCAGGAGAATACTTTCGACAAAAATAAAACCTCTTAATATTTAAAAAACAACAGCAAAATCCTTCTTCCCTACATATCAGTCCATGGAGTTTGGAGGAAGGATCACACAGCATTTCAGTTCTAACGCTTGTGTACTTTCAGTTCAAAAGCCCTGTTACAGGGCTTGAGAAACAGGATTAGATTGGTATTAGATGAACCTCCTACTTGATTTGGAAAGATAAAAGGAGCCTGATTCCCACAGGCAACTGTTTTTACTGTAATGTGGGAGGAAGTTGCAGCTGAGGAGTTCTGTGGCAAATTGATGTTCCCAGAGACTAAAAACAATCAGGGCTGGTGAAGCACAAGGTTAATGTGATTGCAGGGGAACATCAAGAGGAGAGGATGAGATAAACCTGCTGCTCGATGGAGCACATTTCTAGCAATATTAGTTTGTTATAGCCATCATCTGCCTCTGAATTTTTCTGCCCATTTCCACAGTATCCACTTAGGATTCCCTTACCAGCAAAACAACTGACCACAAAGACTCCATCCTTTGCAGAGTCCCTTGACCATAGAAGGTTGCCCTAAAAGATACCTGTGACAGTTTGACTTCCAGTTGATTCCTTAGTCTCAAGACCAATGGCTTGGCACCATTAATTTAGAGCAAAATAGTATGTAGCTGCTGTATTTTCCATTTGCCACAGTTCACATATGTTTTCTTGCCTGATGTCAGCCAGTAACAATGGAATGTAAGAAACACATTATGTATAAAGATAATGACATTATCAGTAAAGGGACAAGCAAAGAAACAAGTAAAATATGAAGAAACCCCAGCCAATTGATTCTGGGCTGATATGGCCTCTGTACTGTGGCTCCTAGATCATCAGGATGTGTACTGAGACTCTGCCACACAGTTTGGCAGGCTACATGGTCAACTGGGTGGAGGCTCAGCAGGATCTGACCAAAGGAAAGGCACAAGTTATAGATGATAACTCCTCCTTAGATTTCCTAAAGTGTGCTTTTCTTCTACTACAAGCTTGGTCTATCAGAATTAGTCTATCTTGCAGCAGAGAGGCCCTAATTTTTTGCCTTTCTTTTTTGCATTTTGCCCCCCAAGAAGAACTTTTATGTCTACCACTTCACATCAGCTTCCACTGAGGACCAAATATTTTCCTTTTTCTAACTCACCAGTTTCCAGATATTAAGCAGCAGCTAGCTTCTTTCCCAGTATCCTACAGCTTTCAGAGGGTTTCATCAGTTTTGTGGGATTTTTTTAATAACATTCTGCTTTTCTTCTTGTAAGGTTTGAGCTTGTTATATACAGTACATCTATCACTCCCAGATGCAAACAAAACTAGGTTAGACACACATGATATGAAGGACCATGTTTTTCACTTCACTGTAAAAAAAAACACAGCAAGAGACCAGAGAGTATTAATAATCTTTTCAGGACATGATGTGGGTGAGCAGAGAAGCTTAACTAAACAACTGCATTTCTATAGGCAGTCCTAACCTAAAAAAGAAAAACAAATGTCCCTAGACTAGGTGGTCAAACAACATAAAGACTATGATGTGATTTATGACAGCTAAGAGCAGCCAGTGCCATAGATGCTGCTTGTCGAACAGCTGAAAAGACAGCATATATTGTACTAACAGAAATAAAAGTCAAGTTGAATATATTTTATATATTTCCAACCCTCCAGCCAACAATAATGCCCAGTGGTGGATATATGGCTTTTGCCACAAACACAGCATTGATGGATTTTGCCAATCCACCCCTCTTGTTAAAAAACTATGTTGAATAAAGAGAGAAGAAACCATGTTCAGATGTTCCCCTCTCTTCAGGGTAAGAAGTTCACCAGTGGTTCCCCAGGTATTCCTACTGGAGGATAGTCTTAACTATAACTCAAAGTACACTCATGAATTCCATACACTTTGCCCTGAACAGCTGTCCTGTACCTCTCTCTCTGCAATGGATCCAGGTGTCTGATCCCAAAGCTGTGACAGATGATGAAGGCAGCTTTCTCTTTCACTTTGCTGTTATAGAGGACAAAAGGGTACAGTTTCCTGTTTTGGATGCAGGAAGACAACTTCTGATTTCTGAATTCCGTTGCATGTGCCTTGAGGATCTGTTCAAAGTTCACAGTAACTTAAGGATGATTTGCAACTAATTTTAGAGACACTATGAGCTAACTGTGTTGGTATTTGGTTAACAGAATCATAGAATCACAGAATACCAGGTTGGAAGGGACCTTGAGGATCATCTGGTCCAACCTTTCTAGCACAATCTAGACGAGAAATAGAAAAGAGTACATTCTGGATTTTGCTTATTGCTACAATGTACTTCTAATAGATTTGTACTGACAAAAAAAAACCTAAGTTTTGTACTGATTACTCAGTAACCAGTACAGTACCATGCATTATTTATACGGCACAAGATATTTGCTATATTAACAGCTGGGAAAGTATGCATGTGTATCAGTGGCCAGTCTCTTCAGGGAAGCACTGTCTATACTTGACTCAGAGACACAGTCTAGTGTCTGGCTCCAGAAGATTTGTTTTTATGCAGTACAAAGTGCATTTGTGGGAATTTCAGAGAAGCAAAGAAGCTACAAAAACCCTGGAAGTTACTGTTTTGTGGGAGCTAAAATTGGAGCATATCTCAGTTAATCTGCAGTGTGAAACACATCTCCCACAAACTCAGTAAGAATAGTGATTGCTTACGCTATGCCTCTCTGGCCTAATAAATCCTGAAATAATTTCTGTTCAGTAGAACACTCTTAGTACCCTTCACATCAGCAGAGAAAAGAGTGTATTTAAGTGTCTTCAGCAAAGAAGGGTCTTAAGTCTGGGACCCCCCTCCTGAGACTGAAGTGTGCATCAAAGTAGGTGGCACCACCAGCACTTCTGACAAGTGCGAAGAAAAGCGTGTCATGCTCTTGTCGTAAAGATGTAGGGATGAAAGCATGGGCACATACCTCTGGGTTCGGCTACTAGACTACATATTTCCAGTCAGCTCTGATTAAGGCAATTATGGTCTATGAGCCCTGACTTCATTTACAATAGATTGTTCTTAAATATCTTATTATTCAGCATACTGATTATTTCACCTGCCATTACAAATGTCTGGTTTTCCCTAAGCACTCTGTAGCCCATGGGTACCAGACAAGATCAGTTGCAGTTAGGAATAATATTGGCACAGTTCAGACTAAGAAATGGGGGAAAAAAAGAGAGATTAAAAAAGAAAAAAAAAAGAAGAGCTGAACAGGCTCCATTCTTTAGTATCTGGAGATGCTAGCTAATACTACAAATGCATTTTTTAAGATAATAACAAGTTAGCCAGCTAGCAAGGCAACTCCTAGGACAAGGGACACATTAACATCCCTTTTCCACAGATAATACAAGGTCACAGAGGAGTTCAGTAGTAGTCAGAGGAACAAGTTTCTCAGTCTTGAAGCTGAAAACCATAACTGGAAGAGGTGTAGAACTAGCAGTCAAGGCATGCAGCTAACTCTGACACAGAATTAATTACATCAACAAGATACATCTCAAAGGCAAAGGCCTTTGCAGTGAAGGATATCAGAGAGGAAGCACCTGGACAGGGGTGGTTTTGCCACTATCCATACTAGAAAACTTTTTTTTAACCCTTGGGGAAGGGGCAGGAATGCAGATTTAACTAAAACATAAATAAATAAAAAAAAAAAAAAATAATTTTGCTACTGACTTTAGTGAGGTCAAATTTTATTTAAATTTCTCTTTCCTGGGGATGTAGGTATTTCACTTTCTGCCATAACTCCTGAAGGGTCAGCTCTTGGAGTCAAATCCAGTTGGCGGCCGGTCACGAGCGGTGTTCCGCAGGGCTCAGTGTTGGGGCCAGTCCTGTTCAACATCTTCATTGATGATCTGGATGTGGGGATCGAGTGCACCCTCAGTAAGCTTGCAGATGACACCAAGTTGGGTGGAAGTGTTGATCTGCTGGTGGGTAGGAAGGCCCTACAGAGGGACCTGGACAGGCTGGATCAATGGGCCGGGGCCAACTGCATGAGATTCAACAAGGCTCACTGCCGGGTCCTGCACTTGGGTCACAACAACCCCATGCAATGTTACAGGCTAGGGGAGGAGTGGCTGGAGAGCTGCCTGGCGGAAAAGGACCTGGGGGTGTTGGTTGACAGCCGCCTGACCATGAGCCAGCAGTGTGCTCAGGTGGCCAAGAAGGCCAATGGCATCCTGGCTTGTATCAAGAACAGTGTGGCCAGCAGGAGCAGGGAGGTGATAGTGCCCCTGTGCTTGGCACTGATGAGGGCGCACCTTGAGTACTGTGTTCAGTTTTGGGCCCCTCACTGCAAGAAGGACATCAAGGGGCTGGAGCGTGTCCAGAGGAGGGCAACGAAGCTGGTGAAGGGTCTAGAGCACAAGTCTTATGAGGAGCGGCTGAGGGAACTGGGGTTGTTTAGTCTGGAGAAGAGGAGGCTGAGGGGTGACCTTATTGCTCTCTACAACTACCTGAAAGGAGGTTGTAGCAAGATGGGTGTCAGTGTCTTCTCCCAGGTAACAAGCAATAGGACGATAGGAAACGGCCTCAAGCTGTGCCAGGGGAGGTTTAGGTTGGATATTAGGAAAAACTTCTTCACCGAAAGGGTGGTCAAGCACTGGAACAGGCTGCCCAGGGAAGTGGTTGAGTCTCCATCCCTGGAGGTATTTAAAGAACAGATAGATGTGGTGCTCGAGGACATGGTTTAGTGGTGGACTTGGCAGTGCTAGGTTAACAGCTGGCCTCGATGATCTTAAGGGTCTTTTCCAACCTTGATGATTCTACGATTCTATGATCTTTGGCACACATTTTTAAAAAAAGTTTTTGGCAAATACACAAATTGTCTCAACTTTAAAATTCTTTAAAAGCTAAAAAAAGAAAAAAAGACCCAAGAAAATGAAAAGCTTAAGAACATTAGCACCTGAGGAGCAGTCTCATCTACTCAGAATGGCTGCCAGAGCTCTTTTATATTTTTAATTGAAATTATAATGTAGAAATTAGTTCCAGCATGACACTGTAAAGTTTCTTGAAACACCCTAAAAAAAGAGTGCTCAGTTTGAATATTTCTCAGTTCTTTAACAAATCTAGACTCAAATAATAAAAGATAATAGCACAACCAGGCTTTGGATAAAGTTAAAAGATACTAAATTTAAAAAGAATAGAGTATACTATTCTCTTAATATAGCACAGAATTATCATGTCAAGCTTGCTGTCATAAGATATGGAGCCCAGGATTTTCAGCCATTTCAAAAAGAAAAATGCATAAAAAATATTAAGTGTGTGAAAATTATTTTTGTTATTTTTTCACAATTTTTTTTTTTACTCTAATTCTGAAGAGTTTCATAACAAACATATTGGGCTTTAATAGTCACCACTCCTTTAAACAGAATCTTTTACTCATAGTCTATCTGATATTGCTTGTTTTGAACTTGTAGTAAGCCACCATTCATCATACAATGTTTCCAGAGATACAACCCTAATAGAATTGCTGGGAACTCTTATCCTGGGAGACAAAGCCAGGACTTATTCAGTTCAAGTTTCCTTAGGCATTCCAATAGTAGAATACCACAAGACTTCCTCAGATACTGACTTTGAGTTTGTAGTCTTTTAGAAATACATATATATTTTATATATATCTCTATATTTATATATATGCATGATAAGCGGCAGAAAACAGGGTGACATGAGCATACAGGAAACCAACAAAATTAAAGTAGCATAGCAAAAACACAATTTTGAGGCCTGGAAACAGGTGCTGAAAACAATTTTAAAACACTGGTTCCGAAACAGCACGCCTTTTTCCTCTTGGGGATGCTATCGCCTACCCAGACAGTCAGTAGAAAGGGATGAACACCTACCATGCTAGTGAACAGGTCAGTGTATTTATGACTCTTCTTCAGGTATTCAAACTATTGTATTGGGCTGAGTTGCAAATTTCCTTTTCTCACTCACATCAGCATTTTGGGGATTACATGCTTTATAGTCTCAGAAATTTTAAGAGATTTTTATATTGCAGAGACTATATAAAATTGTTGAATACTTTAAATAAGTATAATTACATATAGGAAGAATAAAATTTAATAATTCTTTAAAAAGGAAAGACACCAAAACACATTTTACTTGTACAATAAACAATAAAAAGCTTCTGTTCTGTCAGTTCCAGAAAAAAAAAAGTTTAAACATTTATTTGGATATTTTCAACTGCTTTCATACATATGCATAATGTAATTGGTTTCCTGCTAGTCTGATTGTAGTAATTTATCTTCTATACCATGAAAATAAAAATAGCTCCTGGGCAGTTTAAATTGTCTAGCAATGAAGATTATATGGGAGCAAAAGTCTATTATCCTCCAATGCTGCCAAAATTAATCCTTAAGTAAGGTTAGTATGTCTAAACATATTCAATCACCTAAAATTGTGCCACTAGAAATATTTCATCATTATAAAAAACAAGTGGCCAATGACCCATCCAGGAAACAAAAGGTGAAAGCATAAATATTTGAATAGAAAGGCTTCTTGAAGAAACTATATCATACTGTCATTTCAATACTAATAATAAAAATAGTAACAACAATAATAATAATGATGATGTTTCGGTAATAATATTGAATGTCTTTCTGTATCACAAATCAATGTTGAGTAGGTGTCATACAGTAATTCTGATTTTTAACTTCTTTAGAGCAGCACTAGTTTCTCCCACACTTCCTTCTGGAGTGGGAAAGTGTGAATTTCCTACCTACCTTGTGAAGTTTCACTGGGCATTAGTCCACAAGGTATAATGGGATTGTTTACAGCATCGTGAACATATTTTAGTATTAACATGATGAAAGGTTCAAACTAAACTGACCACCTGGGTAACCCTACTGACATCAACAACGCCATCTGAGCAGATGTACTTTTCTATAATTCTACTGAATTTGGTGAACTAGAGCAAATTACACTTGACTAGGACTAACACTGTCTGCAGAAGTGCAAATGAGAACAGACCACCCATTATAAAGACGTATCAAGATAGAGTACTTATTTAGGCACTCAACATATTAGCAAGTTTCTAACTTTCATGAAACTGTTAGAGCAGAAGTAAAGACCACCACTGGGGATCTGTCTCACATTAAAAGTGTTGTGTGTCTATTGAGTCAGTTTAATAAGGATTCTGTCTTCTGACAACTAAGTCTTCAGCTGTCAAGAAATCTCCCTGAAAGCAATGACTTGTTCACACACAAACTGAAAGTTTTCATAATCACTGGGTAAACCAACACAAAATATATGCTTGACAGGTAATTTTTCACCACTATGAATTTCACCAATTTCTTTGGGACCTCTATCAGAAAAAACTTTGAAACACAAATACGTTATTTTCTCATTTTTCAGTTTCTTCTAGTACTCCAGCAGCACTTTATGCTTTTGGATGCTCTTGTAAGGCTAAAACCAGTTGCTGCTCCTAGATTAAGATAGATAGATAGATTGTATTTTCTACTTTAAGGCATGAAGGTTTTTCATTCTTTTTTCTTGGGGGTAAGGGGGATAGTTGCCATTAGAATGTCTAATTTGATAATTATTTCTGCAGGTTCAGTTTTCTATGGGTTGTAACATATTATCAAATTATGTGAGTAGAGCATCCACAGTTTTTTAATACATTCCAATTTGAGACATATGGAGATAGAGACAGAGTTCCCTTTCTGTCTAGAGAGTACTTATTAGTTGGTGATTAATTTAATTAAAATTTCCTGTACTTCATGAAAGATACTCTTATCAGAACTGTGAATACTCTTGGTGCTTCTTGCTTTTTAGAGCAACACAGAGAGAGATGCATGTGTGCACGTATGTATGTATGTATACAGGGAAACGATATTTTAGATCAGTTTCATTTATTCTGCTGGCTTCCTTCTGGTATCTAGTTCAATCTTGCCCTGCCTTCAGTCCCAAACTGTAACTCAAACCTCCTTCCCAGTCATACAGCATTTCTTGACATAAATTGCAATTCCAACTAAGATTTTATACATTTTTCATATGGTTTTTCACTTTATGCCTTTTTTTATGTTCACACCTGTGCAAAGAATAATTTCCTTCACCCACTGCTATCTTCCACCCCCTTTTCAATCAAGTTCATTCAAAATCCTGTTGCTGCATGAGGCTTTTGTTGGTTTTAATCAGTGAGAAGTTCAGGTAAGAAAAGCACTGTATTTCTACAGAATCCAGAGGAATTTTGCATTTATTCAGCTGGGAGCAGGGAGAGGCAGTGATGTAACTCACAGACTGCAACAACAAAGCCAGCATCCTCTCTTACCGCTTGCTAGCAGAGCAGAATAAGGACACTCTCCCATAATATATGGGATGACAGTTTATGCTCAGTTCAATCTGGAGCTTGGATATCAACAGAGCTCCTGTACTTACTAGATAAATTCACAGGTAAATGTGCTATAACAGCCAGGTCTTATTGTAGTAACTTCTAGGTGTTTCATTCAAAATGAATTGGCTTTAAATGATAGAATTATACCTTAAAATATCTTTTAACCTGAAAGTTCTCCAGGAAAATGGGCCTCAGGGTTCAAATCACCCCAAACAGAACAGGGTATTGAACAAATCTTCCTATTTGACTGTCAGTTATTACAATACTGAATTAAAAAGCACTGACTGATGCTATAGTAGTCTCATTTTGCAAACTCTTCTCAAGAGTTCATTTCAGCTACTTTGCTTTCATTAAAGATTTGTGAAATGAAAATTAAACATTTTGTTTCAGGCTGAAAGTAAAGACGACCGTTCTGAACAAATCTCTGAACAGTTCTTTCCCCCTAAACCCTTTAGTGGTGGCAGCAACGGCTGGATACTTTGAAGCTTTTATGTCTTTCCCTTTGTGCAATCTAGGACAAACTTTGTGGTTTTGCTGTCTCCTTCATTTAACTTGGATCACATTGTCAGAAATACATTTAACACTAGTGATATTCACCTGTTACTGGCAGATTTTAGTTCAATAGTTCACTAGTAATTCCTTCAACACTCAGCAGGCACGCATAAGAAAAATAATCATGATTTTCCTTTGGTCTGTATCCAGATAAAGACCTCACTGAACTTCTGCAGGATGAATATCTACTAGCGCTTGACTGCAGCACATTCCCAGTTTCTTTTTTCCGTATTCTCACAGTCGTCCAGGGTGAGACGTCTCAATGATGACATCAACACAGGCGGTATGAGTGGAAGCTGGCGCATCAGCATAAATAACCTGGCACACAGCCATGCTTAATTCTGCTAACCTGATCCCTCAGCCCAGCTGAGCACCAGAAGTACTTCATCTTCAAATACTAGCAGAATTCTCTACCGTAAAAGTTACCAGTGATGCTATTAATCAAATTATCCTAGTGTTTTATACAAAGCTTGAGGGATTCAGTATAATCTGAGAGGAATATCTGCAGTGTCTCAAACGCTTAAATTATTAGCTTCACAGTTTTAGCATCACAGCCCTCAGTTTACAGCGAAGAGTCAGTCTTTATTAAACAGAGTAATTAAGCAATATCCAGCAGGAACAACACATTTGAATGGATATGGATAATGGATGTCTAACAAGAATGGATGATGTCACTTATTTTTGTATAGAATGTATATCCCTGGGGAGGGCAGGGGAGGAAAGACATCCTAAGCTTGGGTATAGAAGAAACCAATCTAAACCTGATACAGAGATTAATCTTCACCCCTTCAAAAAGGGGGGGGGGGGGGGGGGGGTAGTGGGAAGGAAAGGAAAAAGAAGCACCAAAATGCAGCAAATATATTTTCTAGTACTTTCATGGAACTTGGCTAGTCTGAAAGGTGTGCTTATTCATGGAGTAAATAACTTCCTTCAGAAACCACATAAATCTTATCTGTACATCCTTCACTGCTCTGGGGAACGATAAATTTCAGTCCTAGTCCTCAGGTCTTTGTGTACTATGTATTAAATCTGAAGTATTCTTTCACCATCTCACTCTTAAAACTTTATTTTGGTCTTTTCAGTACAATCTTCTTCTGGTCAATCTAAAATCTTATTAGGTATGACTAAGGCTGATTTTTTCTCTGCATTATGGAAAAATAACTGCTACAAAATTAAAACCTTCTAACAGTTCTTACATTTATTTCCTTAATTGAGGCTTACCGTTTTTATCCCTTTTCTATTTTTAAACACATAGAATATATATAATTTGAGAAAGTCAAGCAAGTGAACTTGACATATAGTAACTTACTATATTCTTCTAATTACACTCCAATTTCTAAATAATTTCTTAATTCTAATTTCAATTAGTGTTGGGAGAAAAAAGATATTTTCCTCTAATTAAAATATAATTTTCACTCAAGTGAAATTTTTGCAAAGAACACATGTCCTATCATGAAAAATGAAATATACAGTCCCCTAAGGAAAACAACTTCAGTAATTAATAGTCCAAGACCATTTTGCAGCCAACAAATATGCAAAATTTTAAATTCCAGATTGCTGAATTGAGAAAAAAATACTTCAGTGCTCATGATTTTGTTTCTGATAGCCAGAATTTTCCAGAGAAAAGAAGCCTTCCTGATCAGCCTTCAAATAGTTCAACAATATCTAGCTGACATTAACCAATATATAATTTTCCTCTCACTTTTTATAAATAAAAAAATATATATTTAATAAAACATGAAAATCGTATACTTGTCTTGCAGATTGGGATGGTGGAAGGCATGGCAAACCTTCATTTTACAAATCCTGGTGATTTGGGGAAATCAGACCATATTTTGCCATCTTCAGCAAAACCATAGGAAAACTGTCTATCCAGCCCTAAACTACCATCTTCTGGGAAAAAAAAAACACTGCTATGTGCAATAAATTTACACTCACGTGTGTTTCTTATGTCTCTACAGTAGTTGATAGTAGACAGTTTTCTCTGGAAATAATCTATGCTAAACAGAGAATGCATAAAACAGGCATAATTCTTTGGCAGATAAAAAAATGACCAGGCACAGAATCTGTTTTGTAATCCTTACCTTGTAAAGTACTTATCTATTGGTACTTTAAAAAAAACCTGAAGAAATAAAGAGCCATCACTTGTGGCCCTTTATCTTCTTTCCATTTCCTGGTACCAGTAGTTTGCAGGTATTTATGTTCCATTTGCATGGAACTTCATTGCAAGGCTAAAACAATACTCCACTACTAACTACATCCTGGAATTAAAGCTACAGTAATGTCTCTCCATAAACCCCATCATACTGTCACCTAATAAAACATTACCTGTACAGAAAGTAGCTATTATATCCCTTTTTGGATTTCTTGATTTTCTGTGAAACTCAAAGACACTGTGGTATGTAGCATAGTGACAAATGTCCTTACTACGTGTTTTACCTCCTCCCTGAAATGGCCAGAGCATCCCTGCCACTTGCATAACTACACCAGTAACGCTGCATCTGCAAAATATCTGATAATGTTATTTGAAACCAAGGGAATGGTCCTGTTGTGTTCTCACCCAGGTGCGCTCCAGATCAGCCTGATTAAAAGGGCATGTCCTTCAACAAGTAAATGCCAGTAGTCCCAGGATGAAGGAGTCTGTTGAGATGCTAGATTTTGAAAAGCATATTCAGGCAGTACAAATCCATCTCAGTGTGGTTATTTCAATGTAATTCTGTTTAAACATGTCTTTCTTAGACATGAAAGTAGAGGTTTTTGAAAGAGCACAGTCTTTTAAAGATGTTTATTTCTAAAAGTACTGTGACGTATACATCTCTTGGGCAATAGACTGGCTTTTAATGAAGTATAAATCAGTTAAAAACTATACTGAATCGTATTTCTGTAGAAAGACTATTCTCTAGCTTTAGGCAAAATATTACAAACATCTGCTTCAATGTATCTACTGTACATCATCAGTCTACTGATGTTATAGTCTGATTGGATGAATACTTTGATATTTAAAAACAGCTTATGTATACTTGGGGATTTTTTTCAAAGAATGATTACAGCTGTGAGAACATACCTGACAAACATATACACTTTCCATTTTTATAGGTAAGAACAGTTTACTATTAAATGTTCAGGAAATATGTAGGACGGAATTGTTCATACACCAAGCTCTGCTGTCCTCAGTAAAAATCTAAAGCTTTACCTTCACATGCCAGTTGTTTGGGCAGAGAAACACAGACTGTGCCATAACACACCAGGTTATTCCTGGTGGGGACAGGACAACAAACCCCTGTGAAAGTGACTCAAGGCTCTCTATTGTCCACTTTCTTTCAATGCATCTAATGTTATATTTAACATTTCAGTAATAAAAGCACAACAACTAAATCATGGGTTCTTTATAAAGAAAAAGATCAAAGAAAAAATCCACAGCTTTCATAACACATGCAAAAATAGTTGAATGTTGCAGTACTTGGATTCAACATAGAAATAGACTATAGTCTGGGAGTTTTTCAGACAGAAGGTTTAGGGATTGTGCCACAGCTCTCTGACTCGCAGGTCTCTCAATCAATGATCTAGAAGTAGCCTCAGAAGCACACCTTAGTAAGGAGCAGGCCAGAGGGGCTTGCGTCATCATGCACTCAAATAACAACATCAGGGAAATGGGTATCATCGTGTAACAGAGGGGCTAATGGAAGAAACAGGTGACTGCATGCGTGCATGTATATTTATTTATATGCATCCACAGGCAATGCTTTATTTACAATCCTTTTGCAGAGATATTTTTGCACCCACCCTCCATCCCTTTTACATAAACCAAAACAAGAAATGTTGATTACCACTTACTTTTTGCCAGCTGGGTAAAAGGGGAACATATCCAAATACGTATCTGGACATCATCTGGATCAGTTTTACTAGTGGTCCAACCTAAACTGCTGTTTGAAAGAACAGCAAATTAGGGAAGAGAAGGTTTGCAAATGCCTGCCTAAACTTTGTGAGCCATGCATAGTTCTACTACATAAATTTTAAGTAGAAATAATTACGTGGAATACAAAGTTCCTGACAATTTATTTTTCATTCCTTCCTTCCTTATTTCCATTACAATCACTGCAAAGCAACAGATACTGCAGTACTAAGCCATTTAACTTATATTTTGGGGAATAGCATCACAACATATTACACAATGCATCACACCAAAGCTGTGATAAGGCCTATAAAGCACATAGTAAAGTGCACACCAACTTCAGGAGCTGTTTTTCCCTTCACTGTTTCACAGTAGACCTGAGAAAGAACTGAAGGAAGGGACAGCCTTTATTCAGATTTTACATTCTCAGTCTCTTCACCATGCACTAGCACACACAGAAGTCACGTAGTACTTGGTTAAAGAACATAACACAGAAGAAATCCTATTCTACTCGAGAAAAAAAGTATACATCTAAAGTATACATCTCTTTTTTATGTACACATTGTATACAAACCATGATATGTTAGTAAATGCCCTGACAGTTACTTAAATGAAATACATGGTTGTGTCCTTGTTTCCTACCTTCATGTTAAACATTCAGACAGGTTTATGGTTTTTGGCCTAAACTGTATAGGACTTCTGTTCTTAAAAAAACGTAATAATAGATGTTCTCTTGACAAGCTCGTATAACTCACACTTTCATATAAAAGTACCAAATTTCCAGGAAAGCCTCCTGATAGATTCTCCTTAATGTACAATGAAGGCTTACAGTTAGTTCTCTATTCTTAATGCGTTGTGTCCCCATCCTCCACTATTATCAAACAACATATGGCATATTCCTAAACTGAGGGCCGAGAGGGAGGACTTATTTTATGGCACTCAGTCACAGAGCTCCAATAAAAATCAGCTAGTGACATGCAGGCACATCTTGCCATTTGGGGTTCAGCCTTGCAGGGCAAACAAGTCAGTTTAACAAGTGATTGTCTATCAGTAAGAGACAATACAAGAGACCATTCTCAGGTACCTTGCCAATACACACATGTCTTATCCTGCTCTGCACCCAAGTCAGTTAAGAGAGCCCAATAAACTTCCTAGGAAAATAGTTACTATTTGTTTCTGAAGTCACTTGATCGTACAGGTCTCTGCTTAGATATAAATACCTACTAATGCACTATACAACTAAGAGCTCTGTAGCAGATTTACCAAAACAATCATTATTATTGTGATAATTCACTATAATCCATTCATACCCACACAAATTCACATGCTGTCTCTCAGAGAGAAAAAAAAAAGAAAAAAGAAACAGTGTCATATTCCATACAAAAAACCTGTCCCTAAGAGAAAAGGCAGTTTTTAAACACTTAAGAAGTTTTGCTGTAAACATGTAAGATCTTATAACTGTATATATTTATTATACAGCATAACTTACTAACACTCGGATTTATGGGAAATACTTCACAATTTAGAATTCATTCTGTGTGTTTGAATTTGTGGATGTGTCTGATGAGATAAGTCTTTTTAAAAGCCTTGCTGTATCAGTGTGACTGCTCAGGATTTTCTGAAAATCCAGCTTCAGAATTGCAACTCTTTCCTCTCTTCAAAAATCACTATTAAAAGCACTGCATTTGCATTACTTAAAATGCTATTTTTCTAATACAGCAGAAGCTGAGTAAAATACATTTATCAAAATTGGTAGCTATTTGGTTTAAAAAATCCTACCGATTAACATTGCTATGATGTATTGTTTTTTTCCTCAGTGGTTAGTAAGGGCATGTAGAGCAGTAGGAGCTTGGGCTTATGGTTGTAAAAGAGAGAAAAATATTCTAATTGGGTAAAAAAATATAGACTTCTACACTGTCAAAGTATTATTTCCATTTAGCTTCAACGTTCACTAACATATAACTTCAGCAAGTTAAGACAAACTGGATACCTGTGCAGTAGAAGCAGCTTCAAAGTAACAACTGTATTTGGAGGGGGAAAAAAAAAGCTTTGCGTAAGCTTTTAGATAAGTAAAAGGCTGAAAGTAGATAATAAGTTATATTCTTAAAAACAGAAGTATTTTTTATTAGGTACATAATAGGCTCAGCACATAGCACTGGTACAAGAGTCTTAATGAATGCTTATGGGAGCTTCTATGTTACAAATATTAAAAGTGATTAACATGCATTTTGAAAAGGTTTTAATAAGTGAAGAAATCATGCCTCTCGTTGTATACCCCCAAGATACACAGATTTTCCAGATGAGTTTTAGATAAGCCCAGAATGAATAGAAATTCAGGGACAATGATGGACTTAAAGCTCAAACCACTACTGCATTTAGTGCCCAAGTCACACCAAATTCCCAGTGTAGGCACTTAAGTCTCATATGTCTTTTTTGAATATGCTTATCTGTCACCTAACTGGAAGCATCCGGAAGTGCCTACATTTTACAAATATATTTCCCAAGTAAGTTTAAAGTTCTGCTTCTGGTTGTGCTCAGAAAATATACAGTTTAAGCACAAGCATCTCAATAACTGTTTTAGACAAGCCTGTCTTCATCCACGTACATCATCTAAGGGCTCCAATCAGTTGACTAACCTTGATGAATACTTAAAGCATGGAGAAAACAGCCAAGGGAGGTAGACCTTTCCCTTTTAAGTAAAGTAGTGTAGCCTCTAGGCCACCTCCAGAAGATGCAAGATCTCTTCTGCCTCAAGCAATTTACAGCCACATACTATCACCTCCCAATAGCCCCAGCCATCAGCCGATAGCACATTCTAGCCCTGAGATACTGGAAAAAGTTGAAATATAGCTCCATCAGAAGAGTGAGACCTAGGACACACTTTTCGAATGGGCAATTGGGGCAGCTGCTTCATCAGCCTCAGCTGTCGGGAATCTAGTGCTTAGGAACCGAATTGTTCCATGCATTTCACAGACAGCTCCATCAGCTATATCTAAGCCATGAATTCTGTCACAGCAGCTATGTGTGGATGCACGCCGTGTGCTGTGGATTTAGTCATCACTGCTGCCAGTTCTAAACCAAGCTTTTGTAACTGAGCAGGTGCCACCTATTAAAAACGCCCAGCAGGTAAATATGTTAAGCCTCTAAGTAAAGGCTGTCAATAGCACAGTTATTCTTTCATTCTAGGTTACCCTTTCTATTTTCCTCATTTGTCATTTTTATCTTAGTTTTCCTTCTAACCATCTCCTCCACTCATTTATTTACTGAATGGCTCATCTTCCATCATTCATCTTCCTTTCCAGCCTTCCTTTCAAAACTCTCCTTTTACCTCCTTTTTCAAGAAGACTACGACTGAAATAGAAAATGACAAAACATTTACACATTGTTTCTGCACTCTCTTAGAAAATGTATGAACTCCTGACTGCCCAGGAGAACAAATGGAAATGACAATGAACTTATGATTACAAAAGAAAAAGTTCTATAAGGCTAAACAGCAGTGAAATATGTAACATTTCTAGCCTCTTTTTTTTTTTTTTTTTTTTTTTTAAAGACTGCATTTATGCTTTTTCTGATAGATTCTTTTGATGGAATACCATCCTGACTGATCCTGGTCAAACAAAAATATGAGGAAAAAAAGCACATTTAAATAAATGTTAGAGATTCAATAGCTAAATACTGGGGAATAAAAGACAAATATAAAAGCTCAAATCCAGTGTCAAGGGTAACTAGTAGAAAGGATGTTACAGCAATTGAGAGACCCTGGACATTTCTTAGGGAATAATTTAATAAATTCTGTAAATTGCAAAAGGCACTAGGCAGAATGTTACAAAGCCCCACAGAGAATCTTCCAAGAATTCATAACGCAGAAATAATATGCATTAACTAAGATGAAGATTTAAAGAGCTGTGGATAAGAAAAGAACCTTAGCGCCCAAAGGCGAGTATAATATTCACTATAAAACTAATTAAAGGCCTGTCTCTTTGGTACCTTATTATAGCGCCCTATGTAGTGGTAAGATCTTGCTCCTTAGGAGCTCAGATAACACAGAAGATGCTGCACTCCTGTAAGTTCCCTGACTTTGGTATGACAGGAAGAAACTAATCTAAGCCAAAGACAATTTGCTAACAGGATTCACTAAGGATATTTCAGTAACATCCTTCTGAAATCTAGGAGGAAAAAAAAAAAAAAAAGGGAAAAAAAAAAAGTGTTTAAATGAAAGATAAAGTTCAGTATCAGCAAGTGACAGACAGGTGAGTTAGATAAAATTAGTAGCATGCGGCTGAATTCCCATCTAAGCCGATATCTCCTTTTTCTTAAATTCTGATATTGCTAATAATAAACTAAGCACCACTGCCTTTCTTTAATTATTAAATTTTGTTTATGGGGCACTAGCACTGGCAAAAATATCTTATCTCTGAAAGGAAGGAATCTAGGGAAAACATCCAGAGACAGAAAACACTCAGGGAAAAATTTAGATGGGTTAGATTCTGGCAATAATTCACAATAAATTTAATATATCTCCCTCTCATCCCTAGGAAGGATAAGTTGATTTATTCAAATATTAACAAGGCACTGTATTTATATGAGTGTATATATGTATGTATACATTGTAATAATAAATATATACCTAAAACCATACATAATACCTCTATGTTTCAGTGAACAAAAAATTACTGCTCCGATGTGTGAAAAACAGAAGTGATAACATTATAGATGTCTCGTAGCTTTAAGATGTATATGGATTTACTTAAGGTGTGCATATATTTAGAAAAAAGGGAGTTCAATCTCAAAGTTGTTCTTCTCGTTTCCAGCCTAAAAATCTCCTACATTTTGCTTCTATATTTCATATCTAAAATGCAGTTGCAGAACTAATTACAGAGCATTTGAGTTTATAGGGAATTTGCATTTCATACACAATAGCAAAATTTGGCATTCCCTAAGAACTGGATTTCATAACTACTAACATTTGCTAATCACAATGTATACAGTGTATACATATACACCATGTGCATGGATAGGAATAAGCCCTGGGAGACCACACCGTGTCCTCTCCTCACCCACAGACCAAGGCCACCTGTATGCAATGGTAAAACCCGCCAGCAAACTTCGTATTGCAGCTTGACTTTTCTCTGACATTCTTCTTTTTACTGTAGTAAAGAACAAAAAAAAAACAAGAATCATTATAGTCACTCCAAAAATTTGTATGAGGAATAAAGATAGCAAAGCACCCTCTCACACATCCTCCTTCCTACCTGTTACTTGATATTGAACATGATTACTATATGGCCCTGGACTTCTATTAAATCTTACTAAAGCTCTCTCAAATGAGGTAATACTATGGAAAATGTGATCTTCACTGTAAAATTAGCAGGCTTTTGATTCATATAACTGAGTGATAAAACATAATGCATGATTTATTGATATTCTCAAAAAAAATCAGCTCAGATTTAGAGATTATCCATTAGACAAAGCTTCAGCATCCAGAAAGATGTCCAAGAACCAATCATCTCCTCATATGGGTTAGCAGTAAAATGTAATACACAACTACAGACCTTTCCGTGAAAATGCATACAAATCCTTATATTTTCTCCTTGGACATCCCAAGTTTCAGTTTCTAAGGAAAAATATCTTACAGAGGCTCAGGGAGGTTTCAGAGACGACTAAGCTGCTGAATGAGCATCAGTGAACTCCATGAAGATAGAGGCCGATATTTGCTTCCTCACTTAAGAAGTAGCTGAGATTAATAAAAGGATATGAAGAGTTACTACTTGAAGTGTCAACTATCACCTGCTTTTACACATCTTGAACTCATTGTAGAACTCGATGCAGCAATCTACGTAATGCCAGCTATGCACTCAATAGATATCCATTAGGAAGTTTTCCTGGACCGGCAAAAATGGCAGAAGAACTCTTTTGAACTGATCTTGATCACATTTCTTCTGTCAGTATTTTTAAGTTATTGGCTGTCCCTGAATAGATTAGCTTAGTTCCAGAGATTAAGAAATACTCAGTAGACAAATGTTTTGCCCCTGGAGTGGATTAGTGGCATGTATCTGTCACAGAAGCAATTCCATATAAACCTCTCATTAGAAGTACAGTGTGGAGCTATGGAAATTGTGTGCAATGAAAAATTATGCTCTTACACTTTGAGGGAAGGCTCAGTCCTCCAAAATGCTGAGATGTTCTTCGAAGCACAGAACCTGATCTCCCAGTGCTTTCCATGGGCATTAATGATGCTCAGCACGTTGCAAGAGGAAGCTGTAATGCCCTCCAAAATTTGCTACCAAGCTTCATGTCTTTCAAAGCTTTCACACTTCCAAGGGGATCGTCTGCCTTATTGATAGACCTGGTTTTCTACAAATCACTAAATTATTCAACTGTAGGCCCACTTGCAAAAATAGAGATTGTGGTGGAGGCAGTGACTTTTGTGAGTGATTCCTAGTGCAACCAATGGGTTATCAAAAAATATTTCATAGATGATAGAAAAAGGCCAAAGTATAAAGAAAAGTTATATGACTAAGAGGCACTATGAGCCATTTTGAAAGCCCATGAAGCAGCAGTCAGTGACCCAGAATAACATTGCTGGGAAAGTCTGTACAGAGGAAGGTTAAAAAAGAAAGAAAGAAACAAAAACTCAAAAAAACTTTTCAGTACTCAGTGACTCTCATATGGATTTATCTTGCCTCAAATTCTCCAAAACAAAACACTGGAGGTGCTACAATTTAAGTTCAAGGATATACTTGTTACTAAATATGCAAGGCTGGTACTATCAACATTTGATCTGCCAGTATGATTTCTTCAGAAGCTGAGGAAATAATCTCATCCTGTTCCAAACCTGGAGAAATCTGAACCTGAATCAGTTCCCATGCAAGAGCAGCTAAACAGGTCAAAACCGAGGCAAGCAAAATCCATTGGCATGCTGTCTCTCTACTTGGCTCAGACCTCCTCAGTATCAAGTGCAATAGCAAAGCACTCACCAAGCACTTTAAGTAGTTTTTTTTATCAAGCCATAAAACATTATTGGGTTAAATTTGGGCTTCAGCATCTTATGGCAGCTTAAATAGACCCAACATGGTTCCAGCAAGGGAGACGATGAAAATAAGTCCTAAGCACAGAGTTACCTCTACAGAAGCTACCAAAATCTGACCAAAAATAGGACAGTCTTACAGCACAAGGAGAAGGTACAGTGGAATAGTGTGGACTCTGGAAGAATATAACTAACTATCTCCAGTTGCAAAAACAATTACACAAACTAAAGGGGGCGGGGGAGAAGTAACATATTAACACTTCTGAAAAAAAAAAAGTTTGTCTAATGATGAAGACAAGCTGCCTCTTTTTTCCCTAAGGATTTTGTGTTCCCTTGCTCAAGTAAAGGATTTTTTAGTTTGAATAAAGAACTGAACATTTTAATTTTCTCAGTGCCAAGTTATTAGCTGCCATCATTGTGATGAAGTTGCTGTCACTACTGTGGCCTCCCTTACTAAATAGTGAAGTGAAACCCTATTTCAGTAACATAAAAACTTTCTTGAAAGTCATGGTGCTTAATCAGGAGTATATTTATCAGAGGAGAGACTTAAGAGTGCTATGCACTCTTTGCTCTAAGCATTGAGTCATTAATTTTCACTTTTTCTTCAAAAAACAAACAAAAAAAGAACACAGTTCAAAGGAATACTCATCACAGGTGATCTGAATGTGGTGTTTCTGAATTATGTACATTCATTTTTCTTGCTGATTCTACTCTTTAATAATCATTCCTTTGTTCACTGCCACATACACTATCACAAAAAAAAAAAACCAAACCCCACACATACACCAAACAAAACTACAGTTATGTTATGACAGATTAAGTGTGTATTTCTTTCAAATCAGCTTGTTAAAAGCACTAACCATCTGAATTGGTGATGTCATGGTTTAACCCAGCAGGCACCTAAACACAGCCGATCGCTCTCTCCCTCCCCACAGTGGGATGAGGGAGAGAATTCGAAAAAAGGTGAAACTCATGGGTTGGGATAAAGACAATTTAACAGGACAGAAAAGGAAGAGAAAATAGTAACAATGATAAAAGAATATACAAAACAAGTGATGCACAACGCAATTGCTCACCACCCACTGACCAATGCCCAGCCAGTTCCTGAGCAGCGGCCGTGCCCCAGTGGCCAACTCCCCCTAGTTTTTTTGTTCAGCATGACATCATATGGTATGGCATAGCCCTTTGGCCAGTCTGGGTCAGCTGTCCTGGCTGCGCCCCCTCCCAGCTTCTTGTGCACCTCCAGCCTCCTCACTGGCAGGGCAGTATGAGAAGCTGAAAAGTCCTTGACGTAGTGTAAGCATCACTCAGCAACAACTAAAACATCCGTGTGTTATCGTCATTATTCTCATCCTAAATCCAAAACACAGTACTATACCAGCTGCTAGGAAGAAAATCAACTCTATCCCAGGCAAAACTAGGACAGGTGATTAAAAGGAAATAATGAAAATTACCCCATGGTACTCAGATGATTTGACCTCAGGATTTTGGAACGGTAGTTTGGGTTTCAGATTTTGTATACAAGAAAACGCCAAAATGTGTGTATTTTAACAGTCCATTTTCAATTCCTTTTGCTGCACAGAAAGACATCTGTTCTGCCAAAAAAATGAGAATTTAACCACACACCCCCTAAGAAAACTGCAGAAAGGCTAGGAAATTACCTTTCACAAGCTTCAGAGTTTCAGATTAAAAACTACCATATGCCAGCTACAGGCAACATCTCTGTATTCACCTTCTGTAAGAACAATGTAAGTTTGATCTCTCCTGCCATCATCAGGCAAACCTACAAGAGGAACAACATGCAGTGCTACAATGAAATGCATTACTTCACTCTCTCAGCTTAGGTTATTTCACTTACACCAGGAAAAAATAAAACAATGCAAGCTAAAATTAAAAGTCAAAGATGAGTAACTCTCTCAAAATCCATGCACTTATCAACCTCAGTTCATTATGAGGTCAGCTAATTAGAAATGTTTCATGGAGACATCAATAATTTTAGCCAGATCTCTTAATGGTTTGGGGTTTTTTTGCCAATTTGGCTAGATGTTTGAAAATATAATCAACTGGCTAAACAGAATTTCAGCTAAGATACATGCTTTAATTATAGCAACTTCAAATAAGTTGCCAACTTGGCTCATATGACAAAAACCTTTTCCAAATTGAGTATTATGCCATCGCATCATTAGTACCACAGTTAAAATGCATCACTTGGGTCAAAAGAAGCAAAGGTATTGAAAGACTTCCACAAAAACCCAAACAAAAACATTTTAATTAATGTAATGAATATCTCAAGAGTTCTAGCAAATTGTCTGATACACAAAGGTGGTAAGTAGCAAAATGTTGGCAAGAGAATAATCCTAGGAGCAATTTTTTCTTTGCTCTTACTGATTCATTCTTTTTTTTTTTTTTCCAACAATAGGTGAGCTGCTCATTTTAAGTAGTCTTCTAGGGAGAAAAAAATCACTTTCCTTCCATATTTTATTATTTCTGGTTATGATTTCCAGAATTGCCTCATGATTCTGAATGTCTACATTTTTTAAGTGTCTACTTTGAAAGATATCAAGGGAACTAGCTTTTCAGATCTGCTAAGACAATTATGTTTGGGTATCCAAGAAACATAAAGGCACAAAATCATCAGCTTTCATATTGTGTGCCTAAAATTACTTAAATTGATTTGACTTACTCCCAAATGACTAATGATCTACAGAAAGCAGTTTGAAATTTTGAGAAAAGTTCTAAAGAAATAAAAGCAGAAGTCTAAAACTGGTATAGAACTAAAAAAATCAGCAAGGTTTCAAAGAGTTATTTCTGTTCACCTGAGGCAGACTTTGCAGTCAGTCTCAGGAACACTGATGCATCAGTGGTTCAAACTCTGATATTTCCTACAAGCTAATGTACAGAAGTACCATTTTCTAAAGTGTAATTGCATAAAGCATTTCTAAAAGAGTAATAGAAGACTTTCAGGTTATCCATCAAAGGAAATCTAGTGAGAAATAAAATGTACTTGGTTGAAAATGAGGATAGTCTGTCACATTAGGCACCACTGCCCTCTTCAGTCAGGCAGACATCAATTTCATATATTTTGTTTAGAGAACTTTGCCTGATGATTTACCACCAAAATACTAAAAAGGCAACCTTTATTTTTACTTTAGGGAATGTTTTTCTCATAGCAGCAAGATGTGATGTGGCATTTCATTCAAACACCAAAAATAAATATTTTGCTGTAATGTCGTTTGCCGATTTGACATATGAATGTACACTATGAAGACAACATATAGATCTTCACATACTTAACACTTCCTCTCATTCATATATGGATTTGAGAAATGTGCTCTCTTTATGGGGAAAGACTGCATTGCAAAGAAAAACAAGGCACTCATGGTTTTCATTCACTTCATACCTGACAGGGCTACTAAAGAATCACGCACCTTAAAAGGAAGACTTCAATAGACTTGTAACAACTGGTTAATGAAGATAAAACCTTATATAAATAAAATACTTTTTTAAAAGTCAGAACTTCTTCCATGATATTGCCTAACTAGTATGCAATAATACATGACTAACACTGGGAATTTTTTCTTAAGGTGAAAACATATACTTTGCAAGCAAAATCTCACACCTGAGATTTGAGAGTTTCCAGGTACACTGCAATAAAAAGACAGCACTGAAAATCCAAACAGTCCAAATAGAGGTCTAGATGTCAGGAGACTCTTAATTCAGTCCTTGTTTTTCTTATTCACATCACTTAAGAATTGAATCTTGATTTAAGATACAGCCAATCTTTCAACACAAGGCAGCATGAAAGTAAATACTAGTTAAACCTTCCTTTTTTCCCAACAGAAAGAAAAGCCATTTTACTTCTCTCAGCTTCAATTTCTTTCTTTTTATAAAATGGAAATATGCTGTATTAATTATCATCATTTCATCATTCATTTTTCATCTCTCGACTTTCAGAGATGGAGAAAATTCAGCTATTATCTGGAAGCATGTCATACTAAGAAGGGACTTCTACCTAAGATTCTGAGCAACCTTGAAACAAATCATTAGAGCAAAAACAAAATTGCACAGCAGCTTATCTCCAAGAGCCAGCAGAACACAAAATCCAACAAAACACTCCCTCTCATGCAGATCTAATTCCCCAACATCTCCTTTTGCAGTAAGCTATCCAGATAGACACATCATTGTGCTTGGCACAAAAGTCAATAGGCTCTAGATATATCAGATCCTATTTCAGAGGTGCAGGAATTACAGAAGCAGCACACTTAACTGCACCAGGCTTTAGAAAGCACAATATTCATCCTTATATGCTGAAAGTGGCATATGGGAGAATAAAGGCTTCAAATCAGCTCATCACAGCCCATTATAGGAAGTTATAACCACTACTAGCAAACTTTAGAGAGTTCTTGCACTTTCCTTCCAAAAACTGCAATCACATTTTCACTGGACTTGGATGGCTTCTCTGATTTGCAGACAAAGGTCCAGCAACATTAAAGCTGTCCAGCTGTCTTCATTCTAAAGCAGATTTTTCTTAATTCAACTACTTATCTTAAAAAGTTGGCTTGGACCTAGAAGCAATACAGAGGTATTTTGTGTTGTGCTAACTGCAAATGTTACTAATTTCCTTACAGCAAATTACAAGCTCAGGTACCTTAGGAGCTCGGTACAATGATTGCTTAGACAAGCTCAGACAAGCCAGTTCAGATTCAGCAGCACAGGCTCATAGTCCAGTCCTGTAGGATGCAGCTGCTCCTACAGAAAGCCCTTCAGGTATCTCCCAGCCCTGGTAAGGTTTTTAGCTTCTGTGCAACACTGTATGAACACAGCAAACCCAAGCTGACTGACCTTACATATGCATGTAGCACAATGCTCTCAAGTGAAAAAGTCATTCAGACACTAGGGGAAACAATGCACAGATGCATTGGCTGGTTCCCGAATTGCAGGTACAGTATTATTTGCAGTATCTACGATCAAAAATGAGCTGTTGTGTAGCCTACTGAGGCAGTTTAAGTGTGAATGCCAATGAAGGGAACTGGTGACCATTCCTCAACCTTTTCCACTTGTAGTCAGACATACAAAAAGTTCAGTTAAAGTCTGGTGCAAACAATGAAAGCACAAGTAGACTGTGAACCTTTAATACTTTTAGTCCTGCGTACATCTCTTTTTTCAGTATGGCATCTGTCTGGCAGCTTTCTTTTATATGCTTACTTCATTAAGATGCATTGCAGGCATTTCTTCCATCTGTCAGGAATATTAGGCAATAGCAAGTAGTTAATTAATGTTAAGATAACCCCCATGTGAAAAAAATACTTTTTCTTTTGGTTTCATCACAGCTGCATCTGTATTTAATAGATTTTAAAATTGCATCTCTGTCTAGTTCATTTATCTCTCTTTCTCCCCCTCTTCTTTCCAATGACTCGTTCCACAGTTCTGACTACCCACTGAACACATTTCTCTCTCTACTCTCACTCCTGCCATTTTTTATATGTAAAATATGGGTAGGGCAAGGAAAAAGATCAGTTAGGATATGATTCCAAGAGAGCCAACATAGCATTGACACAAGATGGTAAAAAAGAAAATTTTATTCTTTAATGGTTCAACTGAATATCCATTTGTGATTTCTACGACAGAAGAAAGTTAACAGCTTCAGAAAATAAAGCACATCTAACCTATGAATCTAGAGTTATTTTAAATTATAAAAAGACTCTATGTACATTTGCACTCCCCTGCACATACATCTCTATGCCCTAAACCAAGCCTTCTATCTATTTTGGGTACTTGTAGGCTGTAAAGTTTGGATGAGCTTTTGCATGATACAAACAGCTTTGTAAAAAGAAAAAAAAAAAAAAAAAAAACTACAGTGAAAATTAAAAAAAATTGGGAACAATAGAAACTGTACCCTTTTTGTCCATCACACTATACCCACCAGTATACACATTTGTGGTCCATCACACTATACCCACCAGTAAAAATACTCAATAAACATATTTCCAGAAAAATCTTCCAAACCACTTTACAACCCTGAAACAATACATAAGTCTGAAGCTTCAGAATTCCATAATTCATTTTTTAAAAAAGAGAACACATGAGAAAAGCTTTTTTGTCATTATTCTGTCTCTAATAACATTTTAGAAACCAGCAATAAAGTCAGAACTGCTTCAAGTCATTTACTGAGAATTTGAAAGAGGGCTAAGTGAATTGTGTTCTTAATCATCACGTTTTACCTAGATCAATAAAGTTGATCTAGTTGGAATTTCAAACAATAGCTTATCTGTAGTTCAGTTTCCTTTTTTTCGCTAAAACTAAATGCATAGAAGATATTGCTCATATTTACTTGGCAATGCACAGGGCTACATAAGACCAGAGGAAATGACTGACAGGGTCAGACCAATGGATAATCCAGCACCTATTTCTTCTGTCTTCAACAGCGGCAAACAGAGATGTCATTTAGGGAGCAAACACAAGCCTAGGTCACAATCTGTTGTCACTCCCCTGCAGAAATCCACTCCACTCCACAGAAATCCACAGCCTTTGTACTAGAAAAATTGTTTACTCTCATTCTTTAGGCTGCAAATTTAACTTTACAACAGTCTGGTTCTCTCACTGTTGTGACTGAGGAAGCATCCGTCTCCATAGCATTATTGCCAGCATATCTGACTGCATCCTGCATTTGCCTCTGTATTTGCTTCTCTGTCATTTCTTCCATATGAGTTGACATAGCCAGTCTTCATCATTACTTCCCACCTCTCCTCTCCAACTACTGGGATTACCTAATAGCTCCAGAGCTTTCTTCCTGAACAGCAGAAGAGCAGCTTGGTGGACAGCAGGACAGACAACACAAGCAGCAAGGCCAGGGCTAGCAGGGAGGGTGCTCAGTCTCCATGCTCTGCGCAACAGCAGCCTGTCACAGAAGCTGCCCTGTGGACCAGAAAGAATCCACAGCTACTTCCAGCTGGATTCTTCTCGCTCTCACCTGTTGTCATGAGTTTGCCACCCCTCTCAGACTGGAACTTCACACCAATGTCTTCTTCACTTGTTCCTAAAGCCAGTCTTGCTAGAATTAGTAGGAAAAGGAAGGCAAGGACCTATTAAAAGTTTTCACTGTTTGCAAATTGCCTTAGTAGTAGACATTTTGTCATTGCTAAGTAGAATTACAAAACTCTTGTGTTTTTAACAAACCTATTTGATTTTAGCTTCAGACTAGATTTTCAAAGTGGTTACATGCATGAATGATTCAAATGTGTGCCTAAGAGGATTATCAGACATATCTAGAGAGAGATTGAAATTAGCAGGGAAAAAAGAGTTAGCTGCTTTTTTGAAAGCCTATTCTCATCCTTTATCTCATAAACATCTTTGTGGCCTACCTTTATCATTCAGTATTATAGATTTCTATTATCATCTAAAGTCTCACTCACTCTGTGATCAATAACTGTTTTTCTAGCACTGAAATGAAAAGCAAGTTTCTTCCTATATTACAAGTGCACACAAATACGTGACACATTCCATATCAACATAACTATGTACCTGTGACTGGGAATGCCACCAGCTTTTCCTCATTGGTTGGAGATGAGGATATGTATACACACACACACTTTATGAAAAAAATCCTTTTTATTTCATCTTTCTTTGTATTTTCCCTTTTGATTATATTTTCCTTTGAAAATCAGTATCACAACAAAGACTCTCTAGTTCCTATTTACATTATTCCTTGAGACTAGGGTGCACATATCAGGTGTCTCTCAGAATGCATTTATGAAAAGCCAGAAGTAGTGTTAGAAATGCCACTTTTTTAAGTAGCCCCCAATGACCGATGATACTGGATTTTGAAAGCACTATATAGCGAACTACAGACATCCATAGCACTAACAGCAAGTGTGGAAGCACTTAAGAGGTAAGAGGGAAGTTTGTGATAGGCTAGGGAGCATTAATGCTGTTTTAAATGACATGACAATCCCGCAATGCAACTTTTGACACTGTATGCTTTCTGCAAACTGGACTGAAGATGCACAGGTTAACAGCAGCTCTTCGCAAATGCTGCCTGCAGAATTCTGACCGTATCACACACTTGAAGAAAATCTTTAACATGAAATATCATCGGGAAATTTCAACTAGAAAATCAACTCATAGTGATCACCCAAACTCAACAGGTACCTTTCAAATCACCTTCCTGTTTCCTCCTGGCAGCATCAGAACTAGCTTTGCTAGTATACAAAGAACTGACAATCCTTCCCTTAAGCAAAAAAAAAAAAAAAACAAAGGCAGACACACACTTATCTCTGTGTCCTCAAAAATAAGAAACGTGAAGACAGGAAAAGATTAAAGTGAGGAGCAAGACTTCTGTTCAGGAGGGAAACTATATGAAATGGGAAAACTTGTTAATAATTGCAGCAGGAATTCTTCCTGGCACACACGTAAAGCAAAGACAACATTTCGTGAATGGATCCGCTTAGCCCAGGTTTGTCTGTGGGGAGAGAGAAAGAAAGTCAATGGTTGAAAATTTGGCTCCTCAGAGGGTTCATTAGATCCTTCACTGAGAAAAAAATTAATTGGGGATGCCGAAGGTTGGCAGGATGGGATTAAAAGAGATGCTTACGGCTCTCCAATACTGTGGTCTGGCACTCCTCTCAACAAAATAAAAAGGTAAATATAAACCACATTTTTGGCCTGCATCAGAGCGAAATAGCAGTGTTAGAGCTCAGTTCCATCTTGTTCCTGTCCTGACATGTTTCTGAGGCAGCAGCAAAACATGTAAATATGTTGGAGTACCTAGCTTAGCGCTTCAACTTCATGTCTAGCTAGAAATCCCTGCACCTCTGCCAGAGGTTGTTACCAATACAGATCTATTAGTACAACTATGTAAGTCTTTAAGTGCAGGTAGGCTTCTTCAGCCTCCTTCACCTTCGCAGCCTACCTTACATCCAGCTGTAATAATGGGTCTTAAAACTAGGAGATGCTGCCACTGATGGGCAGGGATATTCCATATTACAACAAAGATCAGAACCATGCTCTGTTTTGAAAGGGATACAGAAGGACACCAAAAGGGATACTTTTGAAAGGGACAGTGTAAGTAACAACCATGCCTGGTACAAATGTTAGGCAGCATACAAATTAGTTAAGATTACTGTTAAATCCAAGTTCTACTTACTTTACATGCAAATCTCTCAACATTGCAAGGTTTAAGAATACAAGACTTACTTCAAATTATGATCCATTGCCTTCATAAAATGGCTGCAAATAATTGATCATGTACAAGCATGTACAAGCAGACTACCTGTACATCACATAAACTGATGAGTTACTCAGAGCATGAGCAGGAGGCTTCTTCTGGGATTTCTGCACATCTGTCATCTCAGAAACCCAAAAGAAGGGATAGACAGCTATGTGCAAAGCAGCAGAATTATAGACTCCTGCTTTTAAAGGTACTCTACAGCCAAAATAAGTAGAACTATAAAGTCTATTAGCATTTCTGATATCATCAGTAAGAACAGCAAATGAATTAACTCACCACAAGCAGACTGCAGGTAGCTAGGCCACAGCCACTGACTGGTGGTGTAGAAAGAATTGACCTCCAAATTTATGAGCATCTATAATAGACTTTAAATTAACATAACCAGCTTTTAAAGGAACTGTTTTAGATTCATCAGTGAACAACTCCACCATTGACGAGATCCCTGCTTACATAAGACATTGTCCTTGCTTCCTAACACAAGTACCAACAGTTTGACTCTCCACCATCTTACAGTCATAACCAGAAAACAACATTAGGAAAGACATGCATGCCTATGATGTGGCTGAAGTTATGCCTGCAGCTGGTATAGACATTTCCAAGACATTTTTAAACTACGTAAATTTGGTACAGCTGGCAGAGAAGTGTTGACAGAAGGACCTGCAGTTGGGCCCACTGCCTGAGTGTTTAGAAATTCTCAGGTAAGTTTTGGCAACCATAGTGGCAAAAGGGGCAAGGTTGCTGCTGTTACCAGAGATACACCCAACTTAGCAAGCTGCAGTCAAACATGTGAATAGAGTTTGTGTGGACTGAAGTATAAACTTATTCACTGAACACTGGGTGCAAGGCAAGGACTGAATCCACTGTACACTAAAATGGCAATGAAACTAGAGGTCTTGTATACAGTGTCACAGAGCTGCTTTTCATGCAACTCACATATCAGCAGATGTTCGTTTTGGCAGAAAGATCATTGCAATAGGCTGCTGTTAATAAGTCAATTATTACAAATCTCAAAAACCGTCAAGACAGCCATCAATACAACCTGTAGAGATCCATCATGCAAAAGCATGATGACAGTTACAATTCTACTTCTGTAACATAATCTTTTAGATGCAAATCTTTTTTTCCAGTGGTGTACAGTCATTTCCTCTGAAAATTGACTGATTTTGCTATAGGCAGAGTTTAGGAATGAGAAACTTTTCTCAAAATTATGGAGATAGTATTTTCTAATCACTTGGGTCTAGTTTCCTTACAGAAAGACTAATTGGCAATTATTCCAAACTGGTAATTTGGCTCCATAGTGACTAATGATATTCTTTTTTCAAAAAAATAGTTCCATGTGTTGCAGGAGGTTTATTACAGAGAAAAACAAGACAAAAATTGCTCATTTAGAAATAGAATTCTATCAGACTTTCATATGTTGATCTGCTTAAACCAGAAAAATACCTATCTTCTCTAAGTATGAACACACAAATAGTTCTAGACCAATAGCTGTCCTTTTCTTAAAAAAGGAATTAAACTCTGGGTTGTGTCTTCCAAGAAATACATTGATTTTATTCCCAAAGTTAACTTATGTTCTCATCAGAACAACTTTTATGACTGAAAACCATTTACACCACAGGGACAAATATGAGCTCTTGGAAGCATCCTTGAAATATGAGTATGTCTGATGTTGTAGTCTTTTGAAATAGATCTGCTGCTTAAACATAATGAATCATGGTAGTCTTTGGGAGCCTGGAAACACCACAAGGTAACTGACATACATCACAGGGCAAATAAATAAATCTGCAAGTTTCCTTTTGCACCACTGTAAAATGATATATATTGCTGTTCAGAATCAATAGGGCTAAAACCCAAAAATATGAAGGTATCTTAAGATCCAGACTGGAACAGCGCAATCCTGTATAAATCTGTCACCACACAGAAATAAAAAAGCTAACTCCAAAAGAGAGGAAGGCTTATTAGCTCAAGCGCTATACTAGGCTAACATAGATGATTCTCAGACCAAATTACTATCTTCATACAGCTCAGCTTGGTGCCACATAGACACAACTTGGTTGAGGCTCACTCAAGTACAGCTGAAAATGCTCCACTACCGAACTAAAAACTGATGAAAATTTGTCTTTACTAGTGAAGATCTCAAGTAGCCAATGGGTAATTTCCAGTAAGCCAGTTGTGTTCAAATTGTTTATATTTTTCTTCTGTTTGCATTTCTCTCAAATACTGTGCTCTGCAAAAGCCTAGTGCAATGGTCAGCTCTACCACTACTCTTGAGGGAACACAGACCTGCAAGAGGTGAGGTAAGGTCATATTTGCTGTAGTAATCACAGCAAACTGAAAGGATCAGGAGCTTTATATTGAGTCAGGAGGGACAAAGAAATGAGTCACTACTCCATAAATCACAAAATCTTGAAAGAGACAGATGGAAGGAGTTTCAGAGGTCACCTAAGGCATCTCCTTGCCCAAGAGCAGAGAAAATGATGTGCATTCTTATACAAAAGTTATTTAATCTGTTCTTAAAATCTTCTACACTTGTCATGACTGGAGGCCTGCAAGTAGAAGGCACCCTGGATGATCTCTCTTCAGAGATCTTATTAATTCCAAAACAGTGACAAAACAAAAGGTTATGAAAGAAAGGTTGCAGAAAAAAATCACTGCAAAAGAACGAAGCCAGCACAGTTTTAAGCTTCTTGGTTTTATTTTTTTAAATACTTCCCAGCTTTGATCTTTCTCTCACATTTGTTCTTTGCGAAACCCTGAGTTGGGATATCTAGGGACAATACTAGTCAAACTACGGCAACCAGTGTTGCAAAGAACTGAAAAGTATTCAGATGACTTATGTTTAATGATTGAGTGTTTTAGGGATTAAACCTATATAGTGAACGAAAAAGTTAGTTCATTGCTTAAATATTCCAGACCAAACTCTCTGTCTCTTTACACCAACTACACATGGAGCTCCATGTTGTTTTAGTTGTGGTCTTATCTGTGGTGCAAAATCTGTCTGCTTTTAATACTCAGACTCTCCAACTAAAACAGCTGCCATCCCTGCAAACCAGAAATTTGTCGTGTTCACCTTCCTTCATCCAGTGCTGTTCCAAGACCATCCTCAATAGCATGGCAGCACAGAATAAAATCAGTCCCAGCTTTTGGTCCTAGGTATGTCTATCTTCAGCAGAAAGGAAGCAGAAAGAAAACAAATGCTTACAGAGAAATTAATCTGTGTAGATGTAGGTGCTTTGTGCATACAAGTGAAGAAGCGGGAAACTAGATTATTACATTTAGGACAAAGATGAGCTGTCATCATTTCAGGCAGACACAGAACACCTATTTGAAAAGCAACTAAAGCTGGGGGCTGGGATGTAATCTCTCTGCATAACTGCAATTGTCCTTCTTGTGATATTCCCCCTCTCTGAGAATCACTGCCATAACAGTGACAAGTTTCTATGACTCAGTGCATGACTTACTTACATTTATGCCTAGGAAGTGCTCTCTGTAAAACGACATTCACTTATTTCCCAGCAAACACATTTAGGCTCCATAAAATGTGCATGCATTTCTTCCTTGGGGGGAGGGATAAAATATTTAGACTGGTCTCTAAATCCATTGCTTTTTCTTCCTCCCTCCTTTTCTCCCAGTGCACCTAACAAAATAATCATTCCTTGCTGTGTCTCACTCAATAAAATGCTAAATAAAATCAAAAAGACAACCTGCTCATATCATGAAACAAAATACAATGCAGATGTCATGCACATAGCTAATCTTACCTAAGTAATGTTGCTCAAGCAGATACCACCAGCCACACTAGACAAACACATTTCAAAGATACTGCCTAAGCTATTTAGTATCACTATCACTTCCTCAGGCATCTAGGTAAACAAGCACGCATCAAAAACAGGTCTTTAAAAGGATCAGAAATTAAACTGATGAAAAATCCTACTGACTCACTGGCTGCCTGTCCCACTGACAGTGGAACAAGGATTCCACCTCAACACTTTACCCACTGTAATATATGAGACACATTTTTAAGGTTAGTTTACAATTCTTAATTTCTTTGGCAATTAGCAGTATGGGAATACCATTACATAATGCTTGCCCACTGGAATGTACTGATAGAAATAAAAACAAAAAATATACCATTCAGACAATCTGCAATTAATATTGTCATTCCAAGGAATTATCTCTAGAACAAGGTCCTACACAACATGAGATATTTCTAGACCTTATGTGTCATAAATTCTAAATTGTAACGGCCTTCGAAAGAAAAAGCATGCATGCCTATATTATGCCTACCATCGAAATGTATCTCTTGAAAATAAACTATCACTATTCCACAAACACAAGTTTATCTAAGAGGCGCCTATTTCTTTTATTAGCTGGTGATCATCTCAGAAATTTAATGTTTTGTGTAAGATCTTGCCAGTACTGGCAAAATTCTCATTAATTCAAAAGGGTCCAGGACTTTTGTATTTTTTTCCAGTTTGTTTTTCTCCTACCTTTGCTGCTAAAATTGACAAGGCAGTCACTGGCAATCAATTTTCATCCCTTAATCTGCCAAAATTCCCCTAGTCTTAGCAAATACTTTTGGAGGTTCAGATTACTGAACTAAAGAGTCCCCAGAATTTTGCCCTACATATCTTGGATGAGTTACCAATTAACTCCTAAATGCCTGCAAACATTTTGCAGACAACTTGGGAGGATTTCTTTCCTCACTTCAAAAAAAAATCAAACCAAAAACTTTGCTGCAGTTGTGGAGCAGATACCCTCCAAGAGGCTCATGCAGAGTGAAGATCTGTCAGACTACACCAGAGTATACCAGATCTCACTTCCAGCCCATGCATTCAGACTCTCTTCCTATAGAAACCAGGGTATGGGGGAAAGGGAGAAAGAGAAGAGATACATACACAGAGGTCTCCTCCCAGCATATTAACAGGTCAGCTTCTGTCATATGGGCAAGCTTCAAAAAGCACTAGTAGCTATAGCTATAAGAAGTCACTGTTTTCGGCGGGACCAGAATTGCAAACTTTGGGTGCTCCCTTTATTCCTATCTGATATGTGTTATCTCCTCCCTCCCTTGTCTTATAGTGTGTACAATACAGACTCATTTATTAGTCACAGCAACCACTTTGTCCATTTCTCCTTTGTAGCCATTTCTTTAGAAAATGGCGACAGCTATAATAAGAAATACTGTGAGTTTAAAACACAGCCTAAAGACTGTGAGCAAGAGTCGCAGCTAGCATAATGCAGACCACTCGACCGTCAGTGCACTGATCTGTAGCATTTAAGACTCACACCACTGCCACTGTAATCAAAATGGTAGTCATATTGCTTCCCAGCATGCAAACTGACAAGAATATGACTGCAGTCTTTACTTTTGTAAACAAACTGGTGAAATCCTTAATGACCACACAAATCTTCCATGGCATTAGTCCAGTTTATGCACAAGCATAATTTCAGTGTGTTTATGCCAATGAACAATTTCATACTTAATGACACATATAAGAATGTCAGTAGCACACACTCTTGAGAAAGAAAACATCCAAAAGGATATGATGAAACATGAGAATACTTGCTCATGCCAGTAATTTTTGTCGCATCTTTAAAAACAGATTATTTCTGTCATGGGGCAATTACACTTACGTACAAATGGTTTTGATGTCTTCCCTCTAGCCCAAGGAATCTGGCTTTTGTTATTTTCTCATTTTTCTGCATCTTGCCTTCTTCAAGAAAAGCTTCCTCCTTTTTCATGCTGTGCCTGATCTCATTTTCTATTCTTTTATTTATTTTTTAAGTCATTCAAACTTCATTTCCAGAAGCGAAAAGCCAGTGGAACGCATATTGTTGATGTTATGCTAACACACCAAAGCTAGTCTATAAAAATAAACACTTAAACATAGCCCTGATGTTGAAAATATTTAAACCATAAATAACAGCTTTAAAAATGTGTAAAGCAAAAATGGAACATCATTCCAATAAATTAGCAAAAAGGACCCATTACAGTTATAAAATTGCAAAGCACAATTTGTTTAACACAAAATCAGTAAAACCAGCTGGAGATGTTATTTACAAGCTCCTTAAGTGTCCAACATCTTTCTTTGAAATCCAGTTTTGCTGAAGCTAAAGCTACATAAAAAAAGGTAAAAAGAAGGGTAATAATTATGTTATCTTTTTCCTCTGTCCTTCCTTTTAATTGAATTTCCTCTGGCTAAGGAAAACAGGCTGGAAATATCAATTTGGTCACACTTAATTTTGTTGAGAACTGTGAAATGTAAATGCAAAACAAACATTTAAAAAAAATCAAGCTACAAAGAAGCATTTGGGCATTTAAGGATAGTTGGTGATAATATCTTCTCTGTTGCCTTTAACAATAATTTCCATTCCGTTATAAGAATTTTATTCATATTAGCTCTGACAGTTCTTTGCCTCCCCCTTCCTCCTGATATAAAAGCTGAGATCCACAACATAATTAGTAAAAATGACCAAGACATAATTTCTTCAAAGTTTGACTGTTTTGTACCTGGTTGGGCAACATTCAGAACCATGAACATTTTTTTCCCCAACATGTCTATTTCTGTACATTTCTCACTTAGTCAATCTGATCCATTTATTAGTCTTACAAAAACTCATATCTGTTTTCAAACCTTGATTAATCCCCAAGCAAACAACTAACACTGAGAGCACCTGTTAATTCAAGGTCAAAAATATTACAATTCTAAACCCATACTATTCTGATCTCAAATGAATCTAGAAAGGACAAGCATGTAGACGTGCAACACAAAATCATTAAGGCATCTAAGTAACACACACTCATAATTTTATAGTAATGCTATGGAATACTATTACAATTAATTAAATTCATATAATTTATTCTGTCCTGTCACTGAGCACCATTGAAAAGAGCCTGGCTATGTCCTCTTTGCGCCATCCCTTCAGGTATTTGTACACATTCATGAGTTTTCCCCTGAGCCTTCTCATCTCCAGGCTAAGCAATTCCAGCTCTCTCAGCCTTTCCTCATAGGAGAGATGCTCCAGTCCCTTCATCATCATCATGGACCTTTGTTGGACTCCCTCCAGCATGTCCACATCCCTCTTGTACTGAGGATATGTACACGCGTACCGTTTTAGCATTGGGGGAAGCCTCACATTATTTCAAGCTGACTTTAAAAACATACTTTTATTTCCTTACCCTGCCCCCCATTATTCTGCACAAAGTGAGAAATTTTTAAAACACCCATTTTCAGAAATACTTATAACCTATGAATGACTTATCAGATTGACTTCAAAACTTCTAAAAATAATTCAGTAGTAAAGGAAGAAAGGATTTGGATTAAATTATTCTGTATAACTCACACATAATGTGAATAAATCTATACTAAAATAAAAAAAATCAACTCAACTTTATTTACAGTGCTGCTTTCTCTGCACGTTCAGAGTGATCAAAGAAAATAACAACTGATGTCCATCCAGATGGCAAAATACATCTCATGCTGACTGAGGCACATCTTGCTTTGTATATAAAAGAGCATCCACATATATTGCGCTTCCCATCACTGAGTTTTGAGAATGAAACACCTTCCACAACTAGGCAGACTCTCAGGTTGGTCTTCCTTATTTTGACAGCCATGCTAAAGATGCAGACTTACTCCAACTTACACATTTAGGCTGAATACAACCTTAAATACTACAGCTGATTGCATATTGCCTGAGCAAAACTCCATGACAGCACAGCAGTAAGCTACACTTGGTGAACCTTTTCAGAAAGTTTTTGCAAATGAAGCTACTATACAACCCCTATTTCCTCTCTCCTGTACATCTGGGATTCTAGGTAAACAGTCTGAAAAGCAGCATGTTTTTCTCATCACCCCAGAGGAGCAAGAACACTGCTTGCTACCCTGAAGCTGTCTGCTCTTCCAGCACACCATGTCAGGAATGACCTTCTGATCTGAAGCCTACTCGTGCCAGTTTCAAAAAGGTGGCTCCTGCCAATGGCTGATGCAGATGAATACCAGGCAACTGGTGTAATCGGACTAAGTTGTTGATATGACTAGGAAATTTTGCAGTTGCATGGGTCAGTCAAATGTGAGCTGAAGATACGCAATGTTTAGACCAGAAGCAGTCATGAACATGCTTTACAGCCAGCCTGCCACTCAGTTGTCTCTAACACTTGAAAAGTTAATAGTGTGATTCTCTCTTTCATCCCACAATGTAAATGTGCTTTTGGGACGCTTATTCTGTATCATTTGCAAACAACCGCAAGAAAAGGTGTAGACACAGCAGTAGTATATATATATAGGTATCAAAATGAGAAGAAAAAGAACAGTCTAATTACATTTTACAAAAGCGACTTCAAAATCCCAGTGTGCCACAGGCAGCATAAATTTAGGAGTTCCTTCTGATTACGGTGGTACATGCTCATAAGGCAACATTCAAAACAGCTTACACACAAGATTGTTTGCAAGCAGAGCACCTGAAGAATACAAACAAAAATAGTTTACAGGCTTCCACTCTTTCTTAGAAAAAGTAACCTTAATTTTTAAGCAAAACTGAAGAAGTGTCAAATTGCTACCATGTTATTATCAATTATATTTCAGTGGACACGTACTATCACCTAGTTGTGAAAGCATAATCCTGAAGAATATCATCAAGTTCAGAATCTTTACTTAGGTGTATATTAGGAGAATTTGTACACATTTATCAGTACTTTCCTATTAAAAAGACATTATTTGTAATAAAACATTCCTTTTATTTTCTAACATGGTGTGAAATAGTTGCTTTGCAGCCCAGAGCATGCTTTTTGAACACCTGAAGAAAAGAATGGCTAAAGTATAAAACTAAATTATTCCCATGGCTACAGTCAGAGGCTGAGAGAAATTTTATCACTTTCATGCTTACACTTGCATAATTACAGCTACGTATTACATGCTTTATCATGTATGCCTGGTTGGTTAATCCACATTGTCATCTTTTACTTGTTTCCTCCCTTGGAATCAAGGTGACCGAGGTTACTACTTTTTATACTTCTAATTCTCTACCTGAGCTCAAAATGATCAAAGAACATTTTGAATGTGTGTGGGGAAACCACATGATGTGCTGGTGGTTGTTTTTTTTAAACTACCTAATTTCAGCACAGACTATGACATTGGTAGAGAATTTAACTTGTATAGATCTATACTGACAGTACTTGACTCAGCTGTTCTGTATCTTCTAAAGATACCAGTTCATTTAATTATAAACTGCCAGCTTATAAACCACTATCAAGAAGTTTTTTCCCCATTGAACTTCAAACAGTTTATATATGGCATTATGCCATTTATATATGGCATTATATAAAAGCATGTAATTTTGAGAGAACAATTTTTATTCTAGTACAGAATATTTATCAGACACTTGATACAAAATTACAAAACATAGACTTATAGTGCTTTTCTTCCTGCTGATAATGAAAAATGATTATGAATTCAAGTCTTACAGTAGTCAGTACAGGGTCCCTAAATGAGATGAAAACTACAGTAATATTTACCAAGTACCGTATGATGTACATACATATATGTATATACATGAAAACTTAACAAGAGAATAAACATCAGTGAAAGCGAAGAGCACACACAAATTCTTTCATTTAAATCCTCAGGGAACTTCTAGTCAACTGTCAATGACAAATAAATCCTGCTTCACTAATCAATAAATTTTTTTCTCACTGATTTCACCACCATCAAGTTTTCACCTCTGAACTGAAATACTGTGAACTCCTCCTCATGTGCTATCTCTCTGCCTCCCCTTTAAAAGAAAAAATCCCTACATATATGATACCTGCTGAAATGGCTGCAGATTAGATGTCCTAACGAACATATGGAAATACCATTAGAAATTTAATCAGATTTATGTATGTGGTTTTTACAAAAATTTCCAGTTACTTGAAAGACTAATCTTCCTATTTCACCATACATAAACTTATGAGACACGCTTCTTTGGTTCCAGGGTTAATTGGTTATTTGGATGTGCACACAGCAACATCCCAACAGCCTCAGAAACAAGAGAATGAAAGTACCTAGTTTCTTTCAAACTGATCTGTATTCAGAAATAAAGAGAAGGAAACAATACACAATAATTTATTTTTATGAATGTCAGGAATGGCAGTGCACTTTAATTTTGTATCCAGCTCAAATTATATCTGAGCCAAATATTTCATTTTAAGAGTCCTGTTAAATCTTTTCAAAGGCCTTGTTTTATGTGTTCATGAAATAACTCACTATTTTTTAGCTTTCAGGAATGGTAATTGCTGTAAATCTTGTAAATTAGCATGAGCAGTACCTGCAAGACACTCTGTTAAAATTCATCTACATTGTTGTTGGAATATTTATTAGGTACTAAAATATTTAAAGGAAACCCACAACTACTACAATTCAAATTACATTTCACCTAAGAAAGCCTTTTGTATAGCACTTAATATTATTGTTTTGTTGCTGTAGAAGAAAGCATCTAATCCAACTACTAATCTTGAGCGGAAAAATTTCTTTTCATTAGATGATTGAATGAAATTATTATATTAACTGAATATTCCCTATTGTGTTTTATCAGTTTGCACAATTAAATTGCACTGCTTATTGTAGTAATTGACATTTTCAACATTTGCACATACAATAGAAATGTTAGCACCATTTATAAGCTAGTTAGCTCTTGATGGATTAGTGACCTTCAGAGGTCCTTCAGTATAGGTTTTTTTCTGGCTGCTGCTGTAGCAGCTGGAGAGATTACCTCCCCCATTTTCTCATTATGATCACCTACTCTCTAGCATCCCTTTTGTGTCAGCATCTCCTAACTTGTTCCAGTCCAACTGAGCTAGCTGACACCTATTATTTAATTTTTTAACATTCATCTCACTCATTCCCCACCTCCCCCTTTGCCTCTCTTAAAACTCATTTGTATTCTCTACTTCAGCTGATGGTCACAAGTGTCAAGGCTTTCTGCTTGTACTGCAGCATCAGCTCTGGCTCAGCACCATGGCAATGCAACAGCTTCTCAGGCTGAGTGAACACAGGGAATATGCAAACCGGAGCAGCTCCAAACATTAGCCATCCCATCACACTTGGTATCTATTATAAACTCCTCCCCTAAGTAATTCAAGCCTAATACAGGGGATTCTGACAGGCTTCTCTGTAGAAGAGACCATATACCAGTTCCTTCACCTATTAAAAAACATTACTATATAAAGACCAACCTCACACGCTGGATTTTTCCTCCTCTATGAGGACGTGGCTTGAGAAAAGAGCTGAACATACGGACCTGACCTCTTCTGTTTGTTTTCCAAGTAAATATATAGCATATGAAAGGGAAGAAACTAACGGAATTTGGCTTGGTGCAAATAAAATCATTAGCATATAATATATATTAATCTGTGGCTCTTACCCCGTTCCTATTTGCAGCTGGTTTAGAGCAAAATGCACAGAAAACAGTGCTGACTAAAGATAACTCAAGTAACAACTGTTCATTTTTAGTATGGGCAGAGTTTCAAATTCATCTCCCCAGAGACAGATGAAGCGAACTCCTCACATTTCTTCAGTGGTAAGAAGATAAGATATAAGAACTTTGCAGAGGGAAAACAATCACCACATTGCCCATTTTATGTGGGAGGAAGGAAAAAAAAAAAATATTTTTTTTTTAACAGACAACATATGCTGTGTATTTGTTTCTTATTATCCTACCTCTGAATCAAATATTAAGACAAAAATGGAAATATTGGAAGGCTTTGAAAATTCCTTCTGAATTTCTCTTCCATCTTAAGTCACTGGCATGGGAACTTTCAAATGAACATGCACTGCGTCTCTCATTTATTAGTCATTTATATCTACCTACAATGAGTGCAGGTCAGTTTTTTGTATCTGCTTTCCTTGGATAAAACTGTCAAAGTAAGATATAAGGCAATAGACAGGGTTCTCATCTTACAAGCTCCAGAATCTCTCTGAGTTTGCTATCAAGTATTCTATGAATTTTCACAGATCAATGTTTTACACTATTTTTCCTCCTATTCTGTATGAGAGTTCTGTATTTTTATCTTTCTTCAAACAATTGAGACCTAGAGTAACTTTTTTCTCCCCAACTTTTAATATATGTCTTTTCTAGACATTAGATTTTCTCCACTTTTATCTAACATCCACAAGAACAGGAGGAAAACGCACTGTCTTGATTTTAGAACACTTCCTCCTACCTGGAGTTCTCATTTTTTCCGGAGAAGCAGACAACATTCTGTCCTTGTTTTTAAACAGAAAAAATAATGTATGTGTAGTTTAGTCCTAAAACTTCAATTTTACAGTTATTTACTTTTACCCTTCCAGGCTTACATTTCAGTCTCTTACCCATTGTGTAAGATGTATCTCTTTAAACTATTTGCACCATCCTTAAAGTTTTGGTGTTTGATTTAAAAAAAAAAAAAACAAACAAAAAAAACCCTAGGAGTCTTAATGTTGCAGGATACTTAGTGATACTTCATAGGGAAGTACAGCTGTCAAAATGCTCTGCCATAAGCTGCTACTCTCAAGTGTAGCTCTGAGGTTATAACCTCAAGGATCTTTCTAATGCATCCCTCTAGGTACTATAGGTCCTAGTGGAAGTCTTTTTTCTTCTGGTTGACATGGCTGTAAAGCGAAGACATTTTTACAGACCTTAAAAATAAGTCATCTTGAGTTAAAATTAAACTAAGCCAAACTAAATTACTTCCTGTCATGTAACATTCATTTTTTGTTTCTTCCCCAGAAAGGTAAAGAGAGGGCCCAAAGTCCTTATTTTGAGTTTCTCTGGTATATACTATCTAAAATATTGATCCATAATTTCATTTCAAACGATAAAAAAAACTTAGCAGTAGGAAAGTATTAGTGAGATATTTCAAACATTTTCCCAGGAAGTTTCTCTAGCTCCAGCTGCTGCAAAGGAATACCTCCTTATGAAGAAAAATTCTGGCAGGAAATATCCAAGTGGCTTTCCTGCCTGGTTATATTTTTTATAGCCCTATCCAATCATACAGTATATATACTGATTTATATACACACTCACCAGCACATGTCATTTACTTTATCATTCCCTCATACACAAATATAAGGTGTTCTTTCTGTCTCCTCATACTGCCTGAACTATCTGTCAGATTTATTCGTAACATTCCCATGCCTGTAACAATTCCAGACAGATGTGGACAACCACCCTACCAGCACAAAACTGAGGCTGAAGCCAAGTGAGATAGGCTCAACAGCATTATCAGGAAAGCAGGACACCAAACCATTCATTTTGCTAAAGGGAAAGAGAAGAATGCACTCTCTAGCGGGGGCACAGAATACTGACCTATGCAACAAGTGAGGGCTTGGAGCAAACTCACAGAGGGAGTAATAACAAACTTAAAACTGCAGTTACAGCCAAGCAGTACACCAAGCCATGACCAGCTGGTAAAGCTTTCTCACAGACTGCAAGTTTGGAAAAAAAGTTTACAGGTTACTCCTCATCTCGTTAGGCTTACTCTGATATATTAGTCTCTAAATAAAGGATGGTCAGTTCCAGGGCTAAAACTGAAAGCAGAGTCTCAGAGATTGTGACCTAACTACCAAGGAGAATCTACAGAGTCCTGGACTGACTGACAAGTCAAATTTCAGAACAATTCTGTTCCTACTGAAATCAATGCAAAATTGGTATTTTGAAAGTTTGTGGTATTTTTAAGTTTTAGATGAGTTTTGTGAGCTCTAACTCTCTATACAGCATTCCATAAAGACTCTACAATTCCCATTACTCATCACATTTTACTGTAGCACAAAGTTCTGAGACAAGACTATAAAACCAAAATATTCTGTGTTAAGAAAAAAGCAATTTATTTATGTATTGCTTCATTCATTTTGTGTGCCACTACAGCGACAACCTGAGTCCTACACAGCAGAATTCATGGTAACTACAGTCTCATGTCTCGTGTCAACCGCTACCACGCATGGCCCCATAAAGTACCTGCACCTTTGGATGTCCTGATGGTAAGGTGCATACGCTAAATAACCAGGACGTAGCTTTGCTATCAGAGTAACGTGATCATCAAACGAAAGTTAATAGAGCCCTTGCACCATACCAAATAGCATGTATAAGTAAGTTCTCTGTTCATTTACATGCACACAGACAAAGGATTGACTTTTCCTGCTCCTTTAGAATGAGATCCAGTGACTAGAAACAAAAACACTTCATTATCTTCTGATATACTATCATTTAAGTCTCCTCAGTTAAATTAAGAAGGTTATAAAATGTCTGTAGGCAAACAGAAATCTAGCCAGAAACCATGACATATTGCTTAGAAAAACTGTTCTGGGATTATTTTTTTTAGTTTATTTATTTACAATTTATCTAAAAAAGACAATCATTAGAATACATTGCTGAGGGCAGTTTTTACTCAGGGGAAGGAATAAGACATAGCAGGAATGACACAGAGAGGCACTAAACATCAGCAGAACACTTTCTGCACGTGTGTTTTCTGTACCAGTCTGGTGGCCAAGTCCTGAATAATCTCTGTGCCACGCAGTCTGAGACTTGACAAGACTTGCTCCAAAGATCATACAGCTACAGGCACAAGACTAAGAAAAACAATAAGCTCATTCATCTTGTTGATCAAAGAGTATAAATTCATATAGACAGCAGCTGCTGCTGACCCCTTCAAATCGAAATCACAGATTAAATTCAGATCCAGACTTCATTTTACAAACTCATCTTTCTTTGCTTGCCATAAATTCAAGCATAAACTGAAAATTGCCCCATATTTATACTTTATGTGGAATGAAGGCGCCTCTCAAGGAAAGCCCCCTAAGGCTGAGGCTGCTATGGGACTCCTGAGCAAAGGACTTCAAATCTTCTTTAAAGTACAGGGCTATGTAATCTGCTTCGGTGATCAGCTGACTTGAACCCAGGCCTAGTTCTGAGAGAACAGTTGTGTAATCTTGGCTCAAACTTCTGAAAAAAAATGCTAAATTGTCAGAAAACGCTATACGAATGTCCACAAACTAAAGCCATGAAAAATGAGGAAGGTAGAATTGCAGAGAATGGTAGGATTGTTAATAGTTAGCAGACATAGACTTCAAGAGGATAAAGACTTGCACAAAAAAATTCTGTCAAAAAAATTAAGAACTACAAACTATCATAAGTATACATTATCATCATCACATGTATCACCAACACAAGTACGCCTCCGCACAACATCCAGGACATCAGCTTACTGTTTAAATGCTTTACTAAAACAAGAGTGACAGATGTGAAAAAATACTTATGCTCTCAACAAATATATTAGTCTCAGTAGGAGGCAAAAGAATAAACACCACACAAAGCACAGTAAATAAAAACTGAAAGTGTTTATTATATTGTCACTTCTAATTCTAGAAGATTTAATAGAGATTTCCTTATAACCTTCACATGTCCTTTGGAGACTATGATGACTGAACGATGTATTACTATCTTCCTTTTATTTAGACACCAAATCAGATGCATCAGATGGAAACATGGGCTCACTTATAAGGCAAATCCCAGTTTGGGACGCACTTCAGCATATATTTGAGTACCATGCAGTACCATGCATTTGTACACCAAAGAGCCTTGCTTAATCCAAGCTTGAATGGCAGCACAGAGCACAAGCCGACGCTGTTGATCTCATGGATATGCACTATCCAATCCCCTATAATTTCTTTCACTGAGCTCTTTCTCATCTATCTTTTCCCAAATATCCTCCCTTGATGTATTAGCCTCCAGCCCTAGACCTCTACTTCTTTCCTGCTTTCTCCCCAAAATCACTGTCCATGGATCAAGTACCTCCTCATCCCTGGACATATTTAAAGAACGGATAGATACGGTGCTCGAAGACATGGTATAGATGGACTTGGCAGTGCTAGGTTAACGGTTGGACTCGATGATCTTAAGGTCTTTTCCAACCTTGATGATTCTATGATTCTATGATTCTAAGCACTCACGAGAGGAAACGGAGTACTGCAGTTTAAGGCACTCCTGGAAAACACCAAAAGATGAAATGGTGCCATGGGGTCTGCCAAAACAGGACTAGAAAGAGACTTTGGATTTGGGGAAAAAGAATAAACGCCAGAACATCGTTTGATGCCAGTCACATGACTTGCAAGCAGTTTCCACAAGAAAGAAATCCCAGAAATACAGAGCAGAGGCAAGAACTGGGATGAAGTTGTGGCACACACCCTCAATGTCAAGCGATAATAAGCTCCTACATTCTCATTCTGTGTGCAATTCTCACACTTCAGATATAATCAAGGAGAACGTGCTATTGGTGATAAAAATGTTTTGTATGAGAAGTTAAGTTGTTGTATAACATTATGCACATAAGTAAAAAACAACTGTGGGAAAACTGAGCTCCTTATAGAAACTTTATATCTCTGCCCTGTATTTCTACAAGCAGACATACCTGGCCTTGAATGCTCACCCACAGAATTACAGCTTCAAGCACGTTTCCACCCATTCATTGTATTTCTCTGAAAAGCTTAACAGCAGTATTAAGGCAATATTCAGCAATAGCTACTCAGACATGTGCTTGCCCTGTCAAAGCAAAATATTCACTGCAAAAATTCATGCCTCAGCTGTCTAGGCCCTGCTCCCCACTTCAAGGAACCATAAGACAACCAGTTTAGCTAGATTTAACTGTGTTACATGCTACCAGAGTAGTAGGAAACTGGTGAGTACAAAGGACCATCAATCTGCTTGGTTCTATGTATTTTTAAATAAGAATATAGCATTATTAATCTTACATTCCGATAAAGATGAGGCATAAATAATCTTTGATTCAACCTGAGTACCCACAGGAAAATGAGGTTTTTCTGTTTCAAATTTCCAGTATTTCAGTCTCGTTATTTTCATAGACAAGAATCACTTGCTTTACAGTAACATGACACCCTTGAGCTGGATTAAATATGCTGTATTCTTGCAAAGTTAGCCATTTTTACACTTGAATAGTCAAAGCAAAAATTGGCAGTATCATACAACTCTAGTCAGGAGTCAAGTTTCCAACTGTGAAATGAAATTCTGTGAGGCAATTGAGTATATGCAGTAGAAAAAAAAAATCCACTGCTATCCCCATGTCTAGTTTGTACTGATTCCCTTATATAAAATATATTGAATTGCCATTTACAAAATGAACTATTTTAAAAGAGAGAGCTGGGTCCCAGTGACAATCTGCTGAAGCTACGAAATTCTTCACAGAAGCTTTACACACATCTTTTCAAGACACAGAATAAGACAAAGACAAGACATGAAAAAAAAGATACCTTTTGAGCAATAGAAATTGTTCATGGTATTTGATATATACATCAAGCATTTGATAAAGTTTGGAGCCACAGAGGATTAAAAATGACAGTAAGTCCACCCAGAGATGAATTCTAGAGTGTATTTCTTCAGACATTTAGGAGGATTTCTTTTAATCTCAGGAATAAATATTAAGCTGATAAAAAAGATTTAAAAAAATGTTCAAGTAAAGATCTGAATAAGGATTTTGGAGTTCCAGGTTCTACACAGACTTCATGCAAGGTATTGGATGCATCCTCAGTGCCTGATTCTCTGACATTAGTATTTCTGTATGATCATGAAACCTCAGGCTTCAGTTTTTCCTTGCACCCAAATTCATACTTTGTGTGTGTGCTGGTTCATAAGCTTGACTGGCAGAACTGACTAGCTTCCCACTTGGGGAATGTTAGGGGTAGAGAGACTTGCTGGCTAGAACCATAACCCTGCTCCTACCTGCAGGCAGGCCAGATTTGTCAAAGGAAACCAAAACACACTTCGTGTCCTCATTGTCTTTTCCTGTTGGACTTCCACTCTGTCTCATTGTCAAGCTGCCCCATCTCTCCCAGACGTAGCATTCTGTTACTAAACCCACAGTCTCAGGAGCGCAAACACTCTTTTCACTTCTGGAGAACATTCCTGGACCCTCTGCCAGGTGACTTAAGAGGAGCCAAATGGAGTGTACAGAGTGTCAAGTTCAAGTATTCTGAGGTAAGGAGGGCAAATTTACATTTTCGTAACGCCAGCTGGCCGTTTCAGGACATTGTCCTGCAGTCCCCCCACTACCAAAACCTTGCCACATAAACCTAACACAGCATGCAATTCTCCCATTGCGCCTTAGAGTGAACAAAGCAAACGTTTTCTAGTAAAAAGACATCTTGTTTTAGGGGGAGGAGAAGAACATGCACAGTACATTCCAGAGTAGGAATTTGCAGAGTATCAAAATCTATCTCACCTTCCAGGAAAATGTTTGAATATGTCACAGAAACAGATTCACTGCCAAAAGGTGTGGCAAATGGCTAGCCTGAGATTCCAATTAGGAAAAAAATCAGTTGGGCTGCATTTGCAGTTTGCAGCTTTGCATGAACTTTGTTGTGGAAACTTAGGAACCTATGGTTAGGCAATAGTTCAAAACATTCTGAAAATGCCATTTTTCTAACTAAATTTAGTGTAGCATCTTCTGCTTATCTTACTGTGAAAAGTGTATCACCGCAATACTTTCTCCTACCTGTCTTATTCATTTGAATGATATCTGACTGCAGACTTTCTAGTACAACAATCTTGTTAGTACTTGCAATGAAGACGATGTGAATCGTCTTCATTGACACTTGTTTTTAAGTTCATATTTAAAGTTAATGAGTCAGTACTGCCTAAATTACATAGCAAATCCATAAGCAAGTCCAAGACTAAACTCATTGTCCCTTCAGCATACCTGACTGGTGACCAAACACAGCCAGTTCTTAAACAGAAAATATCTGTGCTTTGGCAGATGTTAGCTCTTTGTTGACCTCATAAACAAAGGTGATAATGTTGATGCACAATTAATATAAACTAGAGGCCACCAGTATATTTCACATTCAACATTTTGAACAGTTAATATTTCATGATAATGATCATTGGTAGATGACACATCCAATTTAACCAGAGTATTACAAAAACACCCCTGAAAAACTAAGTTTAGAGGAGAGATCAATGAACAGGTCAGTGGAGGGACTGAAAGGCTCACTAGTGAATAAAACAGCTTGACTGATCTGGGATGTTATTAATGAATCAAAATATGATATGAAATGTGCATATTTTAAAGCAGTATATTTACAGGAGGTAGAAATACTACCCCTGGAAAACAAAAAGGAGACTCTCGCGATGTCCCTCATATTAAACGGTGCAGTACAACTGTAAAGACTGCTTCTCTTTAAGATATATATATATATGTATACAAATATGTATATTTTGTGTATTGCTATATATGTAAATATTTAAATATAAGGCCATTGTCAAGTAACAGAGCCCTGTCCTCTTACGGCCCCTGAGTACAGAGGGTAACCATAAGCACACAGCCCAACCAGTCTCATCGCTACCGCAGAATCAAAGCATATTTCAACAAGTTGTCAGAAGAGTTTCACTTGCCCATAGGCAAAGCAGGCCAGTTCACTACTTCTCCTTGAGACTGCCAGTAGATGGACTAACCACCTTCCTCAAAAAAATGTTGCATATCAAGAGAACATCTGTTAGTAAAAGCAGGCTCTGATGGAAGCTCCAGCTTTGAGCTCTGAGAACTAAGATATTAAATTATTTTTACATCCTCAGTGATGCCAAAATTAAAATGACATAATTTCACCCCCTGTCAACACTGGCATGTCTGCTCAGGGTACCTCAGAGTGGGTTTAGAAACGCAAGCTACTGTTCTTTAATCAAGGTAAATCAGAAGTAATTCCACCGGCAGGCATCCTTGCTGTAAAAGATACAGTTAAAAGCTGCTGTGCATAGACTGTCACAAGTGAATTTATAGTCTGACAACACATAAACAAGAAAAATGAGAACAATACTTGCTTAACAGCTGAACAATCTACTGCTATTAGAGAGAGAAAGTTAATAATAGAGAGCTATTGCTTACGACTAACTACAAGTTTCTGAAAATGTCAGTCCAGAAAGTGTACCGTCAAAGTACTTAAAACAATAGTAAATAGAGGTGTAATTGCATTGGTCCAATAAGTTACAGAGAAATGCAATTTGACCCTTAATAGTTATTTTTTTCTCATAAAAAGTACAAAAAAATCCTCCTCCTCCTTCCACCTTCATTTCCCTTTGCTTTAACTGCCGTATTTCTTCTGAAATGCAGCCTTCTCACAGAAATAGACTGACTGATCAATAGCAACAATGCACCTGTGAGGAACTGAGGTTTTCAGACTTCCCATTCAAATTAATTGCAGCTCTCTTTTCCCTTATTCCCTGAAACATTATGCAGTAATATCAGTCTAGATTTAGAGGTGAACTGAGGTTTAAGCAAATGGCACTTCAGCTGCCATGTCATCCCTAGATATCACACCCCTGGGTTATGTCTACACTGCAGACCCTGTATGACAACCAACAGCCTTAATGTCTCCTCTCTATTCGGTTAGCTCATCTACGCATTATAATGCCCAGAACTCTATCTGCCTCCCCGGACCCAGACACAGCACATGCAGTATTTCAAACACCAGTATCATGAAGATCATGGTCAGTCAGACTGACATAGGGCAGAAAAATTAAGGGCATTTTTTGCTTTCACTACCTATGTAAATTAAGTATTGCACCTGCAAGTAAGTTTAGGGTAAATATGGTGATGCCAGGGCACCTAGATATTCCTATACACAAAAAAGCTCCTTCAAACACAAGTTTTAGCAACCAAGCAATGCCTGTTACAATGAGATAGTTCAAAATGCAAGTAATTATAATGCTGCTCACTGTACTTATAAACCAAATTTCGCTTGGTGTCTATGATAATAAATAAGCAGCTTTACATACTGCATTTTAGAGAAAGACATCAAGAGAAAATAAATAATGCAAAGTAGCTCGTACTCACTATGCAAGTGCTGTATTCTCATAAAGCCTCTAAAATAGATTCCATATAATAAACCTTCCATTACCTATTTTATATGGACTTTTGTAAGATTTAATTAATGCTGCGAAGTGCTTTGAGATTAATGAAAAAAAAAATTGTCAGGGTAAAGTATTATTGTCAGACACTCATCTCAGCTTTTGAAATGTTGTTTTTGTACATATAAATGACTTCACATCCATAAGGAATCATTTAGCAATTTTTGAAATATTCCTCATGAGATGAAAATAAATTTATCTAGGTACATTTTCAAAATTGTAATTTTGTCTTTATGCATATCCAGCTATAGTTACGCTCAGCCTGCTTTCGTGAGTAACATTCAATCTATAAATATATGCCCAACTTTCCATATTACCTGTGTTTTTCACAAATATTTGACACTACAGTACTTACAAGTGACTACCCTGTGTAATAAGCAGGAACGCCACAAAGAAGTTCCTATAGCACTTTTGTAGTCATGATCATTTAAGAGTATGAATTACATAGGTACTGTGTTACTTCTCCCTACAACCCTAATAGTAAACAAAATGATACAACCGGAGCTAACAGGCCAAATCTGGATGCACAGGCCCTCGTTCAGGTTTCAAACAGACACAAAAATCATAGTATTTCAGTTCAGGTTGAGAACAGTAAGTCTAACTGCATATGTTAATTGTGAATCTGTTAACATGTTAAGTGTAAAATGTTAATAATTATACAGTAAGAAAACGAAAGTTGTATTTGTAGAGCAGCGGTTGACAAAAAGACAAAAAAGAAAGATCACAGTGGAGTGTCAGGAAGACTTTTGGACATAAAGATACTACAGTACAAAAAGAAATCTCCAATTATTTTATCCTCTTGCTTAAAACGTATCATGAGAAATTGAAATCTGCTTAAAAAAATTGCGAAATATTGTAACATCTACCACAGCAACATCTTATCTTGAATACCACCAAGGATGATCCCGGGAACTAAAATTCATAAATGCACTAGACATCAGATATCTGGGACCTGGGAAAGTCTCGCGCTAATTTCCTCATGCCCTAATCCCAAAAAATATATATGTATTCAGCACTAAAGCTATAGTTGGACAAGCTATTTTTGCCAGCATAAACTGATGTTGCTGCCAAGAAAAGCACTAATTCTATGCCTCCATCTCCACTTTTTTATTGTTACAACTGCTCCACACCTTTCTGTGGAGCCAGCATAAGATTTTGTGCAACTACATAGTGAACTGAATGTGTGAACTGATCCACTCAAAAAAAACCTGGGGGGGCGGGGGGGAAGTGTCCTTTGAACTATGCCTTACAAAAATTATTTTCAGTCTGAATTTCCCTTCAAAAATAACTCCATCAATTTCACACCTTAAGGAAGGTTTGCGCGTTTGGAAGCTTGGCTGGTTTTAACAAGTATATCCATAATAAAATAATAAAAGATACTACTCCTCCAAACAACCTTCTCCCACAAGCATCTTTATACTATCCATGTCTACAACAGCACTGTAACTGTTTCCACAGGGCAATTTCTCTTACTAATCAATTTAATTTTCCAGCAACTTATGTGGGCTCTTTGGAAGCAAAGAAAGTATTTTCTTAAAGTAAGAATTCTTTTAAACTAACATTCTCTGTATTATTTCATTTCTAGGTTTTCATCCTTTCATTGTGTTAAATACAGATGCTTCACATACTAACACTACTTTTTTCGGCTGATGATCCCCATGTTATTCTCAATACTGTTCTTTTTTTATTTGATATTTGTAACATATTTTTACATTTCAGAATACTCACTTTGCTAAAAAAAAAAGACCCGTCATATATAAGGCAAGCTAAATTATTGTTATGAAAGACATACTTCTACAATTGTGAAATTAGACTAAGACACTGACAAATTACTGTTTCTATTAAAGATATTTCTGTTGACCCATAGTTTTGCTAAAAAAATGTAACTAATATCCATTATATAATGCCTCTTACAGCTTCTATTCAGCCTTTCCCCTTCATTAATTAGCATTTAACAACTGCTTAATCTTGTGGTTAATACCTGACCTTATGACCGGAGGGAGGTTAACTCCTAATTTTAACATAATAATTTATCTTGCTAACAAATATACAGGATGATTTCTGCAGAAAAACAATATTTTCATGTCTTTTATGATAGTTGTTTTGTCTCCCGAGACCTATGTCCATGACACTACTAAAAAATTTAGGGAGTTCATGCTATTAAAAAGTTTTCATGAAGTACATATATCTGAACTTAACCACATATAATTTCAGTATTTAAAACCAGCTGTTTCCTTCACTCATAAAACAGGATTGAAAAAGTCAGTATGACTTGTATCTTGGTTCTATCATTATATCTCAGTGATTGCCATGATCAGCTTGGAAACGGATAGCCCTGTATGGCCCTGTGTATTTTGCTAAAATGTCCACTATGCTTTCTATGCTTCTTGCTTTCATTGAGATCACAAAAGATAGATATTAAACATTATCTTCTTCAGTTACCTGCTTTTTTTCTTATTTATATTTTTGTCTTACAGTTCAAGGAGAGGAATGTTCTTTGTGGGGAAAAGTGAGTAGCAGTAAGAAAGCAGTACCTGAAAGAATTCATCACCAAGTCATATTCACAAGCAGCAAAATGTAATATATTATTGCAGATGAAGATAACCTGGCAAATCTAAGCAATTATAGTAACACGGTTTTTAAAGGAAGAAAGAATTGTACATATAAAAAGCTTTATGTGAATTAAAAACCTAGATTCAAAGACTCATAGATTTAAAAGCCAGAAGGTACCATTATAACTATCTGTTCTGACCCTCTGCATAACACAGGCCAAGGAATTTCACCCAGTAATTCCTTTTGTAAATCCCACAATTTGTGTGAGAGTTAGTCTTTTTACAAAGGCAGCCAGTGGACCATTTACCATCTCCTATAACCACCTGCCCTGCTGCTTGATTTTACTCATTATAATTACTGTACATCATATTTCTAATAACTCAGAAGATATTATCTTTCATTTCTTTCCCAAAATTCCAATCAATGGCAACTGAGTCAGTTTCTCTAAACTCTTCCTGCATGGTTTTCTCAAACGCCTAGGCTGGCATACTTCATTTCTGAGTTTATTCTTTGAAGGAGAACAGATGTGAGCGTTCGTACAAATTTCACCAGCTGTAAAAGAGGTAACTCCTTCTCCTGAAGATCATCTACTCTCTATCATATCTTCCTACATATCTCTGTCTACATAGAAAACATCTGCAAACCATCAATTCAAGCAGCAAACTACTATTGCTAATGAAAGCCTGTAGCTATATCACTGTAGGAGTCAATCTAGAAGATTTCTGTATTGTCTGGAAGCCAAGATACTGAATCTACTGCTTTTGTCCCTTCTAACACTAATCTGTGTAGAAATACGCAATATAGCTCTCAAAAAGAAATGACGACACAGCAGCTTATCAGAAACTTACCAGAACAAAGTCAATCAACAAAACACTGTAGTACCAGGATTCAATATACATAGGAAAAACAGTGAGTAAACTCTGACACTGGTGGGTAATATTCTCTACTACATGCTGCTTAGTGTCTGACTTTGTAACTAATAGCCTTATTGCATAACACAAAATCTATATGGGTGGCAGGTCCAAGCCCAGTAGCAGCAACGTAGTACTGTGGCACCACTCTCCCCACCAGGAGGGCAAAGCCAGCTCTGGTACGCCAAAAAAGTTTACAATAGCATTAGGACAAGCACTGCAATTCCACTGACTGACTAAAATTATCCCTGAGTAAACAGAGCAAAAATTACCCTGTGATGTTAAGCAGAAATTTTTAAAGCATATTGCTAATTGCTTTGTGAATCAACTGGCTAAGAGACCACAAGAAGAAAATGAACCATTTACTTGGTCCTGAAAAATATGAAAGATCTTAATCTGGTACAAAATCTCACCACTGAAGTGCCACTGTGTAACATGGATCGTTATACCCATATTCAGCATCTCTTCAGCAGCACCATACACCATAAAATCCACTGCAAGAAGAGAAGAGCTACATTAAAATGAGAACACTTGTTAGAAAGATGATAAAGCAGACTATCATAGAGGAAGCAGAGCACCATTGTGCTATTAATTCCAATTAGGAAAGGCTTGAGGAAAGGGGAAAAAAAAAGGCCTGGCTACCTAAACAGCAAAGGAAGTTAACAGAAACAGGAAAGCATCCTCTCATAGACTTAAGAATTACCAAATGAAGGAAAAAAAAAAAAAAAAAAAGAATTCTAAACTCTGACACTTAAAATTAAAAATATAACTAGATGGAGGAAAAAAAACTCTGAAAAACAACTAGCTAAAGGAATCACAACTAAATTTACAAACAGGGAAAAGGTGTCATATATTACCTATTAATGGTCAAGGAATAAAGAAGCACTCAGAAACGACAAGGCCATTTGCAGACATGCTTAAATGGATTCCTGGCACTGATATTCACTGTGGAAGAAACCTAGTTAGGTTGCATGTCACAGTCTTTTTTTGTGAGGGGGACAGAACAGGATCTGTATGAACAGGCTATGGTCTATCTATGGCCAAAATAAGCCCTAAGAAAGAACCAGGACCAAATGATACTCACATAAAATCTCTAAGAGACAGCTATGATGAATAGCTGAATTACTAATGATTAGGCTAAGCTCCCACTTAAAATTTCATTGCATGGCAAATATGATACCCATTTATTCCAACAGTTTCCAAAGAGAACTACAGCTTTGTGAAACTGTAATCTGTACAGGACATTTCATCAGAGATTATAACAATGCTAGAACAAGCAGATATATGAATAAATATAACCCTGGGGTGCAGGTGTTGATTTTGCTTCCATAGTGAGACAGCCAGCATTACAAACCTCTTGAAGTTCTGATGAAGACATCAATATACATGTGGATGAGGATTATCTGACTCAAAATTCTAATCAGCTTGTCTCTGTACACTCAAGAAAACACTACAGAAAAAAGCATTTTGGGTCAAAAAAGTAGCTGAGAATTCAATTACAATCATGGAGCTAAATTATACTCTGAATCTAGAACAATTAATGAGTTATATTATTCCATGAAACTCAGAGAATGTCCCAGAAAATTGTTCCTGAACTAATTCAGATTGCCTTCCAGCTTCAGGAAGTGCTGAACTCAGAAGTATAAAAACTTATTGCTGCATTTTCATGGCAGTTTAATTTACGTTAAAACTCAGGGGTAGGAGAGCAGTCCGGTCCAAATCTACTAGTTACTCCCATAACTATTTCTGAAGTGTTCATAAGTGCACTTAGTGCAAATTCATTTCTATTATATTGTTTTGCAATTTATAAAAGAAATTAATAAAAATTAATCTCTGCACTTAATCCCACTTTATGTGAATACTTTCATTTGATACACTTTAAATATTCAAAAAACACTTTGTTGTTTCATGTTGCTTTTCTGTCTTCTGCTTGTATAGACTTTGCCTCTCAAAACAATCTGTAATAACTCCTTACTGTTCCTAATTATTTTCCAAAATATCTTTTCTAAATAAAAACTAATATGATTATGTCTCACTGCTCAAATTCGCAGTTCTTTCAACCTGCCTTTATTAATGTGTTAATAAACACATAAACACTCTTAGTATCGTAAGTGCTTTCACTTCCTTTTTTCTTCTCTACCGCCTCTGTAGAGCACGTTGCCATTTCACAGACTGCACCTGAGGGAACCGCTCCGCCCGCCTCACGGGCGCGGTAACGCCAGGCAGCCGACAAAATGGCGGGCGGGGGCGGGGACCGGCGGGACGTTCCCGCCTCCGAGGCGCAGAGCGCGCCCAACCGCAGGCCTCGGCTCGGGCCCACGTGACCGCGCGGCTGGGCGCAGAACTACAACTCCCATCATGCCCCGGGGCAGTATCTGTCCGTCCCCCGTTCCCCCCCCCTTCCGGCCCTGCCTCCCGCTCCCAGAAGGCGCCGGCGGTGCTGCGGGAAGGTCGTGAGGGGGGAGAGGGTCGCTGGGCTGCCCGGTCGGTACCATGCTGGCTGCCAGTCTCCGCAGGTTTACCACCTCCGCCATCCGCAGGAGCCACTATGAGGACGGCCCTGGAAAGGTAACGGTGGGGAGGAGGAGGCACCGGCCCGCTGCGGCGTGGCCTGAAGGTCGCGGGGAGGGAAGGAGCCTGCGGCCGAGCTCGGGGATGGCGTAGGGCGGGCGGTGCCCCGCCGGGGGTTGAAGGAGGGTCACGACTCGCCGCGGGGGAGGGTAATGGCTCCCTGAAGGGGAAAAACGTGTCCCTGAAGGACACTGCGCTGGCGGCGCCCTCCCGGCCCATGGGCAGCCTGCGGCCCGCCTAGCTGAGGAGCCAGCCCTGCCGCAGCCTTTGGGTGAGGGACCGGGGGGAAACCGAGAGATTGCTGGAGAGAGGGGTGACCGTGAGGGTGTCGTTGGAGCCTCAGTGTGGGCCTTCCCTGGCTCGCCGGAGGCGCCGGGGTGAGGCGTAGGCCCGTCCTGCCTCGGGCATGCTCAAGGTGAGCTCCTCACTCGATGAGCCTCCTTGAAGGATTTTGCACATAATCGGGTTGTAGGCCTCAGCGAACTGGATGCTGTTGTGAGAAGCAGAGTAATGACTGCCCTGTTTCCAGTTCTCCAGGTGGGCTTTGGGGTGTTATGGTATCACTGTAATGGCCATGGCAAAGCGAATTGTGGTGCAAATGATTTCAGTGTCCTTCCCTGCAACCTTTTGCTTCAGTGGTACAGATGATGAGCATCGCAGTATGAGGGGCAACAATGATACTGTAAACGCTTTCTGATGTACCTTGTGCTTAACATGTTCTCCTAAGTCCAATAGCTGAAAACTAATTTTACATACCTAATGAACATGAGAAAAACCTTCACAATGAATGTAATTAAATATAGGAGGATGTTGCCTAGAGAGGCTGTGGGACTTTTATACTTGACTGGACAAGGCCTTCAGCAAGCTGTCCCTGCTTTGGATTGGGGGGAGAGGGGAAGAGTGGACAAAATGACTGCCAGAGGTCGCATCCAAGCTATTTTTCTCATCACTGTGTTTCTTTCCTTGAGAGGAAGGGAAATTGGTTTTGAGACTGAATATTTATTTTGTCAGTTCGACTTCATCTGCTCTAAGCTTCTCACCGTTTTCAAGTCAATGAGGAAATAATTACTGTATTGATTGCAGAACTAAAATTCATTTTTCTCTTCTAGAACCTTCCATTTTCTGTGGACAACAAATGGCGATTACTCGTACTAATGTGTGGATTCTTTGGAAGTGGATTTGTCGCCCCTTTTGTTATAGTCAGACACCAGCTTCTTAAGAAATGAAGAGGACAGACAGTAATTGTGCTAACTGGGTAACTGATTTTGTTAGATTTCATAGCATAGTGGAATCTGTGGTCAAAACAGGGATTTGGAGAGCTTAATCTCATCTAAAACCATTATTACAATTTTCAGTCTTTAGCAGTCCAGGTGCTTAGAATTGTGGTCTTCAGTTGCATCTAAACTCAAACAATGAATAGGTTTAAGCTTGCTTTGCAGGGCTGCTGCGCTCTCATTGAGTTGTGAACTTTGACTCTCCAAAGGCCATACCTCTCTGACTGAAGCTTCCTGATAGTCTACAGCTGGGCTAACTGACAGGAGAGTGCTACTGGTTTGATTTGGATAGTAGCTATAACCAAAACCATGTCTACTGTCTTCTTTGAGGAAACCTAAAGCTACACTTCATGTAATCTATAGGAATAACTGGCATGTGTGATGTGAACAAAACAGTATGAGAAACTGTGATACTGTAAACGCTTTCTGATGTGCCAGTTAAAACTCAGTGGAAAACAATATTTCATGAAAAAAAATCAGCAGACTTATATTGAACTTGAGTATTTAGAACTGTATGATTTCACGTAAGTCAAGGCCTCTGCTACAAAATCATGTGGTGGATGAAGCAAAGCCCATCAAAATTCTAGTTAAAGCATATGTTTATATTTTTTGTAGATTCAAAGCTGATGTAGAGTTCTTAAATTTGTTAATTCTTTTTTTCTTGCAGAGTTGAAGTCTCCTAGACAGCATCTTTCAATGGAAAAAGGATAGCTGCAATTGTGTACCATGCTGGATGTGTCTAAATAAAATCTTAAATCTGAAGGTCTTGGGCTGTGTGTTTTGTGAAACTCTCCGGTTGCATTTGACAACTGGTATATACTGAGAACCCCTTCAAATTGCAGTGTATTGACACTGCACTTAGTTATACCCTTTGATTAAACACTAGTTGTCTTTACATATAAAAATAGACGGTTGGAAAAACTGCATTTCAAAATGAAGTTGGGCTTAACATTTTTAGCTGGATAGATGTTTGAATACCTTTAAGCTATGTGGTCTTCTCAAACACTCTTCAGACTACTCACAGAATAATGACCTGGGATAGATATAACTGATGAGCCTCACAGGGGTATCCTGTCACCATAATCCATGCTGCAGAATTCTTATCTTTGGTATTTTGGGTTGATCAGTTGAGAACGTCTTATTTGGCTTTGCTTCCGCACTCAGCTGTTCTGAAGAGCTGCTGTTACTAGGTCTCTGTAGCATGCTGCGTTACTTCCTCTGAGCAGGAGCATGTGCCTTGCCCTGCAGGTTTCATTAGGCTTCAGGCTCAGATGATGAGGTACTCTGGAAAACAAGTACAGCAGCGATAACTACAACTCTGACCAGAAAAAGTTTTGCTAATACTCTATAGCTTATCAAAACTGATACTGCTGCAAATTTGTAGCTGTTGGAAAGAATTGATGGCTTTCGGTTCGTAGCTGTAGTCTCAGCACAAGGTCATGCCTAACATTGGGGCCTGTGTGATTAAAGGTAATAGAGCACCTGTGAAGAATGCTGTTAGATACTTCTACCAACTTGAGTATGGCAGCCAGATGTTTAAATTAGTGGCCCTATTGACATCATGAGTAGAAAGTCATTTTCACATCCACTTTTGCTGTGACCACCTCATTGGGTAAAGACACGTAAAAAATACTGATGTGAATCAAAATACCCTTAACCTTTCATCTCCTTTCATCTCCTGCTGTTTTACGTAATTTCTATTACTGTAACTGTAAGGCATACGCTGGGGGATGATCTGAACTTCCACTGTGCTGATGGTTTCTTCCAGCTGCTATCTACTGTATGCTCCCACTCTTTGTGTGCCACTAAGAGTCACAAAAATTAAACCACATCAGTCCTGCTTTGGATAAGTTAGCTGGCCAAATGGATCATGTTAGTCAAAAACTATCACTTGATAAACCCATGTTCATGGTGTCCCATTATTAATTAATCTTTCCTTTAAAAAGAACGTTTAGTACAGTTTTGTAGCCTTTTTAATCTAATCTGCTCAGTTAATTCTTTCACGATTTCTTGAGTATAGGTTATGTACACTTGCTGATTTTGATATGTGCAGATCTCCAGTTTTAGCTTGTATTTTTAATATAACACCTGCACAGTGTAAGTTTCAGAATGAGTGGCCATATTATCCATATATTGCAAACTCTGTGTTATTCTTGCGTGCTGCCAAAGCTGTAATTAGTCTCTTTAGATCTGGACTATTTCTCTACATGACTTGCTTGGGCAGTTTTCAGTAATTTTTAAGCCCCATCAATTATCAAGTCCGTAAATTCTCTATCTGACTTAAGTAATTGGTTCCCTTAGGTTTTCAAAACTTCCACTTCTGTAATAGAAACAGATTAACAGATCTGTTTTGATCTATCTTTTTATTAATGCAAACTGGGACAATCTGCATTTTACCCAAAGGCATTTTTTACTACCAGATTTTCTATAATCTCATCACTGTTCAATAAAGCAAAGTCTAAAATTCTTCATTTCATTGCTGGGGTGGAAAATACTGGTTGTCATCGAGAGATATGTGGCTCCTCTCATTTATATTATATGTTTGACAGTATTTAATTTCACAGAGGCACAACTCCAGATTGTATTTGTTTCTCTGCTGTTATGAGAAGATCACTGCTTATAGCTAAGTCTGGTTTTAAGAGCATATGTCAGAGCCTAGAGCACCTTCCCTCTTCACCCTTTTTTTTTTTTTTTTTAATGCCATTCCCAAAATTATTTTGGTCTTAATCTTTTCCGTTTTACCCATTCTGTTGTTTCCTATTTAAGTCTTCCTACTCTTTTATTTGCTTATTGACTGTTAACTAGGTAAGGTAGAGAAACTCGGGTAGATTTTTGAAATGCACCTATTACTAACCACTGATTGTGGCATCTCTCAAACTCTTTTCTTCCATGCCTAGCTCCACAGGGTGGAAAACCTACCCAAGACAGCAAAATGCTAGGGTAGACCAAATGACCTCTGATGGGAAACCTTATGCTGGTCTCAGGGAGCAATGCTGTGGATAAAATAACTTTGAAAAATGTCCAATTTGAAATACTAATGCGTGACTTCAAGAGCTGCTGAGCCGCTGAGTCTTCTATTTACTTCACATAAATGGGACTAGCCCAGCTCTGCAGCCTGACAAACCCTAAACTGTCATCCACCAGCACAAGGTTGGGGATAGGTTAGCTGGTTTTGTGACCCTATTAAATACCAACTGTTTGTTGACCTCAAAGGAACCAGAATCTCATCCAGGAATGACTTCTCTAAACACATTCCCACCAGGGAGATTAACATGGAAATACCCAGCCCTGAGTGATTCCAGAGATGGAGGTGTCGCTATACACATGTAAGAATGAACTGATATTTAGTGATAGTAGATCAGATCAGATTAATTAAAAACCAGGAGTTGTAGAATTAAGTTGTTCAAAACATAAGACTGTTCCATCACACTCAGCTATGTAATAGTCTGAGTACCTAATGAAATATTTATTTTTAAAATAGCCTTTTGGGTTCCCTTTAGGGCACCTTGACTTGGCAGAAGATAAATCAATCGAAAAAACAAGAGGTAGAAAAATAAAACACTTACAGGCTTGACATTATAGGCAAAAAGCAATATGGCATTGGTGCTTCTCTATCATTAAAGTTGTATGAAGGAAGCAAGACGGTCATTAAAGGACATCTGGGAAATAACACATCTGTGTGAATGATATTTTTTGCTTGCTAGATGCCAGTTTTAAGGAAAATCTTTTATGATCCCTGATTTTTTTCCAGTCTTCTTGTTATAATTTCCTCCTTCACAAATTCTATTTTGGCTCAAACTCAAAATAGTTTCACTTTGTTTCCAGAGAGGTTCACATTTCAGCATTTTAATTGCCTTAGATACCAGTAGTCTTCAAGCAGTTTCTCAATTAAATTTAAGCAGACATGATTTAGATGTCCTTATGTTTTCATATTTGGAATATTTCCAGTTTGGGGATCTTTCTGTCTTACTCTGGAACATTACTTTGTCTCATTTCATAAAATGCAGTTGAACATTGACAAAATCTTTACAAAGTGCTCTGAAGCTATCAAATGAAGTATTTCAATGGAAAGAGGAAGAGGGAGTGCATCAGAGGTTAGAGATCTTTAGAAATAACACATGGTGAATGTTTGACACAAATAGGATAGCAAAGCAACACTTCATATGTTTCCTCTACCTGTTTATATTATGTATCTCAGAGATGTACAGAGGTAGCTAATTCTTAACCAACCTGATAGATGAAATTCAGTGTTGACAACTCCAAGGTGATAGTGGGGCCATTTAAAGTCTCATGGAAGTGATGTATCCTGAATGAATCCTGATCAGTCTAGCAAAAGATGACATTGCTGAATGAAAACATGTGCTCAGCGTACAGCGGCAATCAAAAAGGCAAGGAGGATGTTAACCTTTTCTACAGAAAGGTCTGGAAACCACAACTGCAGATATCACAGTGCCATTGTATACATACAAGTGGTATGCCATTCCCTGAACACCACATCAAATTTTCTTATTCTACGCAGATTACTGAAGGACATGAAAAAAATGTAATAGTTTCAGGTATGGAAAGGTTTCAACATAACGATGGAGTAAACTGTTAGGACTCTTTAGTTCTGAAAAGAATGAGAGGAAAAAGGTATCCTCTCAAAATCATTCACATCTGAAAAATATTACTAGTCCCGATGACAAGAATTCACTGTTCACACCTCCAAGCTGTGATTTCTGCAGTGGGTTAGGGGGCTGAAGAGGGTTTGTTTGCTAGTTAGTTTGCTTGTTTTTAAAGGGGGGAAAATGGAGCATCAACTTTGAACTGTTCCTTCACTAAGTAATATACTATCATACAGGAATTAAATTTAGTATTGAATGGGAGTGGGCAATGAAGGACTTGTGTTCAGTTACATTAAATGGGGTAAATATTTTGATTTGATGAAAAATATATATATTATTTTTCAAATCAAATGTTTCTGGAATTTCTGTTCAGCAATTAATTTTACAATGTATCCTTTTCAGATCCAGTTTTCAGAAAGCAATGCACATTAGATTTATTTTTTCCTAAAGAACAGAAATTCCATGTTTTGTTCAGTTGTACCTTGAAGCATCTGGTTTTAATCCACACTAGAGATGGGATACTGTATTTGATGAACCACACTTCCGAACCATTGTGCACAACCCTTACATAATAGATTGCATACAGGTACAAAAGAAACCTGGGCTGTTTTTTCTTGCTTTAAATTAAGTTATTGATGACCATTTGAAGTGATAAGTTGCCCTACACAATAATTAGAGTATGAGTTACTTATGAAAATTACATAAAAATCTTCTCACTACTAATTAAATAGTAGAGTAAAAATTCAAAATCTTTTCTAATATAAGTTGTCAGCCACTCTTTTCCTTTTTGTGTTTTTTGCTGGCCAGAGATTTTTATTTCTGTTTGAGGTTAACATAAGAACATGAAACAATTCAGAGTTTTATAAACAAATTGGGCTTGAGGAAGAAAATATGGAAGTGGAGATGTGGTTGTCATGACAACGAAATTAGCAGCCGTTCTTGTTGAACATAAGCAGTAGATGAGAGCTTGAACAGTATTGCACAGGCTAACACATGAAAATTATTTTTATTCTTTAAAGATACAGGTCATGTATACATTGCATTTCATTACCTTGGCTGATTTCCAGAATCTCAGTGTAGCGATGTCAGTGGGTATTATTTATAAAATTAAATAGAATTGTTAAGAGAAAAAGAAAGAAAGAATGAATGAAAGAGAAAGAAAGGAAGAAAGAAAAAGAGATCACTAACTTTGCTGCCTCCATGTAAAAAAAATTGATTGTTCTTCATTTCATGAACAAGAAAATAAAGTTACAGAGAGGTCAAATGATACACCCTCTAAGTCATAGCAGAGCTGGGATACAATCTGGCTGTCCAGTGCTTTAATAATATTCCTGCCTATTTTCACCTCAGTGGGGTACATTAAGAAGCCATAAGAATTATGTATAATCATTATTTTCATGTATGAGAATATGTAGAGTGGGGCAAAATAGATTAAGTCTCTGTATTGTTTAACTTGAAATTGGAATGGGTATCAGAGGAACACAATTACACATTAATTTATTGTTACAGGTATTGTAATTACATCCTCAATTACCACAAAAAGACATAGGTAGAAAAATGGGAAGAATTCTGTAAGTTTAGGGTATATGGTGCTGGAAGCACAGACTTTGGAATAGCATTGACTGGCTTATGGGAGATCCAGATGAAAAGAGAGTGACAATAAGACCCTCTGTACAGATGGGAATGCATGCAATTAATGATTGTTCCAATTAAATAAAACATAAAGGTAGAACTCCCTCTCCTCTGCCATATCCATAGGTTTTATCAGAGGCAGCTGTGCTAATGTCCTGTTCCTGCAAACCGTGAACACCAACCTCTGACCGACTTCCTATCTAGCTTTTGTTTGCTCTGATTCTACCAAGAAGATAAATGTTAGTTACTCTCTAGGATGATATGCTCAATAAGTTTGACTTGCATATAAATGAGTTTAAAATAATAGTATTTGCTGGAATTAATGTGATCCACTGTTTCATTTTCTCTTTCAGTATTCCACAAATAGTATTAATTTCTTTTCTGTGGTTGTGCCACCTTTTTCATTAGCTATGTAGAGCATGTAGCTCTTTGAAAAACGTCAGTATATAAATAGTGTTGCTGAGAATGTAACTAAGCCAGAGCCAGCAACAAAATGTGGAAATGTACCTTGCTGGTGAAAAAATGGTGCGTGTAAAAATTATGACAGGTTGTGGAAGGAGAGAGCTGAGAGGAAAGAGTGTGGTCTAAGGTTTTGTTTCTTTTTTCTAAAATTCTGATTGCACCATTAGAATTCAGAATTGCTTGAGGGTTCTTTAGACTAAGTGTAGCATAAAAAAGTGCTCCATAATTCTAGATTAAATGTAGTTTTATAAAGACATGAAGAAAGATCTCATCCTTGAGGAAAGGAAAACCTGGTAGCCACTAGCCTGCTGCATCAGTCAGGATGAATATTTGATTAAATGGGGCTTTGCAGTTAAGCAAAGCTACTACCTGTTGCCTGAAATAGTGGCAGGATGGGCTGCTGGGGGAAAAAAAAGTAAACATATATATATGGGTCATTAATATAGAATTATAGAATCATAGAATCATAGAATCATCAGGGTTGGAAAAGACCCTTAAGATCATCGAGGCCAACTGTTAACCTAGCACTGCCAAGTCCATCTACACCATGTCTTCAAGCACCGTATATATCCGTTCTTTAAATACCTCCAGGGACGGGGACTCAACCACTTCCCTGGGCAGCCTGTTCCAATGCCTGTCCACCCTTTCAGTGAAGAAGTTTTTCCTAATCCCCAACCTAAACCTCCCCTGGCGCAGCTTGAGGCCGTTTCCTCTCGTCCTACCCCTTGTTACTTGGGAGAAGAGACTGACATCCACTTCGCTACAACCTCCTTTCAGGTAGTTGTAGAGAGCAATAAGGTCTCCCCTCAGCCTCCTCTTCTCCAGATTAAACAACCCCAGTTCCCTCAGCCATTCCTCATAAGACTTGTGCTCCAGACCCTTCACCAGCTTCGTTGCCCTCCTCTGGACAAGCTCCAGCCCCTTGATGTCCTTCTTGCAGTGAGGGGCCCAAAACTGAACACAGTACTCAAGGTGCAGCCTCATCAGTGCCAAGCACAGGGGCACTATCACCTCCCTGGTCCTGCTGGCCACACTATTCCTGATAGAAGCCACAATGCCATTGGCCTTCTTGGCCACCTGAGCACACTGCTGGCTCATGGTCAGGCGGCTGTCAACCAACACCCCCAGGTCCTTTTCCGACGGGCAGCTCTCCAGCCACTCCTCCCCTAGCCTGTAGCGTTGCATGGGGTTGTTGTGACCGAAGTGCAGGACCCGGCACTTAGCCTTGTCAGCTTCCAGTCATCCGGGACCTCCCCGGTTGACCAGGACTGCTGATAAATGATGGAGAGTACCTTGGCAAGCTCCTCTGCCAGCTCCCTCAGTATCCTCAGGTGGATCCCATCTGGTCCCATGGACTTGTGCGCATCCAGGTGGAGGAGCAGGTCGGTGGCTGCCATCTCTTCGACAACTGGGACTTCATTCTGCATCCTATCTCCATCTCCCAGCTCAGGGGCCTGAAAAACCCAAGGATGACTAGCTTGACTTGAGGCAAAGAAGGCATTAAGTACCTCTGCCTTCTCCTCATCCTTTGTGGCAAGGTTACCTTCTGCATCCAACAAAGGAGGGAGAGTCTCCCTGGCCCTCCTTTTGTCACTGATATATTTGTAAAAACATTTTTTGTTATCTTTAATGGTGGTGGCCAGTTTAAGTTCCAGCTGGGCCTTCACCTTTCTAATCTTCTCCCTGCATAACCTCACAACATCCTTGTAGTCCTCCTGAGTCACCTGCCCCTTCTTCCAAAGGTGGTGGGCTCTCCTTTTTTTCCTGAGTTCTAGCCAAAGCTCTCTGTTCAGCCAGGCCGGTCTTCTCCCCCGCCTGTTCAACTTACGGCACATGGGGACGGCCTGCTCCTGCGCCTTTGAGATCTCCTCCTTGAATAACGTCCAGCCTTCCTGGACTCCTTTGCCCTTCAGGACAAACTCCCAAGGGACTCTGTTAACCAGACTCCTGAACAGCCCAAAGTCCGCCCTTCTAAGCTTCAGGGTAGCGGTCTTGCTGACCCCCTTCCTTCTCCTAGAATTGAAAACTCTATCCTTTCATGGTCACTGAGCCCAAGACAGCCTCCAACCACCACATCACCCACCAGGCCCTCTCTGTTCGTAAACAGCAGGTCCAGCGGGGCACCTCCCCCGGTTGGCTCGCTTACCAGCTGCGTCAGGAAGTTATCTCCCACACACTCCAGGAACCTCCGAGGCTGCTTTCTCTCTGCTGTGTTGTATTTCCAGCAGATATTTGGTAAATTGAAGTCTCCCATGAGAACAAGGGCTAGGGATTGTGAGACTTCAGCCAACCGCTTGTAGAATACTTCATCTGTTTCTTCGTCCTGGTTGGGTGGTCTGTAACAGACTCCCACCAGGATATCTGCCTTGTTAGCCTTCCCTCTGATCTTTACCCATAAGCATTCAACCTTATCGTTACTGTCGTTAAGCTCTAGACAGTCAAAACACTCCCTAACATACAGGGCTACCCCTCCCCCTTTCCTTCCTAGCCATATGAATGAGCAAGTCTTTTTGCATGTGCTCATGAGCCATCTAGGTAATTGAAAGTGAAAACTAAAGAAGATGTGCCTCTCTAAAGAAGATCCATCTCTTTAAGACCTTGTCTTACGAGTTTTTTCTGACAGCCTGAAGTACTGCTGCTTCAGATTTAGGGACAGCTAATTGGAAACTTTTCTGGAAACATGCACATCACTGTGCTCCAAACCATGCATGCTGTGCATCAGCTTCCCCCGCCCTCACCCCACTGCTGTCACTTTTCTTTCGTGTTTGTTTTTCCAGATGTGCTGCTGTCCTCTGAATCCAATATCGCAGAAAATTGTTTTCAGCCAAACAGCAGCAGTTAAGTTGTTAACTCACTATTATCTGAACCCACTGTCAGGAGCTATAAATTCCTTTTTATAGCCCAGTTGGGAGTATTTTAGCGCTAGCTTTACGAAGCTGGGTGTGGGGGCTGGGGTTTTTTTGGAGAGGGCAGGGGGAAGGCTGGCAACTCCTAAATAAGGTCTTCCTTTTCATATTCTGAAGTGACAGCTTCAAAGGGGGAGGTATTCTGGATTTAGATACTGCATCATTTAAGTAGTTACACACAGTTTAAGCACCTCTGCCCAGTACATAACGCAAAAGAACAGTATGGGCACCTGACAGCTTATCTACAGGACAATTACTAGCTGAAGGTATGACTTCAAAATTACTTAGACTTTATTTAATTCTCAGTTTGACACTGTTTTCAAGTTAAAGTAGCCATATATCGGTTCAATTTAAATCTACCTCTGAAATCAATTTACACAAAAAAATTTGCCAGTTACTCTAATTCTAACTAGGTCAGCAAAGACTTAACTAATAGCACTTTAGATAGTTCATTTTTTAAAGTTAATTCAAGTTAATTTTCTTCTTCAGGTTTTCTATGCAGGCAACCGTAAGAATGGGATGTGCAAACCCCAGAAAGCCATGTAGAGCATCAATACCCATCCAGTACCAAGCACAAGGATAGGACTCAGACCCTCCCATTTCTCTGGGGCATTAGGTACCTCACTTGTGGTCTCAAGGGAGGAACCATGCCCAAGGTAGGAGCCACATCCTAAGGTTTTTAGTGGTTCAGTTTTCATTTCATTATAGAAAGCCCGTAAATTGATAGTCAACCTAATTTTATGTGAGAGAAGGCTTGACTTTCAGCACTTGCTCCTGTAAGTGTTTGAATACAGTCATATATAATTAATATTTTTTATTCATTAGAACACAAACTCAGGTCTTCTCTTTCCTAGTAAAATGCCCCAACCCCATGCAACAGATAGATACTTAAACAATCCTTGAAAAGTGGAATAGCTCTGGTGGATGGTACTGAGAGCACACTCTCATCAGTGTGCCTGAAACTGTGGATTAAAGCACACTCTTGGAAAGCCACTGGAGATCACTTGAAACAGAACCTAGGTCTCTCATATTCTGCACAAAAGCTCCCCTGGGTGGGAGCTGACCACATACTGCTTCTTTCTCCAGCTAAATTTAGATACCCTTCCAGGAGCCATGAGAACACCCACTAAATCAGGTCAAGCAGAAGAGAAAATAACCACAGGTTCTGCTTTTGAAAACGGCATTACTGTCAGATACATACTCTAAAAAGTTTTCCTGAAATTATAGGAAAGGGAAAATACAATATGTCATCAGGGACTGAAAACATTCATTTCTTAACCCCCCCTAGCAATTTTCAGGTAAGTTTACTAAATGACACCTTTGGTCCCCCTTAGAAATCAATGACCCTTGAAAAATTAGTGACCAAAGAGAAATAGAAGACAATTCAAGGTAAGTCTATTGACAAAAGAGAAAAAAACAAGAGTTCAAACCATCTAACTAAAGATGAAATAGTGAAGGATGCTGCTGGATGAGAGATACTAAGTCAAGGTTAAAATGTCTCACATGTGCAACAAATCACATTTAAGAAAAACTGCCCACCGAAGGGTGTTTGTCCACCTGCCAGGTGAAAAAAAGAGAAAAATTGGGACCTAAATTTTCCCAGGTATTTCTCCTCACTGCCTCAGTCTTCATGTGAATAACCATCAATGAGTTTGCACTGGTACAGCCAGCAGGTCCACAGGCAGTGTGGATGGATCTGGTTTTGGGGAACGGCAGGGGTACCAAGTTGAACAATATGGGTGCAAACTACACCCTGCCACTGCCTGGTGGGGCAGAGAGCATGCTCACAGTTTTAACACTGAAACACACGCACCGAACACACACATGAACAGGTGAACAGGTTTCGGTAGTTGCATGCTAAAGAGCAGAATATTTTTTATTTTCCTAAATAAACAGAAAACAGGATTCCTATCTACAGTTTTGATGCTATATTAACTGTTACTGAATTAAGACATCTGTAATTACAGGGGGACTTTGAAAATAAAACAGCAGCAATAAATCTCCTTATTCTGGCTTGTATTTTCTACAACATTTGTGATCCAAGGTACTCGGTTCTGAAAACCTAATCTCAAATGATTCAGACAGGCCAATTTTTTAGAAAAAGTCTGCCAGCCCACTTTGTGAACACCAGATCAATGCAGAGTTAGGGAATTCATATTCCCCAAAATTAGAAGTCATTAAACTAGAAATAATGTAGAAAAATTTCAGCCTGTAGATTTAAAAAGCCATGTTGTTACTTGCCCTTAACTCCAAATATTTTCTTTCTCAAAAGTTTGTATCATCTCATGATGAATTCTGGAAAACTACAGTTTCTCCATTTCTAGCAATAAGTATTGTATGAAACTTCAACACTCATCCTGGTTGGTGCTGAAGATTAGCTACCTATTTGACAATCCCAGTCAACTGCTGATACTTTAAAACTTTCCAGTCTTCATGTAAAATGCAAAAGTACTGTAGGTAGCAATGCAGCTCATAATACTCTTGCAGGATGCCAAAAATTCACTACTCCCTCCCTCTCTATAGTAATCTTCTGCAGGTTCTTCTGTCACATTTAGCTCCTTTTTATCTTAGAAAGACAATAAATTTAGAAAACATTCAAAACCCAAAAAAGAGCCAAAGCTTTATGGTATTGTCATGTTGTAATGCAAATGTGGTTTTAAGCTAGCAAGGATGACACTGCTAACGTCACATAAAGCAGACATTTAGAACAGAAATAGTTAAGTGACTTTGGAAAGTTCAGATTTTCCTTATTGACTGTTTTCAGACCTTGGAGAAGATATTTGCATTTCTTGAAATACAGGCATATTTTTTAAAAAAATAAAGAAGTCCTAGCAAAAAGTGCTGTAGGTTTTGTTTTGGCAGGGAAGCTATAAAATAGCAACTGGATATATGCAAATTCCTTTGAATTTCAAATGGACTGTAAAACCTTTGTAGAAGTGGTAAAAAACCAAAATTATGTGAAAAATCTTGTCAGCTTTTTGTGCCACCATTTTATTTAGCTCTATTTGATGCATCTTTTCCTAGTTATTGAATTTCTTCCTTCTTTATGTATGTGTGTGGTGGTGTAAAGGTAACAAGAATTTACAGAAGTGTCTGAATGCTTAGAGTTGCTCTCTGTTACATTGACAAATTATATTTGTTATTTGGGAATGAATATGCACAGAATGAAGAAATTAAAACAATTCGTAAAACTTTCCCATTACATTTCCCCCTATTCTGTAGTGCTTAGCCACAAAACCTAATTTTCCTAAAACTTCATTCTTTGCACAGAATGATTACTTACATAGCACTGCAATATCTGAATAAATATTTTCTAATTCTTACTTCATTTCTTTACTCAGTTCAAGTGGCCTCACATAAAAGTCCGAAGAACTTCAATCATTCCCATACCTCATTTTCTCAACAGGCAGTGTTTTACATTGCTGTGTTGCTATAATAAGTATTGTAAGTGGAAGAAAATTGAAATACATGCTCAAATGTTTGCCAAAAATATTAGATATCCTGGACTGCTTCCAAGGAAAAGGGAAAGAATTCCCAGTAAACCAGCCAGCAGATACTACCCATCCATTTAAAGAGCATCCAAAAGAGCAGAATACTCCTTCATTTGGCGAGGCTCATAAAATTCAAGAGTACCTAAATTAGATGCCTTTTCATGTAGTTTTGGGCGAATGCTTGATTTTTCTGTAATGTCTGGAAATAATTTGTTAAATGTCTCAGGCTTCCCTGAGATGCTGCTAGTGTCTAAAACATCACCTGTCGGAAAGAAATGACCTTTCCACGAAGAAAACAATTGTTGCTTATGTCTTTGTAAATGCTGATAAACTTACATGAGACCAACGACAACAGCAAGATTTATTGTACAAAACCCCCAGTATATATGCACCATCAGGTAACTTCACATTCTCTGATGAATAAACAATTGGAGTCATAATTGTCTCTGCATTCCTGCAAATGTCAACAAAATCAAACATCTGTCATGCCAGATAAGGAAACGTGACTCATTTAATATACTTAGCACTCTACTCAGCCTTGAAAAGGTCGTTCAGATTTTAACAAGCAGTGCGTAGTTTACTGGCTTCTAGTAAATGACCATGTAGTGAAAATAAAACTATGACCGTATTTGGTTACCCTTCAAACGACATATTTGATTAAGATAACACATCATATGTAGCACAATCTGTTTAATGTTGCTTCTGGACATACTCTAACCCTTTCAATTACGACCGACTTTAACATAAAATAATTTTTACCAAAGTAATATTCATAACCCCCAGAAACATACCACCAAAATAAGCAGAGAAAGCCAGAATGATCGCCTCGAAAGCCACCAATTTAAGACAACAAACAACATACAAAGGCAGCATTTATTTTTCTGCCATCTTCAGTGGCAATAAACAAAATCCATACCCAGTTCAATTGTGGATTGAAGCCATCAGTGACACGCAGGTATTGCTTGTCTGCCAAGAGCACAAGGACTAAACACCCTTTTGATTATATTCTAGCTTCCTGCATTAGGCTTCTTGATCCAGTCCTGAATCCTGTCAGAAATGAGTCATGGCAAGTGCTGCTTGTTATCCCCACTGACCTGCACTAAAATGTCTCAGGAATGTCTCATTTTGCATAGAGCTATTTAGCTGAAAACTGATCTTTTGAAGCCATTCTCAATACCCTTCGTTACTCTCCTGTTGGCCTGTACCCAAAATAATTGCTAATTTCAATGAGAGAGAGACATTTAGGGGTGAATACAGACACAGTATGGAAGAGAGGATCATGCCTGCTTCACCACATGGTGCTAAAGCATGGGTACAACCCCTTGGTCATTCAGTCAATTTTTTGTTTGATGGCTATTATAACCTAACACAAGATCGTAGTGCATTGGGTCTCATTTGGCCATGAAAACCCTGACAAAGTGTTGATATTCTTGGTACTGATGAGTTGGTTCTGTTCCTCCTTAAAACAAGAAAACTAATCCTGAAAGATACTATTATACAGGAGATCAAAATAATCAACGTATTCCACAGACTGCTTGGCAGGTTAGAGTTAGCACAGATGCACAAATGGGTTGATCATGTCTCTGGACAGCTGGTGGGAGCTGGCCCAACTCTCTTTCCTCTGTTCTTCTCCCAAGTATTTGACTCCTGAGCCAATTCTGTAAGCTGGCTCCAGAAATTAATTTATAATCTATGGGAGTGACTTGGGATGAGAAAACAATATTCTAAGAAGGTATATGCATTGAGTAAAGGTGAATTTGAGGTGCTTTAGATGTCTAAATTATGGAAGACCTTTTACAAAGGAGGAGAAAGGATATGGGCTGTTCTTCCTTTCCATTCATTTCTGGCACACGAGGGAGCCACAAGGCCCTGTGAGGTCCTACTTACAGAATTATTTCTTTCATCCCAAAAGGATTACAAAACACTTCATGAAGCGTCAGTTTGTTTCACACCTTCCGGTAATGGGAAACAGTGATTACAGCTCTCTGTGCCAAGGTTGATCACTGCTCCCTTGAGAGAGGACAAGCAGGTCAGTATATCCAGTTCATTTCTGAAGGACTCCCTTGGGGAAATGAGGTTGAATTTTGGCTGATACTCAGCTAATCGAATAACCAGGCTTTGCACTGAATTGTTACTAGGCTCTCTCATTGCCTATTCCACCTGTTTTAGAGTTTGGGTTGGCCTGACCTTTTCTACTGCAAATACATGGTAGGTATGGACATGCAAGCAGAAGTCACTTCCAAGTCAGAACATGGCATCACTGTGAGGTGATGACCCACAGTGTCTAGGATCACCCATTCACATGATTAGCTCATATATGTGCATTTGCTGTGTGCAGCATCTTTCATACAGATCCATCCCACAGTATTTTGCACAACACAATTGCAGAGATAGCACGAGGGATGAAGGTATTCAATTACAGATTAGGAAAAAATGATGCATACAGGTTACACCTCTCTTTCCTGGAATCTGAATAATTGGCCAGATGGAATCTGAAATAATTTCAATAGGAAAAGTAAAGAAGAATACCTTCAGAATAAGATCAGATTTAATCTGCAGTGTTTCTTCAAAATTCATATAATTGCAATACAATTATGTTTGCAGAACAGCATCATCCACGGACCATGGATGATGGTTCCCATGCATGGGGAAAAACGTAGCTGATGGGAAAGGTTGTGAGTGAGTTGAGGCAGAACTGATTACTTGAGTCAATGCTAGTGGTTAAGTACAGATAAGAAGCAGAAGAAAATGCCGAACTCAATGAATGTCAGATCCCAGTTAGCAGAAAGGCAAATAGCTTTTACCAGAAAATTAGAAAATTGGAAGAGCTATAAATATCAGTTATAGGTGACACACAAGGAGAATGTAGGCAAGAACTTATGTCTCATGGTATAGTCATTCAGGGAAAAAAGTAGTATTTGGAGGTGTGCTTATGGTCTTTTTGGTTCCCAGTTATGATTTGGATGTCACAGTGCTGCAGTTACAAAGACCAGCAAGCTGTGCAGCGTTTATGTGGTACGGCCTTCTGCCCCTCTCCAATATCTAGATGACTAGAAAGCCCAAAATCTGGATTCAATACCTAACCGAAACACTCAGTTCCCGTACTGCCAGCAACCGTCTATTGAGCAGGAAGTAAATAGTCAGAATTTCTTATTCCTGTAATAGATTAAGAGTACCCTAAACAAACAGAAGGAAATAATTTTTTGCAGATTGCATAATTCCATTGCAGACCGCATTGCTCCAAAGGAATAAAACCTGTGGAAGAGTTAGAAAAAGATTAGACAAATTCAAAGAGGACAGGTCTATGTCTATGAAATAAACATGATGGCCCAAATACCATGTGAACTCTTGACCATGAGACAGAAAGCTGTGGGGAGGTATCCTGGGAAAGGACCTGTATATAATTCTGTATTTGGTACCTCTGTGTAGTTTTATAATTTCTTATTTCTTATGTTCTTGTGTGTCTGCCACTGGTTGACCTCAGAAACAGGATACTGCATTAAGTGGACCTTTGGTCTGAGCCAGTAAGGATGTTCCTATGTAAGCAGGCTGGAATATTGTCTTTAACATCCAGTCCTTTAAGATGCACCTTTAAAAATTTAATCACATTTCAGATCTGGCAAGTGCATGATTAATCTTGATCATGAAGGTATATTTCTCTTTGTTTTATATTTTTAATCATAATTAAGGCCATTTTTCTACTCTGGCCCATATTGCTATTTCATTTACTTAAGCTGTAATGATTAAATCTAATTTGCTACTCTCTGAAATCTTAATCCTACTGAAGACTAATGGGTATAGTACACAGTTCAGTTAAGAAACAGATTCACCACATAACCTCTATTAAGTAATTCAATTTTTTTCAATAAAACTAGCTGGCACATGAAAGAAAGAATCTATGGTGGTCTTTAGTCTCCAGAAAATCATAGAATTTTTAATACAAGCACTGAAGAGATGTTTTGACCTCTTCCTGAGCATATTATTTCTCACAGCAAGGAGTCATGAAAAGAATTTCAAAACAAATCCAGCTCATAAAATCTGAACTCTGAAAAAAGCCACCTAACATTTTGTGCTTGATCTTATTTTGCAAGTACAGTATTATCCTTTTCAAATATATGAAATGTCAGCTTGAAAATACAGGGAAAAGGGCTTCTATATCCACAGTGAACATGATTTCTCTAAAAAAACAATGAAAGAAAAGCCTATTACTAATAAAGTATTCTCACTTTAATCACGTTTCCTTCATTACTCCCATATTTTAGGTGATATAAAAGGAGGAACAATTATTGCCTTGTTCACTTTGATTTATTTGGCTCAGTGCCTCCTTACCTAGGTAATGTAAAATAAACTGTGCTACATGGGTCATTTATGATGTGATTTAATAAGATGCTTTTTATTTCTAGCCTGCAGGGAAATACATTAGTTTGCAAGCACCTGGCAAAAAAACATTTCTTTCGTTGATTTTCTATTTTCATTCAGTAGACTTCAGCCTACAAGGTAATTTAAAGCTACAATGCACAGATTGTCATAATGGCAATGTACTAAAACAGGACTTCAAAACCCACATAAAGAAATGGTGCCTGGATGTCAAAATAAGGAAGGTCATAGCTACAAGCTTGACCAGTTCCTAACTTCCTGTGGGTATTTCTGTGTAAATTAAGACTTGTTCCTTTCCGTTGTCTGAAATAGGTTAATGTTTTTCCTTAACAGTACATGCTTTCTACAAACAAAATTATATATATGTAACAGGCACCTGAGACAGACCTGGAGAAAAAAAAAAAAAGAGCTAGGAAATTGGTTTTCTACAGACACTCTGAATAACATGGGAAAGTTTACCATGCTCAAACTTACAAAAAACTTAGAGGAATTTGGGTCCCATTTCTATGGCTTTTAGTTTTTTTGAGGATTCACTTATACCCATTCTGTGGTAATAACATTTAGCTCAACTCTGTGGATGCAAAAAGTTAAAGAAGATTGTATTTCAAAGTAATATGCAGGAATATTCCATATATTGTCAATGGAAGAGCTGATGCTGATCACAAAACGCTGCATCTAAGGTCTCACACCTGTTTCCATTACAAGTCCCTGTTTTTTGTCACTCAAAGTTTTCAGACATTCTCATTTGAAACAATGCTGTCCACGTTTAGGCTTAGCTGAAAAGAGATTCATGAGTGAGAAGAGCAAAAAAAACCACCACCACATCGCACCTGTTTTTTCTGTTTCTAAAACTAAGCAGCACTTTACCACACAGCTCCACAAAGACATCTTCATCTGTTTCCATTTTTTTTTGTCTGTTTCTTTGTCTCAGCTGCCAATGGTTGAAGCTTATGTATCTAGCACTGGATTTTTCATTAGGTTTATGCCCCCATGCATGCATATCTTATTTGCAGGTCTACAGTCTCCTTCAGAGTTAAAAACACAAGTATGAAATATTTTACTGTTGCTTGAAAAAATACCAGCCAACAACACAAAAAGCCCCACCAAGTGCTTACTTGAAGACAAAGTCCTAAAATTATTGAGCCTACATAGTCACCCAAGTTTTAGAAATGCAGTAGCCCAACCACATGAAGGAGATGGGGAGTCTGAAGAAGCAGTGAAGGGGTCCTTGCAAGGCTTTTGGGAGGAACTTAACCAACAATGCAAACCTGCGAGAACAGCACTGTTGCTTACTTGTCAGTTGCCCCATGTAATTTAGATGAGACATGCTTGGATGTCCTAATGTATAATGAGAAGAGGCACGATGTTAGAAACTACTGATGGCTTAAAATCATCTCTAATCTCCCTGTAGGTGAGAATCTCTGTAGCTATGCCTGTATAGTTGCATAAGCAGCACTAATTTGGGATGTCATGATTTGCAAGGGCATAAATAAAAGTACCATCAACATTTCTTTAGCATACAGCCTTCGGTGTTGGTACATTGGTACAGCTGATGGAGATACCATGCCTGGTACCACACCAGTATACAGCCCCATCTCTCACAAAACAAGTTGTGCAGACCTCTGTTGCTATGTCTCTGCACAGTCCTGATGAGGCATATTCCTCTCTTATTTTACACTGTCTCTTCTCCTGACAATATGACAATGAATTCCAGACCTGTCATGACTATCCTAGCTGTCTCCTCCAGATTTAATACACTTCACCCGCACATGTGGAACCAGGCAGTTTTATTTGCTGACACAGTGCCAACAGGGCAAGGAAGGATCCTTCTACAACATGCAAGAAGAATTCTACTATTATTCTGAGCAGAAAATCAAATTCCAGGTTTCCAATGGTGTTCTTCAATTTTTTGCAGGACTCAGAAGCACGCCAACATGCTTTTTAGTATACAGGTAAAGGATTAACTAATTTCCAGTTAAAATTGTTTTCTCAGGAGGCAAGACTATTGAGGCAATTTTTGTTTCTGCTACTGCAGTGATAATATCTGATGCTCTATCTTCTGGCGGTATTTATGCATATGAAGTAAAGCACTTACTTAATAGGTATGTGGTTAGTACATCAATATAGTCACATAATCCATAAACATTTCTCTTTCATAAGCTCTTATCACATTAGCGCTGATTATTTATCAAACAACTTAGTGTTACATGACATCCTTCCCTATATTATTTTTAGCCTTATGTGCAGTTGAAATATGCTGAGGAACAGGGATATAAGGTGGGGAGCAATTCGAAGCAAGACTAGAAATGGAATAATTGGAACCACTTCAAAGCTCTTAGAAGTTGCAACTCCATTTCACAAACTGCAGCCTGCATGTATCTGGTCCAGGCTTGGGTGGGAAGGAACCATTGCAGTGTGCCAGGGGCTGGGTTTGCCAATCCAACAAATTTGCCATTCTGAATAGCTAAAGCAGCATGGTTCACTACTCAAAGAGCAGTGTGGGTAAGACAAAGCTGAAAAAAATAAATTTGCTAGGATGTGTTTTTTAAACTGTGGAAGCAGATATGCTGAAGGTGCACATACAACTCGAGAGATTCCATAAAGAGAAATCTATTTATGGAGTCAAGACACTAAAAAATGTTTAGAAAAACATCACTTGATACAATTTACCAAGAATCACTCTGATTCCTTTGTAAGATCATGCTTCATTACTCACTGAAATTAGCAAAATGAATTCTCTTAACTGCAGGGGGGGAATCAATTCAGGAACTGGTGAATTTGTTGATGCTGCTCTTGCATAGGCAACAAAATATTATGTTTTGCTGTTTTGCTATTTTGCTATAGCAAACCTGGCTGCAGTAGAAGACCTAAGGGAGCTAAGACAAATGCTTATATGAAATTATTTATGGCTAGATTTTGTCTCATCTCTCTCGAGCCTGCAACTGTAGTCAGGTTTACTTTAATAAAATAATAGGAAACAATCTTAGTATCTGTTTTAAAGGTTAGGATTGTACTTGAGGAGAATCTAATCTTATCCTGGGCTCCCTGCCAAGCTGTATTAGCTGATAACATTTCCTTCTGCACCTTTTTAAAGACACTGTCATGCCATGTGCAGTTCACTGAAGTTTCCTCCCTGTCTTTTCTTGGATTACATACATTTCATCAGTCTTGGCCTTCCATCTTACATGAAGAAATGGCTTGTTCTTAGCAAGGAGCCTGCTTAAAGCTTGTAGCAGCACACATTGCATGGAAAGCACACAACACAATGAAAAGAATGTGCTCTGCAGCACCCATAAGCATTCACTGTTTTTCTTCATAATGTTAGAGAACTAGGAGATGTGTCTCATGAACAACAGCAGCTAGTGAAGTGTGTCAGTACTAGGACAGCTATTAGCAAATGCATTTCTTAAAAGTGAGAGGAGAAATGCTGGTAAAAGACTAAGCATGAAGTATGTAATTTAGATCTCAGCATGTGTCAAAGATATCACTGTCAAACTTGATCTATTGCCATTGTATATAAAATTTATCCACTGAATATCTCCTCCAGGCAATTAGTAGCCTGCACTAAATGCCGGGAGCACGTCCAACCACCCTTCTGGAATGAGACAGTAAAATGTCCTGGATGTCTGCCTTCACAAAGCCAGGCACCTCTGGGGTTTTCCCTGCTAAGCTAGCGCTGTGCAAGTCTGTTCTTCTCTCACTTTAGCAAAAGGAAAGGAAATGTGATGTTATTGCTGACTCTGATTATACCACTGATCTTGGTGCTTCAATGAAAGTTTACAAAAATTAGAATCATCATAACCTATCATTTATAAAGATTGCAAAGACAAAACAAACGTGATGATACAAAGCCAACTCACGTTCAACAAATAAAACTGTTCAATCTCTGCAAAGATTTCCCCAGCTAACTTAACGTGAGGCTGAATGCAGCTAACATTTATTGGCCACTGGTCAGGAACTGACAGACCTGCTGTCCTCATTGTTAACAGCTGTGGACCAAATTCTTACATCCTGCTTTAGTGGCAATGACTAGATGAGTCCTGAAGGCCTCTTTCAATTCCCTTATCTATACTGTGACAATGGTTTAGTTCTGCAGTTTAAATATGGGTTCATTTCCTCATGAAGAAATAATATATTCACAATTTCAGTTATAAATCCCTGACCAAATTATTTCAGCTGCATATAGCACAGGAGGGGGATGCAAAAAGGTACTGTAGATATTGCTGACTGTCAGCTTAGACTGTGGTTATGCAGGATGAAACCTTCCTATCTTCATTTCTGAGCACTGACAGTGCTCAGAAAGTTAGAGTCTATTGTTATAGAAAGTCACAGCTTAAAGCAGAAATAAAAAGGATACATTAGCACTCTATTACTAAAACTAAAGTTGCATTGTTACAAAGGGAAATCTTGCAAGCATTTTTCTGTCTGTCGTTCTCACAATGTCCTTCATTCTGGCAGAACAAGACAAATAAACTACATGAAATTTTTCATCCTGGAGGAAGTTTCAAAGCAGCTATTCCTCTGAAGTATGGGAAAATTATTTTTCCTATGTGCACAGACTTATTTATCACTTGTACAGATTTAGGGTCTTTTATTCCACTGCTTAAAAATCAGCTAGCTTACTGTTGTATCATTTCCATATTTATACCATTGTTAGTGTCAAAATGATCTTATACGTATCTGCTGAAAACATTCTTAAATGCAGGCATGTTTGACTCTAACAAGTCAGTACATCAAAAGTTTTTATTGCTTTTTGCAACGTTCAAAAAGCAAATCTTTTCCTCCTCAGAAGCAAATCACCTCATTTCCCTTATAACGACCAACACATTTCCCAGCCAGTTTGACCTTTTTCTTTAATGCCAGAAATCTTCACATGAAAAGAAGCATAAAACACTTTATTTACTTCATATGACACAAAGAGGAAGAAATTGGTGAATGTGTATAGTAGATCCCTATGTTTGATGGAGTAGGGATGAACAAGAAGTAGTAAATTCTTGTGAGGCATGGGGAACTTGCATGGTGCTCCAGTAACACATTGATATGATTTTGTGCCGGCTTCTTTTCCTCAGCTGCTGAATTACTCTTCTTAACAGAATACAACAAATTATATGACTTACATAGCTGGCACTTCTCACTGCATTGCTTGAAGAAATGAGTCCTCCATCTCCAGCCAAAGCAGAGGACCCACCAGATGTGGCTGGTTAATCCGATCACACTGCCAGTGACTGAAGCAAGTGACATGGTCTCCTGTGAGGCTAGGACACCTTACTGTGTGTTTGTTTTTGGCTGCTTTACAGGACTTGCAGCAAGCATGGAAATCGGTTGTGGGGGTTATGTCTTGTGACTGGATCAACATTCAGAATCTCCTGATTAATATAATGGAAACATCCCAAGACAGAGAGTCTGCTTCAGTCTCCAGGCTAAGATCAAATCTAATTCTCAGAGTTTATTAGTAACAGCTAAAGATCTGACTGATGTAACCTGATTTGGAGATAAAAGTTCCTTTCAAACTAACACTAGTAAAATTGATCTGATTGTATGTTTCCCCATTTTTAATTCAATCAAGTAATAACCCACCAAAAGGCTGCTGGAAATGGTTTCTGCTGACAAAATGGGGTAGCTTGCATTGCTGTTGCATAGTGCAAAGCTGGAATAAAAAACTATGTCCCAGCCCCATGCAAGTGCACAGGTGCTGAACCGCTAAACCTCTCACACTTGTTGCTATCATCACATTTGTATCACTTTCCTCAGAAAGAAAAGAGGAGAAGCTTTATCTTAAACTTGCTACACACCAGTGAGAATTTAGCATAAGTATACACTGAACAGAAGTGATTTGTCCTTTCTTTGGTACACTAAGTGTTCTGCAAATCTCATAAATAATTTTTAAAGCTACGTACTGTGATGAAATATGCAGCCAGGGTCTGACTAGAATACTGTGATATACCGATATTGAGAGTTCCACATCTTACAACATGTTTTCATTCTCTTACCTGATATCTTCCCACTGTCCTTCTAATTCCCATGAAAATTTTGAATTTTTTTATTGTGTAACGTCCATCACAGAGTTTACAATATCTGGATTATTACCAGCAGTATGGCTGCATTTAAATTAACATACAAAATAACTTGTGTACAGACAGAGTGATAAGCTCATCTTCTCTGAGAACATTAAAACAGTGAACTTGACCATCTTATCTTGTTCAGTTATTTTATTAGTGTTGGGGTTTTTTTGTGGAAAACTACAGTATAATGTTAGTCTCTGTGAGATTATATCTTGACTTTCCTTCATTTTCCAGCAAATTATTGCAGGCTAGAATAAATTCAAAGTATAAAACCTGCCTGTCTCAGACACAACATTTTGTCAGATAATATCGTCTTAGTAAATATTGTTTTTTCCTGAGAAAATAATAATGGAGTATACATTATCCTGAGAAAACTCAGAGCGCAGACATTCCCAGATCTATGAACTTGGAGGGGGAAAAATTGAATTGAGTCCATACTTCATACCTGATTAAAATGAGTAAGAAAATAGTGTATCAAAGCACCCTATGTTTTTTTATAAACATTGTTCACTCCCTAACCCCAATCGTGTGCCTATTTTAATTTTCTTAGTAAATAGCGCCCTCTGCAGCATGCCTTTAATTTCTGCAAGGTTCTAAGTACAATGCACTCTTTGACTGACCCTTAATGCATCACAGGCGAGGGACATTGTGCCAAAAATACATCATTCCAGCAAACCTGCATAGCTCTAGTGTTGCTTTGCAGTGTATGCTGGAGGTCTAAATGTTTCCCAGGCTGCAGTCAGCACCAAGAAAAGGATTTCTGGATTTGTGAGAGAGACAGCATCTGTAATGAAGGCAAAAGCTAGACGTGTAAAGAAAAAAGCCTGCTCATTAAAGCAGTTATAACAATATAATTTTAAAAACTGCTATATATGAGTCTTTCTAGTTGTAATAACATGCATTTGTATGCTGTCTTTCAGCCAAGGGTTTCATTTAATAAGCATTAACTACTCAGTCTTGTGAGATTTGTGTAGGACATGATACACATTAACACCATTTAGGGTATAATTGATTTTTTTTTTAATTTTGCTTTTATTTTATTAAGGATTTTTTAATATCTCAGTGTATGCTGTAATGTTTATTTTATCTATTAAATCTTAAATTCATTTTAAAGAACAATTTTTAGTCATGACAGCAGTTTCTAGGTCAGATATTTTCTCTGCTGAAATTCTCCCTTGTCTGCTGTACATAATTTGTCTTACAATGTACAGTCTCTTATTCAAAGAGAACTTTTAATCTTTTATGGACACTTGAAAATGCCTGATTCATAATAGAATAAGTTCAGCCAGAGAATAAAGACATGCTGGGATGAGAAAAATAAGAGCTAGACAAACATCTGTCAGGAATGGTTTAGCTAAAATTGGGGCCAGAACATTGACGAGGTGACCTCATGAGGTCATCTTTGCTTCCAGTCCCATTTTTTATTATTCCATGAAAAACTTTGCTTGATAAGACCTCTTTTCTATTCTGTTATTCTGTGACAGCAAAAAGATCAACACGAGTGTCCGTACTGAAGAGCTGTCATTATACACACGTGAAAAGGGATTACAAGTGGATTGCTGCACAGACCTAGAATATGGACTTCATGTAAAAAACAAAATAAATTGGATGACATTGAACTGCACACTGCAATATCTTGACTGCTTCCAATACCTGGTTAAAATCTGGCTTGGGCATCTATACATTTAAGTACCACCTGTAGTTAAGGCATTAAGTCTACAGGCTGACCTTCAACTCTAGGTATCTTTCTGCTACAACAACAAGTTTGGAATTGCGTGGAAGTCATCTTTCCCCAGAATGCTTCTGTATATGTCAGAGGAGGAGGAGCTAAGCATTTAACTTCGTCTTGTATTTTGGGGACATTTCATCCAACTCTCAGCTTCAGATGCACCACAGCATTTTGGTATTTCCATGTTTGTTTCATGCACAGATAAGAAGCCTGTTAAGTCTGTGACTTTTTTACAAGAATGTAGACAAGGGTCTGCCGTGGAAGGAATCCCCACCTGGACACAGTCTTCCAGAGCAGAAAAGCAAACAGGATTTTTCTCTTCTGACTCAGCAGAGGAAGGGAACACATCATGCATCAGACCAAGGAAAGGTCCTCTGTGCAGGACATCTGCAGTAGCATAGCCCAAGGCTGGAGCTGGAGGACAGATCTGGGCAAGATGCTGGCTGCATTGAGAGCAGAGTCAGGAGTTAAGATGCTGACAAGGAGGAGAAGCTGAGAACAGTCGCGCTCAGCACCATGTGTTCATCTATATAGCAGTGTGTGCAAAGTTTGAGAAGAGCAGAGATTGAGCCCAAAAACCATCACAGAACATTGTTAAGGACAAAGCACTGAGCTCAAAAATGGAGGAATTGTCGGTTCAGAGTTTTGTAGGAGACTCATGACAGCTCTGCACAGAATATGCCGGAGTCATAACACTGTTACCTGAAATGACTCAGAAAAAGTATTTTCAGATGTGCGTGCAAGTGTTTCAGCCACATGCCACAGCTGTGGTGTGCTTACAGTGCTGGATAAACCAGGGTATTTTTAGGGTCCTTTACAAGAGCAGAGCTCAAAGAACAGGCAGGGAAAGGGTGAATATGCTTTGAATATACGTAAGACCCAAAGAAGAACTATTCATCCTGTAAGAGGGCCATTCTCTTCAGTCACAAAGTGGAAATGATAGGGACTGAGGAGAAACGTGAGGGAAGGGACTTATCAACTGTCTGTCAAAACTTGACATAGGTGGCAATAGCAACGTGGAAAATGGAGCCCTTCTCCCAGGTATAGCCCAGACTGAGAGTGTCAGGAAAGCCCCTGGTTGGCTCAACTGGCCATTGGGTACCCTTTTTGTTTTGAGTCACTGAGCTGGTCCTGTTATGACTCCTAGGGCCACATCAGGAACAGCAGTATCTCACCTTGAAACACAGCTACAGGCCATAAATATTTGCACCTTTTCCCTTTTCTGTCAGATCCAGTAAAATAAGACAAGCATGGTTCATTGGTAGGTGCTCCAGGAGATTTGGCATTTGACCACCAAGAACTACCATATAGCTATGGGACTTCTAATATGGATGAGTTTTAACATCTCTAGAAGACTGACAGTGTTACTGTGTGTTTTGTAACCACAACTTAGTTACCATCATTTCTTCTAATGGCAGCATAAGAAAGTATTATCATATTTTAGAGCAATGTAATCTTGTTCATAACCTTGCAAGACATGACAGATACTGTTTGACTGTTATGAAAGGGTCTGATCTCACTGGAGGTATGTAATTGCTAAAATAATGGACAGTAACAGAACTGTAAGTCTGACCTCCCGCAGAACTCTGGCCTGATATATTAATATACCATATATAAAGTACTAGTTCAGTATTGAGTCTTGAGGAATTGGAGATGGACTCTTTTTTCTGACTCTCTCTCTGAATATTAGAAGTCCAAGTCACTATAAATTGCTACAGCTACACAAGTCTCTCCTTTTCCCTTCCTGTCCTGCAAAGCTGCAATTATTTTAACTTGCAGGACCGGACCAAATTTTTCTCTTTGGTTCAATAATTCATTCACTTGCAAACAGTTCACTAAGTGAGAGACAAAAATTGTAACATGAAGAAATGACTGTGAGTTACTCACCCACCTCTAGAGGACCAGAAGTGTCTATCAGCAATCAACACTGGGGAAAAGTTACTGTAGTAAAATATTCCAGAGTCATTGACATTTCAGGGTGTTTGGTCCTGTAATTCAAGACAAGATATTTTCACCTTGAATTTTCAGCCATGAATATACATTTGTGGAGAAAAAACGCCACTTCCTCTGTCACATCCTGAAAATTGTATTAGCACAGGTGGTGCAGTATCTGTGCTGTAGCATGTAATGCCAGGTAAAGGGCATGAGAATGAGGGACAAGATGAGCACTGAATGAATCATTGCTATTCAGATTGTTCCTTCTTTATCCTTCCTTTCTCAGATTAGGCTGGGGCCTACAAGTAGATAAAGGAATCATAATGGAGCCAAATAAATACTTTTTCATATTATATGTACACATTTCAAAAATACCCGTCTTTTTGAGAATTTTTAATGAATAAAGTGTATTCATTTTCTCTGAGATTTTTTAGGAACTTCTTTATCTATTCAGATAACTGTGTTGTATTTTTCCCAACACAACCATGCTACGACATTCATTTTTGTATTCTTACCCTTCCAATTCAGTCTCAATGTACTTGTTGTATTAAGCAAGGCACTGAAAAATAAAAAACTGCATGTTTTTACTCTGTGTAAGAGACATATAGTAATGGTCTCCCCCGGCAAGATGTGCTACATTCAGGCCTAACTTATATGTCATTCTGTGTGTTTATTTTATCAAAGGTGGATTCATAGAAGAACACACCTGCCCTTGACATATTTGTTGGAGAGCAAGTGCAATACAGTTCCCATCTGTTCATCATAACCCATATTCACAGGAGAAGCCTTGGGCTGGCATCTTCCAAGGAAGACAGCATGGAGGCCAGCTGGGAAAGGATAAAGACATATTATTGAAGCTGTCATACAGCACCACAACTGGTCTGTAGCCTCAAGAAGGTGGATTTCAACAATAGCACAGTCTTGCCTGGAACATAAGATTCTGGTTGTAAGATATCAGTGATGAAGGTCCACAGACACCCAGTCAAGCTGATCAAACAAGCAAGATGAAATAAAAGGCTGGCAGCAGATGCCAAACTAGCTACCAAGGGCAAAACAGCCACTGAGACTGAAATCAACTGTTGCAAACCCATGGGCCAGAAAAAAACAGGCACTGGGCTATGGGAATAAGGGAAAGGTATAACAAGGAGATAGGATGGAGGGAAAGAGAAGAAAGCTCTAACAGCTAGAAAGGAGACAAAGTCTTTTAGTTTCTCATTCCACAACCAATGCTAATCAGGACATGCCACTCATTAAGAAGAAAGATTTCTCCATCCCTTTTACTCCCCTTCTGCAGTAGCAAGGCAAAGTTGCACAGTTTCTCTCTCTAGGCACAAAAGATTTTCCTTGATTCCAACAAGTGCTCCAGGAGAAAGATGCTACCACCAAGACCTGCATATAAGCTTGTGGTGGTCGGGACAGCAAATGCAGGTCAAGCGTACTGCAGGAAGAGCAGGCACCACCACAGTGCTTCCGAAGTTCAGGGACTCTGCATAGTGCTGCTGCACCAAAGGTACTGCAGATGGGCTGCTGAGATCTCCATTAGGTATGCAAGGCTCTTTTGAAATTGTTTGGACCAGGTATACAAAGCTAGGCAAAAGCTAATAACTCACAGGATGCAAAGTTACCAGAAATCTAATTTATCCATGATATTTACTTTTGATATTTTTAGAGACATAGGAGAAAATTTGCCCTTAACCTTTAGTTTTAATCAGTCTAAAATGTTCTTAAGAAAAGGAGCAAGGAGGAAAAAAATAATAGAAGAAATGTTAAGCTTGTAGCATATTTGATATCAGACCTTTTTTTTTTTTTTCCTGAGGGATAAATATATTTTGTGCAGTTAATGCCTGAGATGTAGTAGGTTCACTGAACCCTCTCAGTTCATACATATCTAATTGCTGGAAATACCTTGTAAGCCTGAATTACCATCACTCCCAGATGAGTTCCTTGCTGCCTGTAATTAATGGCAGCTAACAAAAATAAACTAAGAAAGCTGATTGATTTAATACATATTTTTCCCAATTAGCCTAAGGAACTCTTTAAGACTTCTGACCTTTAGAGGAATTGTGTTATCCTGCTGTATGTGCAGGAATGCTCAGATGGAGCATTTGGCTTTTTATGGGAATGAGGCCAAGACCTCAAAGGCAAGTATGTTGCTTGTATGCCTGTCCACAGAGGAAGAGGATTTTTAAAAATTCATATCGTACTGGGTCCAATTTGTTGGGAAAAGTTAGGGATGTGCCCACACAGATATCATGTTACTGGGAAGTTTACTTCACTGGAACAGCACTGAGTTTGTGTTCATCATAGGAGGGACAATAAGCATAGAGAAGATTGGTCTCAGTAGGAAGGTCCAAGCTCGGGCTCTCAGCTGGAGGGGATGCCTCTACCCCAAAACCTGCCTGGCATAACAGAAGGAAATCATGGAGGCAGTGATGGAAGAACAGGGCTTCCTTGGTGGAAATTCACCTGCAGCACTGACAATCCATCATCTCCTGCATCTACATCATCTTACTTTCTGCATCGCTTCTGAAAAAAGGACGTCACCATTAAGCAGTGGTGTACCAGTAACTGTATTTCATACTGCATTGTACTTTAAGCAGTGAATGAATCAAGCGTAAAAATGGAATAGAGTAAAGAGCAAAACTGATGCTGTGCAGGACATGTTCTGAATGTTATAACATTGATCTGAGGAGGATAAAAAGAAAGCTAAAATGCAAAAATTTGTGTCCCATGCTTTCTATTGACTAAAAATGTGTTTCAATGGCATCATTTGATTACAACCCTTTTTCCCACCATAACTCTTGTATTAGCAACTTTGCCCATTTGTCTGGATACAGAACAAATTGGATAAATTCTGGAGTTCTCTCTATTTATTATAATAATATAGCCATTGTATTAATACCTTTAATAAGTTCTTACTTAGGTGATCTTCACAAATGCTTCATGTTTGAGGGTTTAATAAAAATGTTCCATTTAATGGTTCAACCTTATTCAAGCAGGATTTTATGGAGATAGTATATAGTTTCATCTATCAATCTCTTCCTGTGAACATATGGGTAATAAAAGTATATGTATTAGAATTTGACTTTAATAAGAGCCATATATTTAACCAAGGCAAGAACTCTAAGAGCAGACAAGTTCATTTACAGATTTCAAAGAGACCTATAAAAAACCCTATTCATCTGCCTTAATTATGTCAGTGCTGAGACTTGAATTTACTCCCTGTTCGTAAATACTACTTAAAATTTAATTTCAGGTGTTCTGCATGGAGTACACTTAAAAATTAAGGTTCACAGAACTTCCAGCTTCAAATCAATCCAGTCTTCCAAGGACCTGCATTAAAAACTATGGAGTCCTGATAAAGAGAATGAGAGATACTTTTTATTTTTAAACCATCATGAGAACAATAATGAGTAAGTGAGTGTGAAGAGCTGTAAGTCCTGCAGAGTCCTGCAGAGTCCTGTAGTTATGTCTGTAACACCGATGATAATTCTGGCAACAGGTAGGTTTTGTAAGCTCTGCTAAGCTTTATAGCAAAGCTTTTTTTTTTTTTTTTTTTTTTTTTTCTTCCTCTTAATTTTAAATCTGACTTAGATATTGAACTTATTCAGTAATGAGAAAAAATGTGCAGGGGTGTCAGAAAAGAAGGGACATGAAGGAAATAATGAAATTGTTACCAAGAGTTAAGATGGATTCTGCCTTTTGAGCATCTTTAGCACAGGTGTAGACTAGAAGTACTTTTTTTCTGGGATCACATCAACATGTCAGAGACATCAGGGTGTGAGAAGGCTGGAGAAGCGTGAAATCAATTTTCTCTGAAAATAGTTGTGTCCTGCCTCCATTGACATAAAGGCAGCATACATATAGTATGCTGTTTTCAAGCAAGTTATCTGTTAGACTTCAGTCAAAACTAATTGAGTAGCCTGATCTATGGTTTGTCCTGGTCCTACATGGAATAGTCTGTCACGCTGACTTATGGCAGAGAAAAGCTATCTAACATAAAACCAGCATCTCAACAAGAGCCCAGACATTTTCCATCCATCCTGAGAGCTTCATTCCTGCCAACGAATGAGACATTTTTCTTTTGAGACTCATGAAGCAGGTGAACTGTACAGCAGTGCAATCCTCTAGTCTGCTCCACTGTGTATTTCCTCCTTTCCTAAGACTTCTAAATGTTCCAGAGAGGAAACTTAAGGGAGGGAGAGGTCCTCTCTACTTTCAGGTCTCTCCCTAGGTTCAAACACAGAAGTCCCTTTAGTTCGCAGTGGGGTATCATGACCTCCACACAGAAAGCTTTTAAGATGAAAGACCTTGCACTGGCAGTGACATCATGCAAGTCTACAGGTCTTCCTGGCACATATGCTGCAGGCTGAACCCCAGTGCTTCTCTTCCAGTGGCACATGACTCCTTACTTCCTCCTTACAGTAAAATGGGTATGGGAGGAGGACCGCTTAGTCTTCCCAATCTATGAAGGTGTGGACTTAACTATAACCAGTGTAGAGGACCCTTGTTGGAAAAACTGAAGGAAAAATACTTTCCACCTACCTATTTTAAGCCCTGTATTGCTTTGGTGGCTGAGCAGTAACTGCTTCTCCCAAGTTACAGATGTCAGAGAGAAATAGCATCTCTGCCTCTGCTCTTCCAGTTGGAGAAATGGCTTTCTATCACACGATGGCAGAGTATCCCGAGTATGCCTAGAACTTTCCATATTAATGAATTACATTCTTCCTATTGTCATTTTGTGGTTACAGACAAGTTTTTATCTTCACTTCCTGAAAGACCTCTATTTACTCATTCAGCAGTTGCCATTTAAGTTGGCTAAGCTAGACAGAAACTGCAGTTCTCAGGCAGGTAATAAAGAAATAAAAACTAAAATATCTTCCTAGGAGGAAACAAAAGCAGGCACACTGTCATTAATGGCCATTTTTAAGGTTTAGGAGGTTTATTTGTTTGTTTGTTTTTGGTAAATAGACATGTTTATTTAGAAAACTAATTTTGCTTATATGATTTTTCTCAGATTAGAGCCCACAAATCACTGACTGAATTTACCAACACCTAAATTCAGCTCTCTTTCTTTTGAATATACAAAAAATAATGCAGAATAGAGAAGAAAGTTTTAGATATTAAGAAGGTAGCAAATGGCAACTCCTTGTAGCACTCGTATATTGAAAAGTACTGTGTTTAATCAGTTGAAGCTATATTGTAATAATTGTCTTGCTGTGGTAGGACACTAAACATGCTTTAAAATGCATCATCACAGTGAGAACATATCACAGAAGAAGTTTTTCATTGGCAGTAATGTCATGTTTTATGAAGCTAGTGGCTAAGCTTCAAAGAAGCTAGTCTTCATTTAAACAGTTCCTCAAATTAACTCACTTCTCCCAATTTAGAATATAGGTAAAAAAGCATATTTTAAAAGAGAAAAACTGTTGGCCATGAAGCTACAGGACTGATATTTTGTAAAGGAGACCAGCAAAGAAAAGAGAAAACACACACAGACAACTGGGGTCCCCGGAAGATGGAAAAAATACATTTTCAAATATGGTATTTCTGCCTCCTCATCACTTACTTAATTTTTTAAAAGTCTGCGAGCAGACTGTCTAGTAACTGCAGAATGAATAAAACAGAGATATATTCCCACAGAGACACCTGAAAATATAAAAGAAATCTTTACAATACTTAAAGCTGTCTGTTTAGGTGTTACCACAGTTAATGTAATTTTGGCATAGCTTCCTTTCCCCTCCATCAATATATCAAAATACAATAAGCATCACTTGGACTCCTGGGAGGTAGATGAGTGGCAGCCAGACATTTATCCTGTCCCAATAGAGAGAGGCAGATTTCTAACCCCTGTATTAATTCCCATGAACTTGTGCAGCTCTTGGCCTAATACGCAGAAATCAGGAGAACTTAGTTTATGTGCTAAGATGTTGGAGCTGGTGGTTAACATGCTGATGCAATACTCTGTTGAGAAACAAGTGGATCCAGCATCTTGCAAACGATGCCTCCACCAGAGGTTTAGCTGGCACAGCTTTCTGAAAAAGTCTTATGCATAAAATTCAACTCACAGTTGTTTAAACACTTTCAGGAATGATACCTGAATTTTTTGTACTGTCTGCAAGTGTTCTTAAGGCTACTCTAAAAGCGTTTAAAATAAATAAAGCACTCACATAAGCAGAGGTGAAGTCTATCTTTTCAGCAGTGTAACCTTCTTTCAGTGGCCTGACAATCTAGGAAAAATCCCTTTGAGATGCAGGACTGCTGAGTTTATTCTGGGTAATATTAATTTCAGCTGAGTCACATCCAGCTGTTTGCAACATATCTGAGTCTGAAACTGCAGCTACTGCAGATCAGACAGCAAATGGAGTTCAGTGTTCATTTTACCACCCACCTTAAAAAAAAAAAAATGCTGTGTAATGTGTTTTGGTGTCTTGACATATCTGAAGAAATGTTGTGACTCATGTTCTTGAACAATTGGATTTCTTACCTCAGTTGTGAACTGCAACACAGTGGGAATTAAGATCTGACTGCCAAACGTAATTTCTATAGATTATAAAAATCTCATAAGAAACCAGGAGCTATGAAAATGCAGTTGCAGTGGGAGTTCAAATTTGAATAAGTTTTATTGAAGAGTTCCTCCTCTTCAGAAGTTTCAAATCATCCAACTCCAGCAGTTGCTGAGGTAATATAAATATATACATAAACGTGTTTATATACATATATATCCTATATCAATTTATCATTAACTTCTCCTTTAATTTCAACATTTGGCTTGCTAATTAGACATTATCAGCTGTATGTCACTGTCCTTTATAAACCTAATACAGTAGTTGCACTTTTTTTCTGGAGAGCTCTGTAGTGGCGTAGGTCTAAACTGTGGTAAAGCAATACTAGAGTGCAGATCATTTTACTGTGTTTGTAGTTCCCAACTGGAGTTTGACGGAAAAGTGATTGCAATAAGGTTCATCCTGTTTGAATAATTGGTGGAGAGGTGGCAATTATCCTAAACCAAAACTGTGATGTGCGTGTTGCATTGTTGCAGTGGTATTTTTCAGAGTATCGGTACAGTTCTTGCTGGAAACTACTGGCTGTCAAGGATAAAATTACTGAAGTCAAAAGATTTAACTCAGAAAAAGCAAAAGAAAGAAATGAGCATTCTGTGTTTCATGAAAACAATCCACAACAGCACAACTCAATCCAAAATAGCTGTTCAGACTGTGAACTGCATTTGCCTAACAAATGAGCACTACTTACCTCTCAGGATTAACCTACATTTTAGGTTAAAACTCATTAGTTTAAGAAACAGATTGTACCACTAGGCAGCAAATTAGACATAGGAAGAGTAAAACAATTAAATTACAGTAGATTTCACTCTAGATTGTGCTTTTAAACATATACTAATGGCCTTCCTCTAATTTCTTTAATGTTTTCTTGAGAAATTGCTCAAAGACCAGTTGTACTTGGAAACCATGGGATGCTCATGACAAGAGTAAAGACACAATTCTGTGGGACTGAGAAATAAACAATCTTTTCCTCACCCTTAAGATTATCCATATTTCTGATGAAATCATGTGGTGTATTAGAATATATATTAGCACATTCACACTAGGTGTGCCTTTTAATTTGATATTGAGGATTTGTGTTATGCGACAGGTTCTTGAGTCTGCTCTAATAAGAATTTCTGTTGAAACACATTATAAGAATGTCCTTGTGTGCTCTGTTCAACTGTAAGCACAGTTGAAATAATGACAATAGAACACATTGTCCCTTTTAAAGCAACAATAAGAAATATCAGGAGCAGCAGATACCAACATCAGGGTATGGACTCCTTTTTCGTCATGCTGTTTTAGATAACAATAGCTCCCATATCACATAGGTCTTTATTATATGGATAGGGCATACTTGCTGGTGCAGAGTGAGAAACAGCATGTGTCATGGAATTGCATCATCTAGCAGCTTCTAGCTCAAACACCTCCATCCTTTTGTGCTAATTGACTACATCTATTTGTGGTAATTGCTTTCATATTCAGCAATTGGTTTTCAAAAAGGATGGCTTTGCAGCAGTCATCACAATCAGTGAATGGTGTCACACAGCATAAACAAGGTGAGGATAAGAAAGTGTTTACAACGGGCTTGATATTCTGACCCATCACCAGCACGTGACTGACAAAGGCAGTGAAACTTTAATTAAGCTCCTAAATAAAGTTGTCTGATTTTCAAAGCACTTAAACTTCTCTAAACTTTTGACAACCAGGCTTTGGATTTTTATTCACAAAAAACATCAAATCACTGTTTGGTCATTTTATTAAGATAAAGCACATCAAAATCTATGACATAATTTTATTTCTTCTCTCATCCTCCCTACTTCTGTAAATAAAGCCACAGCCTGTCCTTTCCTGGAAGGAAGCATTTCATTTGCTAAAGATACAGGTGTAGCATTAAAACAAATGAAGATGTTAGTACTGTGGGAAAGAAAAAAAAGTCATACTTGAATAGTATTCAATACTTCAAAAGGAAACTTAAAAATTGCCTCTTGATCATGACTTTGTTCATTTCAGTAAAAAATTGGGACTTTTATGACCAAGGTGTTCCACTTCTAATGAACTTTTGTTATTGCATTGTACTACACTAGCTATGAACCTGACATTTAAAATTTGTCAGATTTCCACTAATAGTTTCGCTCACAAAAGTAGTAGAAAGTCTAGAACATTATTAGCAGCAAGTTTACACTTTTCTCTACCTCTTCTGTCTCTCTGAATTCTTTTGGGGTAATAAAAATTAACCTCTAAGACTTAAATGGGTCTCAATGAGAAGATATTTATTTTAGTTACAAGACCATAAAAAACTTGTTCCTATAATTCTGTTGTTTCTCTTGTCACATGCAATAGGAAAATCGACTTCACTGATACTGAAAGTTTCAGAATTAGACCATTGAAGTCCCATGTCTGGGGATGCCTGGAGCCCCTTACACTGATGCTAATAAAATTAAATGTGTGTTCAGATAGTTGCTAAGAGGTGGACACGTTACACACCAGAGAGCTGGTTGATCTGGACAAAGGCACAACAATGTCAAAATCCCAAGGATAAGATATGTTGGAAGCATAGCCAGAAGGAGAAGAGGTTAATAGGCAGACTGATGCTTTATTCCAAAAAGAACTCCAGGTTTACAGAAAGATGTTCCCTCACTGTACCTATGGGTTATTCTTAAGCACAGACATCCTTTCACATTGTACCGAAAATAAATAATAAATAAATAATTTGAAAATATTCAAGAGATAGGAGGCAGAAGAAAGAGGCAGTAGTAACACTACACCATGTTTCTCATTTATCTCTAATGAAACAAGGTTCCCAAGGGACTAATGAAAAAAAACAAAACAAAACAAAACAAAAACAAATCAATCAAACAAAAAGAGCTACCTGGTGCTGTCAGCTTTGGCATATATTAATTGCTTTTAAATTTATTTCATTATCACAGTTTGGCATACTTCTTCATGATCAGAACTGGGAAACTACCTTATTTTGATACTCTTGTTTAGCTAGGAAAGAATGCAAGGGATACTATTTCATATCCTTTCATATCATTTTAGCTTCAGGATATGTGTCTCAACCCCTGTTAGTCCACTACACTATTAGAAGTAAATTCATACAGAACAGCCCCTAAAATAATCAAAGTGGAAAAATGTAGGCATGATATACATAAGGCAATTCCTTGCAAAACATTTTAAAGTGAGGCTAAATTCTTAGCCAGAAAAGCTAACCTGGACTTCATCAATTTCTTTTTATCAACTGTAAAGAAGTCTCTGATGATGAACTTAAGACTCAAATAAGTCACTTTCAAATTAAAGTTAAGTGAAATGAGTATCACCCAGAAATTGTTATCTGTCTTCTCACCCTAAAGAAAACAATTGTCAAGAAATTAATTTAGGCAGTCTAATCACATATACACCAAAATTGACAATGTAACATGTGACTACAGCTATTATACTTTGCACATGTAGGAAATGTGTTTTATTTTTTGTGTGCCTCTGTTTAAAATCTGGAGTTTTCAGAAGAGCCAGAAGATAGAAAATCACCAAGAAACACACAACTTCCAGTTTTCATAAAACTGAAGGGACAAAGTAGATGATATCAAAACGAATTTCACCATACATTAGCTCTTAAACTAACTGAAACATCTTCAAATTATAGTATCAGTACTAATCAGTCAGATGATTAGACTGGGTAAGAAGCTCTAAATCTCTCTGTTCCAGAGGCTCCAAAAGTAAGGATTCACGAACTCCTACCTGAACACTTCAACAATCTGTGTTTATGTTTAACTAAACTGTGTAGTCACATTAAGATACAGTATGTATTCTATTTGCCAAACGTTTATTATATTATTTTCAAAATAATTATAGTGTAAAGTTGATTGTGTTTCAAAAGATGAGCAAACATCATCTTGGAACACATACATGAACAAAAGCATATTTGTGGGCTAACTCTTCAACTACTTGTCTCTATGCTTACACAGCAACCAGTTATTGCGTTACCACAGCTCAGCAAGGTACCTCATGCTCACAGCTCCCCAGTCAGCTTTAGAATTAAAATAAACCATGAAAGAAGACTCTGACTACTCAAGCCAAATACAGTATTTGGTGAAGTCCACAGCAAAGGTAGTACCGCCTTTAAGCATATCTATCTGGACTGGACCCTTTAATATCATCTAACCTAAAAATAATGTAGATCAAACTCCCCAAATTAAGCTAAATACTTAAAAATAAACAAATTTGCAGACTATCATAGATCCAAAAGAGTAGAAGAAATAACTGGAATAAAAGTGTGCTAAGAACAAAACCTTTAGGTGTTTAAGTACATCAAATCCTCCTAAAAATAAAATATGTTTGGATCAATATTCCTAGACATCAGCTTGTAATAGATGTTAGGAGAAACTATTGAATGGGTAAGAAAACATATAAATCAAACCTTTAAAGTTCTTTCAGTGACAATATTCTGAATGTGTAGTTAGTAGTTTCAATACACATGTGATTGTTATAGTCTCATTTTTATCACCAGTCTGAAGATATAATCTGTTTCCATATATCTTCAAGACTATGAATGCTGTCCATCTGTCTATAAAATATCTTAGTATCGATCACTGAAAAAAATTGTGTTAAGCAATTTATGCTTTGCATTACTGCATATCATGATTTGAATAATTAAAAATGATCATTCATGTGAATGATTTAAATTTTTTCATATGTCGTTAAGATCCATGAATTCAATACAGCACACATTAAAGTCCACAGAAGAGCTGTCATAGGGATCAATGAGCTTTGAATTAAGTCTTGTAGCTCATCAGATAAAGGCTGGGAGAGGTTCTTTAAATCTTTATGCACCTTTATGACAGAAGGTTTTCAGACCGCTGTGAATTTCTTCCGAAGAAGAAATGTCTTTAAATATAGTTGAATGTAAACTATGCAGACTAATTTCTCACTCCGCTGGCCTCATTAGAAAGATGTCACATTTGCTGGAGAAGAACAAAGGAATATGTAGATCTGAATCAGAAACTTTCTCGTTATTTATGTGAGACGGTACTCTTGCACCTGGTGTCATATATTTCAGTAAAATATTTAGAGACAAAGACAAAGAAACTGTCACACCTGATATACCTTTCTTAACTTTTTACATGGAGGTCTTCTTCTGCATGCATCTCAGGCCTACGCAGGTTATCTGAAATATTAAGACGGGGAGAGATAAGCTAGCAAACACAATACTTCCATAGTCAAAGAATAGGTGACCATCTCTGTTTGTCTTACCACAGGGGGTACGCTATATAGATGATGTACACGACCCATAAGCACCAGATCATTAGCTCCTTTACTTCTGGTGAACAGCTGGATTGTTGCAATGACGTCACACAATGAGAAAAGAAAGGAAAATTATGTCGTTTCTATAGAGTAGATTGTGGAAAAGTTAGGGAAAATCCAACAAAGACACAAGAGAGATTGCAATATAATATGTAACACCATATGCATCTTTATTGAGGCCATTCACATAGGGATTTAATAACTTAAACTGGCCACCACCATTAAAGATAACAAAAAATGTTTTTACAAATATATCAGTGACAAAAGGAGGGTCAGGGAGACTCTCCCTCCTTTGTTGGATGCAGAAGGTAACCTTGCCACAAAGGATGAGGAGAAGGCAGAGGTACTTAATGCCTTCTTTGCCTCAGTCTTTCATAGTCAAGCTAGTCATCCTCAGGGTTTTCAGGCCCCTGAGCTGGGAGATGGAGATAGGATGCAGAGTGAAGTCCCAGTTGTCGAAGAGATGGCAGCCACTGACCTGCTCTTCCACCTGGATGCTCACAAGTCCGTGGGGCCAGACAGGATCCACCCGAGGATACTGACGGAGCTGGCAGAGGAGCTTGCCAAGGCACTCTCCATCATTTATCAGCAGTCCTGGTCAACCGGGGAGGTCCCAGGTGAATGGAAGTTAGCAAATGTGACGCCCCCCCTACAAGAAGGGTCGGAAGGAGGATCTGGGGAAGTACAGGCCTGTCAGCCTGACCTCGGTGCCAGGAAAGGTCACGGAGCAGATCATCTTGAGTGCCATTATGCAGCACGTGCGGGACAACCAGGGGATGAGGCCCAGCCAGCATGGTTTTATGAAAGGGAGGTCCTGTTTCACTAACCTGATCTCCTTCTACAATAACGTGACCCGCTTAGTGGATGAGGGGAAGGCTGTGGATGTTGTCTACTTGGACTTTAGTAAGGCCTTTGACACGGTCTCCCACAGCATTCTCCTGGAGAAGCTGGCTGGTGGGTGCACTCTGCGCTGGGTTAAAAACTGGCTGGACGGCTGAGCCCAGAGAGTGGTGGTGAATGGAGTCAAATCCAGTTGGCAGCCGGTCACGAGTGGTGTTCCCCAGGGCTCAGTGTTGGGGCCGGTCCTGTTCAACGTCTTTATCAATGATCTGGATGAGGGGATCGAGTGCACCCTCCGTAAGTTTGCAGATGACACCAAGTTGGGTGGAAGTGTTGATCTGCTGGTGGGTAGGAAGGCCCTGCAGAGGGACCTGGACAGGCTGGATCGTTGGGCCGGGGCCAACTGTATGAGATTGAACAAGGCTCAGTGCCGGGTCCTGCACTTGAGTCACAACAAGCCCATGCAATGCTACAGGCTAGGGGAGGAGTGGCTGGAGAGCTGCCTGGTGGAAAAGAACCTGGGGGTGTTGGTTGACAGCCGCCTGACCATGAGCCAGCAGTGTGCTCAGGTGGCCAAGAGGGCCAATGGCATCCTGGCTTCTATCAGGAATAGTGTGGCCAGCAGGACCAGGGAGGTGATAGTGCCCCTGTGCTTGGCACTGATGAGGCCGCACCTTGAGTACTGTGTTCAGTACCCTGCCCACAGGAAGGACATTGAGGTGCTGGAGCGTGTCCAGAGGAGGGCAACGAAGCTGGTGAAGGGTCTGGAGCACAAGTCTTATGAGGAGCGGCTGAGGGAGCTGGGATTGTTTAGCCTGGAGAAGAGGAGGCTGAGGGGAGACCTTATTGCTCTCTACAACTACCTGAAAGGAGGTTGTAGCGAGGTGGGGGTCGGTCCCTTCTCCCTAGTAACGAGTGATAGGACGATAGGAAATGGCTTCAAGCTGCGCCAGGGGAAGTTTAGGTTGGATATTAGGAAACACTTCTTCACTGAAAAGATAGTCAGGCACTGGAACAGGCTGCCCAGGGAAGTGGTTGAGTCTCCATCCCTGGAGGTATTTAAAAGACAGGTAGACGTGGTGCTTGAGGACATGGTTTAGTGGTGGACTTGGCAGTGCTAGGTTAACGGTTGGCCTTGATGATCTTAAGGGTCTTTTCCGACCTTAACGTTTCTATGATTCTATGATTCTAAGTGCAGGGCTTATACAGACACTTAAATATCTTCTGTTTCAATTCTCATGAAGAAACAGGAAATCCATGGAGTAAGACAGAACAGTATTTTTTTTTTCCTGTGTTTTTTAACAAGCCTGAAATTTTCAGCCATAAAAAGCTGAAATGTACTTAAAGAAAGGAAAGGTATAGAGGATTGTTACCTGCATTTTGAACTGAGTTTGTAGGGATTTCCATATAATTATCTTTCCAGCCCTCTGACTCAGAGGGCAACATTTAATGAAGTTCTTTTGAAAAAAAATAGCCCTGACAATAACACATATTCATCACAAGACTTTGCTCTTCCCTATAGTCTGCAAATATGTCCGATTATTTCAGTTAATTAACTGATGCAGCATAACAACTTCAATCCTTTTCAGCAATGTGTTCTCTCCTCTTATAAAGGTCAAGATTAAGTGAGACAGATGTTTGAAAAATGATCTTCTGCAACAATTTTTAGCCCATCTGGCAGCTGTTTACCAGAAACATTTTTAATCTTTTAATTATTCCTTTCTTAATTATGAAAACTAAAATAAATTTGATATCTGAAAGTTGCAATTAAAAAAAAGAGCTACATAAATAAGTAAAAACTAACCTTTAAAAACTTTCCTTTAAACAAGCACTGACAGTTCACTGGAACAACCATACTTCAAAGCAATTATAATTTTCTTTTCACACTCATATTTCACAGAAAATGGCACGTTGGGGGCCTGTCCCATGAAGTCTGACATGCACAATAGTAGTGATGAAGAACTACATATAAGCATCAAATCCTAAAATCATAAGACACTTATTTGAGTAATAAATAAGAAAAATAAGAACTGAGCCCTATAGAGCCCTTCCCTCTTCAAAATGCAGAAAGTATTCTTCTAAACAAGAAGATAGCTGAAGACGTTCAAATACGGTCTCAGAAGAATTTTTAATCATCTCCCTCGTGATTGAATGCCTTTGTTTTTGATGGAGCAGGAGTGCAGAAAAGTGACTTTTCTCTTGCTGGACCTGTCTCTGCCAAAACAGCAATCAAGACAGCAGCAGAGTCCTGGGAACAGGGGCGATGCAGCCCTTATCACATGAGCAGGATAGTTTCCATGAGACTGGATGTAAAGTATGGTTATCTTTCTGTGTTTTTTTACTTAACTTTTAACTTTTTCCCATACTGATTTGAAAAGTCTTCTCATGATGTAACAGGTCCGTAGCAGACTTCAAAGGCTTCTTCTGGGACAGTCCGTAGCATCTGCAGATGCCCCTGTGGAAGGAAGTGAAACAGTTTAGTTTGACTAAAGAGGCCCATTAATTTAGGAAAGGGAGATATAAAGAGACTGAGGTGGTTTCTTTTCAAGTTCCTAAATGATTATGGAGCTACAGTGCTTTCCACAAGTTCTTTTAATATGCTCCACAAAAATGTCTTGGAATATTTTAACTCCCGTGATAGTTGTCCATTCCCAGTTAATCCATTTGTCTTAGAGACTCCCAGCTAGTGATGTTTTCTCATGCTTGAGAAATTATAAGGAAAGGGGATCAGGAATTTCACAGCTTCAGGGCTGGATTTGTTAAATGCAGTTTGTGTATTTCTTCGCATTCTGTATTCACAATCAAAATCCAATGAAGCTCTAAATGTTGAACTTATGTTTAGATGCAACAAAAAACTGCAAGTTCAGTAAAGAGTGTGAAGACCATGCAGTTGGCTCAGGGCCATGTAGTTTCATGTTTGTGAATTGTACTTGCTTGCCAGCTTTGTTTAAAAGACCACCGTGCTTGCTTGCTTATTAAATGGCTGTTTTATCACAGGTAAAAAGATTACACTGAACAGGCTCAATTCTTAGAAATAATCAAAAGAAGGAATAAAATATACTCTTTAAGAGGAAAGCAATGCCTGATGGTATGTGGCTGCAATAACACAGGGACCTTAAACTTGTGCTCTTGAATTTCAGGGCTTGGGTTTGAACTGAACCTGTTCCTAAGATTATGACTGTCGTCTTTTGAAGAGTTTGTTCTGAACTCTTTCAAATTGTCTTTAAAAAAATGAAGATGATTTATAGTGCTTCCTTTAGTGCTAAGGAGTCTCCAGAAACATTAATCATTTGCAATGGAAACACTTGAAAAATCAGCAGATATATCAGAGCAATTTGCTTTGCTGCTTTGGTGGTGGACCCAGACCAAATTTCCAACCCATCTTGACATGGGACCAGAAATCTGCACTACTTCCTTGGTCATTTTGGGATCCTTTCCACCCTAGGCCATGCCAGTAAAAACATACAATGCTACAACAGAGAGTAGGAACAGATCCTTTACTTTAGATATGGATCATACCTTGCCTGTACTTCTTGATTTAAAGAGCATGGGCATGGGGGGTGCCAAACCAGCTACACAAGCAATTTTTTTCAGACTTGGCAGTCAACTATAACACTGAATTAGCAGGATTACCACAGATTAAATTCTAATGAGAGTGAAGTAGGCAGTCATTTGAGAAGTCATGCTTTCAGAAAAGCCAATATATGTAGTGTAAGTAATAGAAGTGATCTGACTGGTTGAATATCATGCAGAATGTAATTCAAATATAAATAATATATAGGCTCTTAATTCTTTAGCTGTACTTTTTTTATGGAGTGTGGCAATACATCACCTGGATAGAGCCTACGTGAATTTAGGAGTTACTATCAATAATAAAGTTTATTTCATAACTGGTAGAAATATTCCAGTCTGTGCTGCTTGACCTTATTCCTAGCTCACTGCATAGGCTTCTCTTGGCACCTCAAAAAAGCTAAACATGGAACAAACCACTGTGTACTGATTTCTCTGCCAGTGCACATCAATTTGTTAATAACAGGGCATAATGAAGAATTTGGAGAAATCAGAACGTAACAATGGGAGTGACTTAGACAATGTGGGAAACTTCAGATGAAAGAGATGAAGTTAACAGAATGGCATTGAAATTATTTAAACCACAGCAATAAATGAGCTGAGCTTGGAGCAATCTTAGCGAGTCTAAAAAAAACCTCAGTAAAAGGATAAAGAATGTGTTCAGTTCTCAATTGGATTCTCAGTCGCACACAAGTTTCTGATGTTGTTCACTCTAGCACCAACCACAGTGAAATTCACATTGTAATGTCAGGGTACTCAGGTTGTGAGTTGTTAAAGATATTGATGTCCAGTGAGTGACTGAAAGCTCTTAATTTACTTTTCACCTCATTAGTCATGCTAGAGTCACCACTCCTAGTAGAATCATAAGCATACTAATCTTTTCTCTCATTCCAAAAACACCTGTGAAAAGGAAGGTAATAAAAAGCCTTGAAGATGTTAGCATCTAATATGAATGTCTCATAGGAAAAATAAAAATAAAAAGAGAAGAACCAACTGTGTTTACTTGGTCCTTGCTATATCTCAAAACACATTACAATGGAACGGATTATGTGCTCTGTATTTCACAAACTATCTTCAGTGAATGAAAACTAGAAGCCTTCACAAGGCCAAACATGTGCAAATAAGCACAGGAAAACAAAGGCGGCTCTCAGGGTCCTGAATGATGACTTTGATGTGTTTTGAATTTTGAAAGAAGTGTTTGTCCAGAGAAAGATGAAGGCTGGACAGACGTAATGCAGCTGTGAATTTCCAGGGAGGCTTGATGCATTGCAGTTGTAGGCTGGAGAGGAGAACAAGGTGGTGCCACAGAGATCAAGATTAAAGGTCTTAGAGCTGTTTAGTTTGGCTGGGATTCACTGCCAACATGAATGAATACTGCTATTTATTTTAACGGTTCTAGCTATGCTCTGTTTATGGCTCTAACATTTCACTAACATTATTTCCTCCCTTCCCTTCGACTCTCCTTCTCTTCAACTCTCCTTCCCATCCTCTTCTTTCACCTACTTCATTTCTCTTTAACAGCTCACAGGGTATTTTCTCCATTTATCCTCATTTCCCAAGCGTTGCCTTTGCCATTTTCCATCACAGTAGAATCTGTAAGTCAATAAAGTGATCTCACATATGAGGTCAAATTATAGCAGCCAGTGTAAAAAGTGTTCAAGCCAGGGGTTAGTGAATGAAACCCTTTCTCAGCTCACAAATAAAATGAGGCTTTTTCATAGTTCAGTGTGATACACTTTAAAAGTCACTTGGGAAAGACATTCAGTACAGGTAGCAATATTCTCCTGGTTGTTCCTCGCTCTGGAGTGGAAAGTTCAGCACTGGAGTCAATTTCCACGCTATTATGTGTTGACAACATCGTCAAAATCAATGCAATTCCATCCGTAATTGTAAAAAGTGAATTGGGTTACCAAGAGGCCAACCCCTTTCAAAGTATGGATTAAGGCTCACATCTTGAAGTTTTATACCTGAAAGATGAATATGAGAGATTGACAGTAGCTATGGCAACAGCTAATTTTGGTGGCCAATCACACAAACCAAACAAAAAATGAACAGAAAATCATCAAAGATGCAGTGAAAGCCAATAATTAACAAAACTTATGGACCAGAATACCATCACATAAACTTTTCATTGAATATCTGTGTACAACATTATTTTAAAGGCATTTTATGCAGGGAAGTTTAGTAAGAAAAGAATAGTAACACATTTTCATATCATGTATTACTTTTGTCTATGCAAGTGAATTTTGGAAAATGATTATGTCTTTTTGTCTTCAAACATCCCAATAACAGGGACTTACTTTATCTAGGTCTAAATAACTTCTTGCACAATTATAACATATGCATATGTGATGTCTTTAGTAACAGCATAGAGTAGGTTTGTTATGCAGAAAATGAATAAAGAGAAGTAAATAGCTAGCTCAATTTGTGTAGTTTATGTGTGCAGAATGATTTTTAAAGACTTGGAAAGCAAGAATATTATTTCATTTGTTATTAATTAATTTTTGTTTTTTCCCTGCCTGTAATGACATAATCCTCTACATAATTTTTTGGATTTGTCTATCATTGGAAAATTATTCTGAATTTCCATAATGGTATTCTTAATTTCAATGATGGTATGACAATAATGGTACTAACAATATAATCTATTGCTAGCATTACTTTTGTGTACACAGTACAATAATATAATACCAAAGTACTGGTGGACATAAGGCTTAAGCATTTTGATCACCCTAATCATTAAATGGTGGTAATAACAGACAAGACCTGTCTCTTATCTTGCTGGCACTGCGCAGCTGCTCTCAATGCAAATGGTACAACTCTCTACCATTTCAATCTTACATTCTCGTCATCTCAACTTTTCAATTCTGGGGAATATCAACTTATAAAAGTCTATGTGTCCCTACAGTAGACCCTATTGCAAATGGAAATGAATACTAATATCAATGAAATTAATTTTTAAATAAGCTGGTAGCATTAAGTAAAAGTATTATATAGGGTACAGCTTTGCATACTGTGTTTTAACATAGCTTTGATCACGAACACCAGGGATTTATCAATATGATTACAAAGTTTTACGTAACTCTCTTGGATTTTACTAATATCAACTTACTTTTGATAATTATATGTTTTCCCTGAATTCATCAGTGTGTGGTTCCTTTTCCTACTTGTCTGAGAAAGCCAGGTTCTCTAGTGATTTAATTGTTTGAGTGGAATGGAGGAATCCTAATCTTACTCCTAATTCCCATCTGAGTTTTACCAGATTTGTGCTTCTCCCTTAGGACAGAAGTCAGAACAGAGAAGGGACAGAGTTTACTTAGAGAGATGTATACACCTGCCCTCGTTGGCCCTTTACAGAATAGTTCTTTTCTAGTGAAATTAGAGATGTTTACCTGTAATATGCATCAGAGTGAAGATTTCAAGAACAGCAGGTCCTGCGTCAGAGCACTGAGTGCTTTATTAACCCAGTTTCTACAGATCTGTGCCTGCCTCAGGGACTTCAGACAGCCTCCTCTCCTTGTGTGCAGCTCTGGTGGGGAATAAAATTTTCCTAAACTGCTTCTGAATTATTATTATGAACTTTTGCACTTACTGACTACAGTCATTGTAATACAGGGTCATCAGCTGCTGCAGTTAATTATTCAAACTGAATTTGCACATCCGTACTGGGTTATATAGCTTGGCTTCAGGTTGGTAGAGAACCTCTGTAGATGGAAAATACGTTCGCTCTAAACAGGTTGTCTTTAATTGGAATTGAAGAGTCTCTTGTCCCATGATAGAATAAGACTCCTTCAGTTAAGGAAAGATATCAGAATTCAAAGCTATTTTTTCCATGTATAATGAATGATCTGTCAGCATATACTGCATGGTTTTTACTGTAGTTTTGCTTTGCAGGATTGTCATCTGTAAGATTCGGAATGCAGCCTAGGAGAGACAAGGACAGAGTTTTTTCAGTTACAGAATCTGATTAGAAAATTAATTTCCCAAAGGTGATTATTAAATTAACTCAGCGTGGATGACCTTTGGACAATGCTGGAAAACTTTTTTTCCTAATAAACTTATGCACCATATACAGAACAGTGTTCACAATAAGAAGGAATTCCTACTGGTGCAACTTTCTTTAACTTGAGAGAAGGATAAGAGTGTTTCCCATCAGGTCCTCTAAGGACTTCACCACTGTTGACCTGTTTTACACAGATTTTACTTGGACATAGTGGTGAGAAACCTTTACTAAAGAGATAGAGGCAAAAGAAATAGGGAGGAGGAAAGATGGGAGATTACCAACTGGACCTGAGTGAAAAAAAAAAGCAAGATGAGAACACCCAAGAAGTAATGATTTGAGTTAAGTCTTAGGCTTCCATGAAGTCAAAACCTCTTACAACTTTCAAATAGTTGCAGGAATCACCTTTGAAACATAATCCTGAAACCAACTCTATTCTGAGTAGCAAAGTCATATGATTGATTGGGTTTCAGAAAGGCCCAATACATGCATGTAGTTCACATTAACTGAAGGATATTTTATACAGATTATTTTGTTAGAGAGCTCAATTTAAGTAGGTTTTTATTATTTCATTATATTTTTATTTCCTTTATTGTAACTTTTTTTTTAATGTGGGAAAGTTTGTTTTCCCATTTTATAAATTTTAAACAGGTGACATCCTGTCATTTAATGTCATTAATTGCTCCACCTAAATAAAGCAAAATAGTTTTAAAGACATATTTAAAGACATATTTTCATTTCACTGTTTAACATTGGTCTAGAAATTCACAACTGACTGTTGTAACATGTGGTTGGTGCCCTTTGCTGATGAGCAGCTGATTGTTGGGGACATTATATTCTTGTAAACAGTTTTCAGCTGCCTGTCCCATAAACCAACTGCTTTACCCAGCAGATTAATTGAGCCATTACTCTTGCTAAGTGCTGCTGCCTTTTTATAATCTCTGAATGAGCTGTGTTCCCTGTTCTCACATTTGCAGTGTTTTTGCTTGTGCGCTAACTTTTTGAAGAGGGTTTGATCTGTGAATACTTGACATTTCCTACGTAATTGGATGGCTTTTGAGACTCAAGCTGTGCAGAGCTTACAGTTTCCACAAAATTTGATGTTTTCCAAGGATTACACTACGGGCTAAAGTGTTGACATGTTTTCAGGAGCAAGCAAGGCAAGTGAAGTTGGTGAGAAATTATGTTTGTGGCAAAGTAGGTAGGGAAAAAGAAAAAGCAGTAAAACTGTGCTCCTGTACTATTGCTCTTAGTTTGTTTGAGATTGTTGACAGGTCTAAAGTGCAAACACTTCCTGAATTCTGTTAAATGCAGGCTTTCTCCACACTTAAAATTTTGTAAAGGAAGAATGTAAGAGATGTGTACTTCATGTCACCTTCCACTCTGGTTTCATTACAACAAAACAGAGGCAGGGATGTTTTTGTGAGTTTTGTTGAGGGTTGTTATGTTTTCTTCTGTA